>NC_137770.1:128712651-129065360 GCF_963455305.1 Plecotus auritus | reverse complement strand
AGAATGGAATATAGGGGAGAGAAGAGGAAAAGAGAGAGGTGGGAGAGAGAAACATTGATGTGAGAGAGCACAGAAATTGGTTGCCTCCCATACCTTCCCAAGCAGAGCTGGAATCTGAAACCAGGTACATGCCCTTCTGTGAACAGGCTGACACTCCAACCATTGAGCCATGCAGACAGGGCATCAATGGGTTGTCTTTTCATTTTGTTGATGGTTTCTTTGCTGGGACAAAATCTCTTTAGTTTTATGTACTCCACTTGTTTATTGTTTCTTTTGTTTCTCTTGCCCAAGGAGATATATCAGAAAAAAATATTGCCATGAGAAACATCAGAGATTTTATTGCATATGTTTTCTTCTAGTATTTGTATGGTTTTGAGTTTTATATTTAGTTCTTTAGTCCATTTTTAAATATATTTTTGTGTATGATGTATGAAAGTGGTATAGTTTCATTTTTTGCATGTATGTGTCCAATTTTCCCAACACCATTTATTGAATAGACTGTGTTCACCCATTGTAAGTTCTTATCTCCTTTGTCTAAAATTAATTGACCATAGATGTGTGGGTTTATTTCTTGGCTCTCTATTCTGTTTCATTGATCCATATATTTGTTTTCCAGTGACATGCTGTTTTGATTACCTTGTAGCATAGTTTATGTCAGGTAGCAGGATTCCTTCAACTTTGTTCTTTGTCAAGATTGCTGTGGCCTGTTGTGATTCCATATAAATTGTTCAAGTATTTGTTCTAGTTCTTTAAAATACACCATTGGTAGGAGTTCCTAGAATTTATAGATTTCCTTGGGGAGAATGGACATTTCAATGATGTCCTTTTCCTATCCATGAACACAGTACATTTTTCAACTAAGGTTTATCTTCTATTTTTCTATTCAGTGTCTTATAATTGCCCAAGTACAGGTATTTTACATCCTTGGTTAAATGTATTCATAGATGTTTTATTTGTTGTGATGCAATTGTAAATTAAATTGTTTTCTTAGTTTCCCTTTCTGATAGTTAACTATTGGTGTATGAAAATACAACTGATTTCTGAATATTTATCTTGTATCCTGCTACTTTACTGAATTCATTTATCAGTTCTAATAGCTTTTTGTTGGAATCTTTAGAGTTCTCTATAATGACAGTTTTACTTCTTCATTTCTAATTTGAATGCCTATTTTTTTTTCTTGTGTGACCTCTCTGTTAGGAATTCCAGTACAAAGCCCAGAGCACAAGAGCCTGGAAGAAATCTTCACATAAAAACTGGCTATGAAAAGCAGCAGGGTTTATGTCTGCCAAGGAATACCCCCTAAAAGAGCCAATGAACTATTTGTATACCCTTTGCTTTATTGAATCTTTGTAATACACACACTAATTAAAAACATTACACCAAGAAAGACCAAAAATACTTAAAGCCAATCTATGCTTTCAGGGTCAAATGTCGTATTTTATTAGGATTCTGGAGATTGGGTATTTGATATACTGCCTATAACATACTGTGGAAAAACAATAAAGGTGGCACCCCATTTGTCCCATGAAGAGTGACCCTTGAACAACATGTCAGTGAAGACCTCATTCTGGTTATGCACCAAGAAAGCAGCAGCATCCCATCCTTGGATCACTACTACCATTTATCTTCATGGTAATTAAAATCCCGCTTACACAAGATTCTCAAAACATGCCATCTCCTGTGATTCCTTCAACTTCCCTTTTATTAGATGGTAGAAGTCTTTTTTCCAGCCTAAGTTTCTGTAATTTGCAGGTTGATTTTTACAAGGACTTCCACAGTGTGTTGATGCCCTCAGGCCCCAAGCAATTTCCTAGGAGGTTCAGATTAGACAGGCTTTTACTACTTCTGAGACCTGAGGAGAGATGCTGGCAGCAAGCAGAAGTCAAACTGCATTTCTCCAAACCATGTGTTCAGTGAACAAATCCATTTCAGAACCTCGCACATCCACTTCCCTCTCTCATCCCGAACATGGTTTCTCCCAACGTCCAAAGCTTTCACATTGTGATTGTACTCGAGGGTGTCCCCCAGCTGCCAGCACCCAATAGCCCTCTGCTGTGAATGAGCATTCTGACAAATCCAGGCTCTGCAGGCTGCAGTCTGAATGACACAGGGCCACACTAAGAAATGTCACCCCCTCATCACCAAGGTGGTTGTTCCTTAGATTCAGGTGAGTCAGGCTCTTGTTCTGGAAGAAAGCGTCTCACAGGTACCTGAAGCTGGGTGCACTGAGCAGGCAGAAGCAGATGACCAATCTCTCTATGGCAGTTAGGCTGACTCAGGGAAACATATAGCCACCTTAAAACTATTGTCCTGGAGTTGATTAAATCCCAGGCACAGGTGAGCTGTTCTCTGGGTGCCTGTGAGAATCAAGACAGGCTGCTCTGAGCTGGCCACTGACAGGTTGCATTTCTCCAGGGAGACCTCCTTCAGGGCACATGCTTCAGGTTTTCACCTCAATATAAGAGAGATCATTGTCCCACAGGCTGAGGAAATACTGACTGGAGTACTGTCTGAGTTCAAGAAAGAAACAGTGACAAACCATGGAGGTGGGGCCATATGATGCAAACCATAGATACTTGAGGTTGCATGCTGAGTGCCCCAAGGTCCTAAAAGTTATCTTGGACAAAACAACTCAAGTTCACATGGGTCAGCTGGTTGTTACCATGAAGGACCAGGACAAGCTCCTTTAGAATCCTCACAGGTGTTATTGATTTGCACATCAGGTCTTGGAGTTTGTATCTTGCATTTCTCAGCTCATAGCTAAGTTTCTTCAGCTTGTTGTTATTCAGGTCCAGCTTTCTCATGTTCTGATTGTAGAACATGGAGTAGACATCCTGTCACTAGCATATCTTGGAATTGACAAGCCTTATGCCCAACATTTCCCCATTGCAAGTTGACACTGTTTGAGGGACAAGGCAGTGGACAGAAAGCCTCAGCTTAAACTTTGATAGCTTTAGATAAAATAAAGTAACCTGGAGTTGCAGATCCATATCCAGGTCAACTTTAAGTATGTGACTCAGAATCTGCTTGACAAAGGTCTTCTTTTGCATCTCATAAAAGCACAAAATGGTAGAAATTCACATCTGCAGTAGGCCATGTCAGACGCGGATATCTCTTCTGCCCATTTTAATAACAGCTGCCAGGATCCCTGTTTTCAGTCATTCTTCAATTCTGAAATTTCTATTTTTCTTGGTTGGAGCACTTCCCTCTGAGCAGCATTGGCCTGGGAGAAAGTAACTGTCCCAACCTCTGAATTCCCTGTTGCCCCACCTTGCAGAGCTTAGGCCCTGCTGAGGAGTCAAATGCCTAAGCAAGAGTGGAGACTTATGAATGGATTCAGAGGATGTCAATGACTGAAGTGTCTGTCTAATCACCCTCCTGGCTTCCAGCAGACCCAACTTCTGGCTCCAGAGGCCCCACTCATCTGATTGCTAGTGGCTCTGCCTTGATCTGGTCAAGGAAAAATCCAGGACAGACTGAGTTGTTTGGCTCTGAGGTGGGAACACACCTACCAATTTCTCTGAAGTCTGAATGGCACTGCCCTTCATGAGAGATCCACTAACCCCATCCTCTCAACTCCACCAGAGTATCTTTCAGTGACTGAACCGAACAGGCAGCTGGCAGGTGGAGACAGGTGGAGGTGATCTCTGGGTGCCTTGGGTCTTTTGCTGACTCACCCCTGGGCCTGGGACTGGTAAAAGTCAGCCTTGGAGTACAGCCTGGTCCTCCTCATGAGTACCCAAGCCCAGCAGAGGCAGCCACAAACTCTGCATTATTTGTAGATCCAAACAAGTTACGGATGGCTAGGCACAGACAGTGTCTGACATTGGCCTGCACCAGAGTCCCTCCAAGAGGCCCAGAACCAAACACCAAGTGGCCAGCTTCAAACAACATCAGGGCAGGTTCCAATAAACTTCACAAATAGCTCATTCAAAGGGAGATTACAGCAGGCACTAAACTGCTGAGGCAAATTCCACTTTTCCTTTCTTTCTTTCTTTCTTTCTTTCTTTCTTTCTTTCTTTCTTTCTTTCTTTCTTTCTTTCTTTTTTTTTTTGTCAGCCCTTGCACAGCAGCTTACATGCTGTGGTTGAGGATGATCGCAGGCATGAATGGGTCAACAGCAATCAAGACTCAATTATAACAGGAGGGCCCACATTACCTACATAAGGGAAATGCCTAGAGCACCCAAGGATATCAAGGAGACTGCACCATTGAGTCCTACAGGGCACCTACTACCTAAGGCAACCCCACAAAGATGGGGAGTCATAGTAGATCTATTTAATACACAGAAGCAAATGCAAAGAGGCAGACATATTGGGGAGACAAAGAAACAGGTCTCAAGTGAAAGAACAGGAGAATTCTCCAGAAAAAAAAAAAGATGTATGAAATTGAGCTAAGCAATTTATCAAATATAGAGTTCAAAGCAATGGTTGTAAGTATGCTCATGATACTTAGTGGGTACTACAACAGCATGAAAATAAGATATAGAAACCATAAAATAAAAACCAGTTGGAAATGAAGAATACCATATCTAACATCAAAAATACACTGAAAGAAATAAAAAGTAAGTCATAAGAAATAGAGAATAAAATCAGCAATTTGGAAGACAAGGTAAAGAAAAATACCCAAATGAGAACAACAATAAAAAAATAAATTATTAAAAAGAATGAAGTTTGACCAATGTGGCTTAATGGTTGAGCATCAACCTATGAACCAAGTGGTCATGGTTTGATTTCCGCTCAGGGCACATGCCCTGGTTGACAGATCAATCCCCAATGTGGGGTGTGCTGGAGGCAGCTGATCAATGATTCTCTTTTATCATTGATGTTTCTATCGCCCTCTCCCTTTTCCTTTTTCCCTGAAATCAATAAAAATATGTTTTTTTTAAAAAAGAATGAAGGTACTTTAAGGGAACTTTGGGACAAAATAAAGCATAACAACATTTACATCATATGGAGTACCAGAAAGAAAAAAGAGGGATCAAGAACTTATTTGAATAAATAATGATCAAAAAATTCCTTAATCTGGTGAAAGAAATAGAAACAAAAATTCAGAAAGTGCACAAAGTCCTGAACAATATGAATCCAAAGAAGTCCACACGAAAACACATCATAATTAAAATGGCAAAGTTTAAAGACAAAGTAATAATGTTAAAAGCAGCAAGAGAGAGTTACCTACAAGGGAGATCCCATAGACTGTCATCTAATTTCTCAATAGAAACTTTTCAGGCCAGAAGGGATTGGTAAGAAATATTTAAAGTAATGAAAAGCAAGGACTTACAACAAAGACTACTTTAACCAGCAAGGCTATTGTTTAAAATTGAAGGAGAAATAAAGAGCTTCCCAGACAAGAAAAAGATAAAGGTAAAAAAAAGATAAAATTTGTTACCACCAAACCAATATTACAAGAAGAAAAAGAAGGAAAAACAAACCAAAAAAAAAATACAAAAAACAAAATAGAGGAACACAGTGAAAAGAATAAAATGGCAATAAAAATGCCTAACAATAATCATTTTAAATATAAATGGCTTAAATGCCCCAATCAAGACATAGGGTACCTAAATAAGAAAGAAAGACCATATAATTATATATATATATATATATAAATACATACATATATATACACACACACACATATACTGTCTGGCAATATAAACTTTAAAACAAAGGCTATGGTCAGACACAAAGAAGGATACTACATAATGATATAGAAAACAATCTCAGATATAACTTTTGTAGACAATTATGCACCCAACAAAAGAGCCCCTAAAAAAATAAAGCAAATCTTGATGTGCATAAAGGGAGAAATTGACAGTAACACAGTCATAGTAGGGGGTTTTAACACTCATTGACATCAATAGATAGATCTTCCAGACAGAAAATCAACAAGGAAACATTGACCTATCCATATTTAATTGATATCTTCAGAGCATTTTACCCCAAGTGGTAGAATATACACTGTTTCAAGTGCACCTAGAAAACTTTCTAATATAGACCCATGTTAGGACACAAAACATATCTCAATAAATTTAAGAAGATTTAAATCAAGTCAAGCATATTCTCTGACCATCCTATCTAATAAAGAGGTAATATGCAAATTGACTGTCACTCCAACACACAAGATGGCTTCCCCAATGTGGATACAAGATGGCCGCCACAGCAGGGGAGGACAGTTGTGGGTGATCAGGCCAGCAAGGGAGGGCAGTTGTGGGGGGACCAGGCCTGAAAGGGATGGCTGTTGGGGGCATCAGGCCTGCAGGGGAGGGCAGTTGGGGGTGACCATCCTTGCAGGGGAAGGCAGTTGGGGGTGACCAGGCCTGCAGGGGAAGGCATTTGGGGGGACCAGATCAGCAGGGGAGAGCAGTTGGAGGTGACTAGGCCTGCAGGGGAGGACAGTTGGGGGTGACCAGGCCTGCAGGGGAGGGCAGTTAGGGGTGACCAGGCCAGCAGGGGAGGGCAGTTAGGGGTGACCAGGCCAGCAGAGGAGGGCAGTTAGGGGCAATCAGGCTGGCAGGGGAGCAGTTAGGTGTCAATCAGGCTGGCAGGGGAGTGGTTAGGGGGTGATCAGGCTGGTAGGCAGAAGTGGTTAGGGGCAATCAGGCAGGCAGGCAAGCTAGCGGTTGGGAGCCAGCAGTCCTGGATAGTGAGAGGGATGTTTGACTTCCTGTTTAGGCCCAATCCTCAAGGGATACCAGATTGGAGAGGGTGCAGTTTGTCCTGAGGGACACACTCCTCGCCTTGCCCACTCCCCCCCCCCCCCCCCATGCACAAATTTCGTACACTGGGTCTCTGGTAATAACATAAAACTAGAAATCTATCACAAAACTAAAAAACATGAAATCATGGAATTTAAATACCTTGTTAATAAACAATAAATGGTTTAACAATAAGATCAAGGAAGAAACAAACAACAAAAAAGAATACTTTGAAAATAAGAACACAATAAACCAAAATCTTTGGGACACAGTGAAAGCAGTCCTAAGAGTAGAATTCATAGCATTATAGGCCTACCTCAATAAGCAAGAAAAATCTCAAGTAAACAATATAATTTTACACTTAAAGGAACTTGGAAAAAAGCAACAAACACAACCCAAAGTGAGTAGAAGGAAGAAAGTAATAAAGATAAGAGCATAAATAAATGTATAGAGTCTAAAAAATCAATTGAAAAGAACAATGAAACCAAGAGCAGGTTCTTTAAAAAGATAAACAAGATTGAAAAACTTTTACCAGACTCAACAACAACAACTAAAATGAGGGAGAACACATATAAATAAAACCAGAAGTGAAAGTGGAGAAGTAGCAACTGACACCAAAGAAATATAAATGATTGTAAAAAACAAAACAAAAGAAAAAACTATTATGAACAACTCTATGTCACCAAATTTGACAGTATGGAAGAAATGGATACATTCCTAAAAACATAATCTTCTATAATTGAATCAGGTAGAATTAAACAATCTGAATAGATAGATGACAACCAATAAAATTAAAGCAGTAATATAAAAAAAAAACACACACAACAAAACTTCAACAAATAAAAATCATGGATCTAGTGGCTTCACAGGGGGATTTTACAAAATATTCAAGGGCAAAATAACACCTATTTTTCTCAAGCTTTTCTAAAATATTAAAGAGGAGGGATAACTTTCAAGCTCATTTTATGAAGCAACCATTATCCTAATTTCAAAGGCACATAAATATACTACAAAGAATGAAAATCATAGGCTAATATCTCTGATGAACATAGATGCTATAATCCTTATCAAATCATTAAGAAGCCAGATTCAGCAATACATTAAAAAGACCATACAACATGATCAATTGAGATTTATTCTGTGGATACAGGGTTGGTGCAATATGCTCAAATCAATAAACATGACACACCACATTAAAAAATGAAGGATAAAACCACACAATCATATCAATAGATGCAGAAAAATAATTTGATAAAATCCAGCACCCATTTATGACAAAAACTCTTGGCAAGGTGGAAATAGATGGAACATACCTCAGCATAATAAAGGTCATATATAACAAACCCATAACCAACATCAGATTAAGTGAACAAAAACTAAAAGTGTTTACCTTAAGATTGGGAACAAGACAGGGATGTCACTTTCACCACTCTTATTCAACAAAGTACTGGAAGTCTTAGCCACAGCAATCAGAGAAACAGAAGAAATAAAAGTGTTTCAAATTGGAAAGAAATAAGTAAAACTGTCATTATTTGCAGATGAAATGATACTGTATATAGAAAACCCCAGAAAAACCTACAAAAAAATACTAGAACTGATAAATGAATTCAGTAAAGTAGCAGAATACAAAATAAATATTCAAAAATCAGTTGCATTTTTATACACCAGTAATAAACTATCAGTAAAGGAATTTAAGAGAGCAAGCACAATTGCTTCAAAAATAATACTGAGGAATCAGTATAATCAATAATGTAAAAGACCTGTATACAGCACATTATAAGACACTGAAGAAATTGAAGAAGATAAAAATAAGTGGAAGCATATACATGTTCATGGGTAGGAAGAATTAATATCATTAAAATGTCCATACAACTCAAGGCAATCTATAGATTCAATGCAATTCCTATCAATACAACAGCAGCATATTTCTCAGAATGAGAACAAATATTACAAAAATTTATATGGAACTACAGAATAGCCACAGCAATCTTGAGAAAGAAGAACAAATTTGGAGAATCATGCTCTCTGATATTAAACTATACTACAAGGCCATAGTAATCAAAACAGCATGGTATTAGCATATAAACAGATATATAGAAAAATGGAATTTAATAGAGAGCCCAGAAATAAATCCATGCCTTTATGGTCAATTAATATTTGACAAAGGAGGAAAAAACATACAATGGAATATAGTCTATTCAATAAATAGTGTTGGAAAAATTGAGCAGATACATGTAAAAAAATGAAACTATTCCAACTTCTTGCACCATAGAGAATAATAACTCAAAATAGATTAAAGATGTAAATATTAAACTTGAAACCTTTATAAAAATCCTAGAAGGAAACACAGGCAGCAAAATCTCAGACAATTCTCATAACAATATTTTTTCTGATATATTGTTTCTGACAAGGTAAACAAAAGAAAAAATAAACAAATGATACTACATCAAACACAATAATTTTTGCAGACCAAAGGAAACCATAAACAAAATAAAAAGATAAAAGACAAGCCACTGAATGGGAGAAGATTTTTACCAATAGATCTTATAAAGGCTTTAATATCCTAAATTTATAAGCAACTTATAAAACTCAACACCAAAACAAAACAAAACAAAACAAAACAAAACAAAAAAACCCCAAACAATTCAATTAAGAATGGGCAAAGGACCTGAATAGACTCTTCTCCAAAGAGGATATTCAAATGGCCAATAGACATATGAAAGGATGCTAAACTTCACTGATCATTAGGGAAAATGCAAATTAAAACCACAATGAGGTATCATCTTACATCTGTCGGAATTACTATCATCAATAAATCAACAAACATCAAATGTTGGTGAGGATGTGGAGAAACGGAAACCCTTGTGCACTGTGGTGGGAATGCAGATTTGTGCAGTCATTGTGGAAAGCAGTGTGGAGTAACTTCAAAAAATTAAAAATGGAACTGATTTATAACCCAGGGATTCCACTTCTGGGAATATATCCAAAGAAACCTGAAACACTAATTCAAAAGAATATATGCACCCCTATGTTCATTGCAGTGTTATTTACAATAGCCAAAATTTAGAAGCAGCCCAAGTGTCCATCAATAGATGAGTGGATAAAAAGCTGTGGTACAGCCCTGGCAAGTGTGACTTAGCTGGTTGCCAGTTCTATTCCTGGTCATCTATAATAATAGTGTAATATGCTAATTAGACCAGACATCCTCCCTATGACCTTCTGGACAAAGCTGGGGCTGCAAGGGAAGGCCAGGTCCCAGGTGCCTGCCAGCGGCCGGAGGGAAGCCTGGGTCCCGGGTGCCAGAGGGAAGCCGGTGCTGGCAGCCGGGGGAAGGAAGGCCTACTCTTGCACGAATTTCATGCATCGGGCCTCTAGTGGGTATATATATGCCCGGGCTGTGGTCTCAGTCCCCAGTAGGGGCCATTCAGGAGGCAGCAGAACTATGTTGCACTCTCTAACAATGATCTCTCTCTCTCTCTCTCTCTCTCTCTCTCTCTCTCTCTCTCTCTCTCTCTCTCTCTCTCTCTCCTCCTCTCTCTTTTCGTTTCCTCTCTGTCAAAAATTCAATAAACTATTCTTTAAAAAACAACAACACATGTGGTACATTTACACAATGGAATATTACTCAGCTCTAAAAATAAACGATGTCTTTTTTGCTACAGCATGAATGGACCTGGGCATTATTATGGTAAGTGAAATAATCCAGTCAATAAAAGACAAGTAACATATGATTTCACTTATATGTGGAATTTAATGAACAAAATAAACTAACAAAGTGGAGAGAGACTTCTGGATACAGAAAACAGACTGCCAGCTGCCAGAGGGGGAGGGTTTGGGGGCTGAGTGAGAAGGATGAAGGGATTAAGCAAAGAAAAAAAAGTAAGACCCATGGACACAGTCAACAGTATGGTGATTATCAGAGGTAAGGTGTGGGAGGATGTAGAAGAGGGTAGGTAAATGGAGAATAAATGATGATTGAAGGAGACTTGAATTGAGGTTGTCAATACACAATACAATACCCTAACAATGTACTGTAGAATTATATACCTGAAATCTGTATAATTTTATTAACCAACTAGAGGCCCAGTGCATGAAAATTCATGCTCTGGAGGGGGGCTGAGGGGACTGGGCACCACCATCTTGTGGCTGTGGGTGCCACCATCTTTGAGGGTGAGACAATCAATTAGCATATTCCCTACTTATTGGTTGTGGGCACCGCCATCTTTGAGAGTGGGGCAGTCAATTAGCACATTCCCTCCTTATTGGCTATGGGCACTTCCATCTTTGCGATGGTGTGAGAGTCAATTAGCATATTCCCTCTTTATTAGATAGGATGTCACCCCAGTAAATTCAATAAAAATTCCTCCAGAGTAACATTAGAGACTTATTGTATGATTAAGCCAGATAATTTTTTGGAGAAAGTTCAATTTTCTTGATAGTTCACTCATCCCTTCCTTGTCATAGTGCTTCCCAAAATAACAAGTACCAGCAATAAGAATGCCAGGTACTTATAAAGAAAACCATACCATAGTGGGAAAATCCACTCTCAATTTTAAGCAATGGAATATGGGATGTCAACTGACAACTGAGCAAATTTTTATTTGAACCGTTTACTGCAGAACTAATAAAGGGATGGGTATCATTGAACCTGTCTTCAATTTTTTTTGGTGGTAGTAACTCATACCGACCATGAAGTAATGCAGGATGAAGTCAAGGAACACTTTCAGGAACCTTATATTATTTCAATAATAAGGTATTCAAGTAAAAATAGAGATATCTGATGCAAAAATCACATATCTCATCAACTTACTCTACTGCATTAATACTGCTGTTATTTACCTTTGGTTATCTGCAATTGTGTAATTTTCCTAAAAAAATAAAATGACTTTAAAAATTTCTGAGTTTCACAGATTGCTCTATAGATGTAATTAGTCAATAGATAACATTCTGAGTACTATCTTTGTCTACGATAAAGAATCACTATATTTTGTTAGCCTTGACAGCCTGAGGAAGTTTGCTGAAATATCATATTCCAACTAAGTATTAGTATACTGCAGTTCTCACAAACCACTCTTTTTACCTATGGTGTTGGAACTTAGCACAGACACAAAAAAACAGATGGCATAGAGATATCAATTGTTTTTCACTCAAGAACAGTACAACATATAGAACTCAATTATGCAAAAAATGGATACAGAAGTCCTTTGAACAAGATTTACCAGCTCTACATCCATACCTTTATTATTTGAACTAAGAAAGCCTCTTCAGGGATTCTTTTTGGGATTAAATATCCCCTCTAATTATAAAGCACAGGGTGCTTTGCTCAACACTAATGACTACATAAAATAAAAGAACAATATTAGAGGTTGAGCACATGCCAGCACTGATCCCAGAATATTCCAAACACATTCCCTGAAAATATTGGTGTAAGATTTTCTTTCTGATTCTGATCTAAAGAATTATTAATTTATGATTAACTTTATTGGATATTAGATAGTGTTAAACAGGCTATTGAGGCAACTTCCAAAGAGAATCTTCTTAAGAAAATTAAAGGTTCAACAGAGTCATCTACCCAAAAGACACAACTATGTGTTTAGCATACTATTTTAATTTTCTTACACATTGGCACTTTGTTATCCCAAAGCATCAGTTTATGCTGTATCTGATTGCCTTTGATTAATTTAATTATTAAAATTGCTAGAATTGAGTGACTTACTTTACACTTTTAGCATAACCTGTCAAGAGTGTCTGATTTTCTATCAGAGACTACGTAGAAGTCATGGTTAAGAATGCCCATTGATTTTCCGGACCATCTGGGAGAACTCTATGTCTCTTAAAGTAACTTCTCACATTTACTCAAGTGGCCTTAGTTTGATTTCAAGCTATTATAGTGATGCTCACAACTCTGTCCCAGTTTATCTATCATCTATCTATCTATCTATCTATCTATCTATCTATCTATCTATCTATCTATCTATCATCTATCTGTCATCTGCTTACCTATTTATCTGTAGTAGGTTAATGATAGTAAAATACTAAGTAGTTGATATACAATCTGCATTTATCTCAACATAATTTTAAAAATTTATTCACAGAAAGCTTATCTGAACTATCATTCTCAATTAACATTTCTCTCAAGTAAATCATTAAAGTGTGGTATGCTTAAGGTGAATTTTTGGGAAAAGAAAACAGCTCTCATTTTCTCATTGATAAGCTGTTAGTCCATGTGATGAGTCAGTTCCCTTGTTATTAGTGGGGCAATGCCACAAAATATTTTTGTGATCTGTTCTGTCAAGGTGTAATTGAGAACATAAAAATGTCTAAGGTGAAAATGTTATTATCTATGATGTGTTCACAATATCCAAAATACCCCTTCTTTGTCAGGAATCATAGAGCAGTTTAAGAGAACTGTCCTCTATGCAGATGGGCCAAAACCCACGCTCTGAGTGTTCCAGATGCAACAATATGACACTCACCCTATTGATAGATTGAGAATGAATCTATTTGTAAACAAAATCATTTTAAGGTGCAATATTAGTGTATGTGACTACTTTTATTTAATTAGTCTCCTCAATAAGATTCACAAAAACAGTTAGAATAATACCCCCTTCATAATTAAGGGAAATTAATGCCAGTGACATTTACTAAATGTCTAATATGTTATAGGAATTTTAAATTGGATTGAGTGAAGTCAAAATATGGTAATATAATACTAGGGCCTGAAATTGAAACTCCTCCTAACTGATAAATTATTATGTAATTAAGGTAAGAAAGATATGTCTCCAGGACTCAAAGTGTGTTGATACAGAATATTCTGGGGTATGTATGTGGGTGTGCATGTGTTATAATTTATTATAGAAGTATACTAGTTATTTAGGGAAGAGATTATAGTATGTGATGGTAAGAGGAATGATGAATAATAGTCCTTAAATTAATATCATTAACATAATATCATGCTATGTTATAAAATATAGTAATAGACAGTGGATAATACCACTGAAAAGAAAAAAATGTAGAGACCAGAGTAGCAAGAAACTGGAAATTTTAAATTCTGATGTTATGTGGGAACTGAGGGTAAGTCATGGAAATAGACATGGATAAGAGAAGAAGCCTGAGATGAAGGTCTTCACTTGAAAAGTAGAAATCAGACTAATATATTCAATAAATTACCTATTGGATTTCTTGAAGGTGTTCACAAAATTCCAACCAACTCTCTGGAAAAATTAGTCTAAGAATACACTTCATAGCCCTTCAAAAAAAAATAAAGCAAAATACTGTAACACAGCATTATTGCCAAAGAGACAATAATTATCAAGAATTTAAAACAAAAGTGAAGAGGTTATAATAACCACAAATAAAAGAGAAATCATATTTGTCCAAAACTAATTTTGAAAAGACAAACAGAATATAAAAAATTTTAAAACAAGAATTATAACATATCTATAATAGCTAGGATTTGGAAACAGCCCAAGTGCCCATCAGTAGATGAGTGAACAAAAAAGCTGTGGTACATTTACACAATGGAATACTACCATATGCAGCTGTACAAAAGAAGGAGCTCTTACCCTTTGTGACATCATGGATGAACCTGGCCAGTATTATGCTAAGTGAAATAAGACAATTAGAGAAAGACAAATATCACATTATCTCACTTATATGTGGAATGTGATGAGCATAATAAACTGACAAAACAAAATAGGACCAGAGGCATGGATGCATGGAATAGAATGACATATCTTAGAGGGGATGGGTGTTGAGGGGTGGGAAGAGATTAATCAAAGCCCATATATGCATTAATGCATAACCTATAGACACCGACAATAGTGTGGGGAGGGCCTGGAGAAGGGCAGTGGTTCAGTGGAGGGAGGCAAAGGTGGGGATATGGGGGACAATTGTAATACTGACAAGAGTAAATAAATAAAAAGAATTCTAAAAAAGGGCTACCAAACATTCAAAGGATGAAAGTTGAGAATCAATAAGCTCAAATCAATAAATTCATTCATTCAAACACTGCCAGTCTCATGTTTTTGTCATCACTTACTCTAAACACTTGTTTTCTCTTTCACTTCCCTTCCTCTGACAGTATTCAAGAAAGCAGAATGACAGAGAAGGATATGAGGGAGGACAGTAAGGGATCCTGCTCTGTAACCTGGTCAGCGCACACTCCTCATCCATGTCAACTTATACCCCTCTTTTTGTCCACAACCTTGAATTGTTTTTTCACACCTACTAATGCCACTCTTTTTTTCTAATGTTCTATGAGTTTTCTCTTCTTTACTCTTATTCTTTTACTCATAACCCCCACCTCCCAATTTCTCAGTGAAACTCATAATTTTGGCATGAAGACAATATTAGCATAAGAAAAAAGAGGAAATATGGAGGCATGGTTCCAATTAAGCATAAAATTATAAATCTTAGAAATGTCATAAGAAAGTTGCAATTCCATTATAAATTATGTATACTGATTTACTATAGTTACAATGAACGTTGATCCTAAGTAGTACTATCTCTCTTCAAGATAGAGCTCATTTCAATTTTCATGAAATATTCTCACTATTTTCATTGTACAGATGGCTTTTTAACATGGTACTAGTTGGCAAAACCATTTAGGAATACAGAGGAAAGGTTGTTTTTTGTCCTTCTTCCATAGGGTGTATTACTGTGTCTTCAGATTCAGAATGGGAGAATTGTAAAGAACGATAAAGAATAAGAATGCAAAATTAGGGTCAAATAAAAGAAGTAGAATATTTGAGGATTTATATTTACCTTATGAAATGGATAAGAAAAAAGATCTGATGGAAAAAGAATCAAGTAGCGTAATTCTGACACCCCAACTCAGCTGCTGCCTTAAAGTTTAATTTGAACATGAGCAACTTAATAGAAACTGAGACACCAGGACAGCAAAGGTTAGATTGTGACATGTTGGCTGATAGAAAGCCTGCTGGTGCTGCCTGTGGTCACAGCAGTGTTTCAGCTCTCAAATGACCCCGTGTAGCAGTTTGACACCAAGGTAGATGTTATAGATAGGAAGAAACTAAAAAGTAGCAGAAGGATCCACAGAAAACTAAATATTAATGAAGAGAATGAATAAGTACACACTTTATATATGCTAGCTTGAATGCCATATGTTAGCTGGAAAGGAATAGATGGAGCAGAGTTTTAAGACATCTCAGAAAGAGGGGATGTATCTGTCTCTCTTCTAAGAATTGAAATTTATGTTCTATAATCATTGTGCCAGTAAAAATGAGATGCATTTCAGAACAGATCCCTATAGAATAATGATTTTCAATAGTTTCTCTACCATGACATTTGGATAATACTCGCATGTACAACACAATTCCATGTACTCTCAATCAGAGTTATAAAACATTTCATGCTGCATGTGGGTCCTGGGCTGATAGCATTAACTTCACCCCCTCGTGCCCATTTTAAAGAAAATATATCCAAGGCACAACCTGAAATTTGCTCTTATTTCTTTAAATTTATATTTAAAAAAACCCAAGTCAAAATGTTTCTACTTTATAATAATAGGACATTACTCATCACATGTATCTGTAATTCTCTGCCTGGTTTTAACTTTTCTTCGTATCTGTCCATATAGCTCTCTGACTTCCATGTCATTACAAATCTTTAGGTTCTGTGTTCACATAGTTTTCCCTAATTCCACTAGCAGCTTTCAGCGGCTTGTTTCATCCATATGGGTTAGAAATATTTACAGGAAAGTGACAGGAATAATGGAACTTTTCCTGAAATATCAGGACAGGATAGTTGCAGTGAAATAAAAATACAGTTGCATAGACAATGAAATTGATATGCCTAAGAAATATTCTTACTGGTGAGTAAACTAAAGGCAAATAAAAATGCAAGGTGGAAAGCGTATATACTTTTAAACCTTGACAATTGACAAAATGTGACTAATGTGTTTTCAACATGGCTAGAATTGCATAGTGTTAGCACTGTGATTGGAGAGACTAAATATAACATTATGTTAGTCTGCTGGCAATAGCTATTCAAAACACATCCAGTTAACTCCTGAGTGACTGTTCCAATGCGAGAGTAAAAGATACAGATAATGTGAATAACGGATTACTTCTTTCAAAACAGCTACCATGTATATTGCATTTTATCAGAGATAGGACTACATACAGGCACTTACACATTGTCTATATGATTAGCTACATAGGACCACACAAGGTGGCAGAGACCTCAAACAGTGACTCTCCAAGTGGATCATGAATATTTCATAAAATCACAGAATTCTCAGAGTTGGAAGAAACATTAAAGGTCAGCAGTTCAACAACCCCATGTGTGCCCAGATTCCTGCTACTATTTCCTAACATTCAATTTTTTCTGTATTATAAAACTAAAATTATAGCTCCAAATTTCATATATATGACAAAATATTTACCTTGCTATGTCTTATCTAAAGTAGGCTATTATAAAGGATCAGTTTTTTTTCTGTAATATACTGTAGTTAAGAGCTCTCAGGTTTGAATCCAGGCTTTATCACTTGCTAGACATATGACCATGAAATATGTGAACTTAACTTCTATTAAGCTTCAATTTTCATACCTGTACAACGAGGATGATTATAGTGCTTAACTCATTAGTTTGCTTTGAAAATAAATGAGATGACATATATTAAGCACTTAATGAAGTCCCTTGCTTTCATTTGTTAGCCATTATAATTCTGTAGAGCACTAGTCCTGAGAGACTAATTTGCTAGAACATAAACTCCATGAGAACAGGGACTTGTTCAGGTTTGTCTACTATGACAATTCATGAATTCATTAAATATATCTTGAATAAATTAAATTATATAAAAACAGTTTCATAGCAAAATTTCTTTGGAACATGCTGCAGGTTCTATTCTCCTCCTGGGAATCCATGCTATGCTTCAACAAACAAAGGGTGGTAAGAAGTACTATAAACAAGTACAGGCAACAAGACCTGTTGAAATTTGTTAAGCATCTTCGAAAAATTGTAACTACTTTTATTTTTTAGTTTCTGCTAATGTCAAGAATTGTGTACAGCACATATTGAAAAAATGATCTCTTTGAAATGTTATTTATATTTTAAATGGTGATGGAAAGAGACATGACTTGAGATGGTAAGCATGCAATTCAATATATAGATGATGTATTATAGGATTGAACACCCATGTCATTGTATTAACCACAATAAGTTCAATTTAAAAATAAATAAAAATATCAAAGATTTAAAATAATTTATAGTAAAGATACTAGATAAGGTAGATATTAACTTACAGATCTTATTTGTAAGATACATCAAATTGTACTTTGTTATGTAGAGTAATATGGTTAATAATTTAATTAAGTGTTAGAGAAAGTATTAAAAAATCAAACTTCTAGTGTTGACTTATTCCATATATGGAATCAAACACACCCACACATACACACACACACAGAGCTAGAGAATACAAGAACAAGAGATTCTTAATCATTTCCATGAAGGATTATGGGATTATGAATACAAATATAAGAGCACACAATGAATTAGGCTTTTTTTAAGCTTTATTGTCAGTATTTTTTTTTTTTTTACTACCATCTGGTCTTTCAGTATGAAATAGGTAGTGTTAATATATTAAACTTTTTTTATTGGGGTCATATAACCAGAAATTTTTTTATAGTGAATGTACTTCCTGTTCTGTTCTTTAATATATCTATTTAAAGTAATTTGGAAATGTCACATACTTCAGTAGAAATTTCAGGATATCTATATATATAAAGAGCCAGGGTTGTAACATCCAAAACAACTGAAGGCTTGACCAAATGCCAGGCTGTGCACGCAGCAGGCAAGTGGGCTGAACTGCTGACCTCTCGGAGAGAGAGAGAGGTGGGTCTGATCAGCAGCAGCAGTGGCTGCTGGTGAGGCCTGGAGAGACAAGCAGGGTAATTAGGCCCTGCTTCTCTCTCCAGGCCTCACCAGCAGCCAAGCCTCTCTCTCTCCCAGAGGTCAGCAGTTCAGCCCGCTGGCTAGCAGCCTGGGGTGGCTGCTGATCAGCCCCACCTCTATGATCAAGCCCGGAGATAGGCCCGGAGATGCTGACTGGCATAGAAACTGACCAATCGGGTGAACTGTGAGGAGCCAATGGCTGCCTAGGAGGTGGAGCTTTTGATGCTGATTGGCATAGAAACAGACTAATCAGAACCAAATCTGGGTGAACTGATAAGGCAGAACCTAAGGTTGGGGCTGAGGAGGGGTTTTAAGGGCAACTATTTGGTGGAAGGTATAAGAAAGGGATTCAATTTTTTAATGACCGGTTTGGCAGTATCGTGCATATGGCTGGATATAGGTATTATGTGTTTTTGTCTGCCAAGAGCATCTCCTCCTGCTGAAAAAGCACCCCCCCATTTAAGCAATCCTATCCTATATAATCTATCTATACTAATAAAAAGGTAATATACTAATTAGACCAGGTCGACCAGCCATCTTCCAGACGTCCAACTTCCTTCCGGACCAAGCCATGGTGGTGGGGGCCAAGGCAGAGGCAGTTAGGGGTGATCAGGCCGGCAGGGGAGGGAAGTTGGGGGCGAGATTAGGCTGGCAAGGCAGGGAAGTTGGCGGTGACCAGGCTGGTAGGGGAGGGCAGTTGGCAGTGAGATCAGGCCTGCAGGGGAGGGCAGTTGGGGGCAAAATCAGGCAGGCAGAGGCAGTTAGGGGAGATCAGGTCAGCAGGGGAGAGCAGTTAAGGATGAGATCAGACCAGCAGGGGAGGGCAGTTAGGGATGATCAGGCAGAGGCAGGCAGGCAGAGGCTGTTAGGGGTGATCAGGCAGAGAGGTTAGGGGTAATCAGGCAGGTAGGCAGAGGGGTTAAGAGCAATCAGGCAGTCAGGCAGATGAATGATTAGGAGCCAGTCATCCCGGATTGCGAAAGAGATGTCTGACTGCCGGTCAGGGATCGGCCCTAAACTGGCAGTTGGACATCCCCCGAGGGGTCCCAGATTGGAGAGGGTGCAGGCTGGACTGAGGAACCCCCCTCTGTGCAGAATTTCATGCACTGGGCCTATAGTAGAAAAATAATAGAGAAGATATCCTTTTCTTTAGAAAGATTGTCTCTTGGGGATTACTTAAATTCTTCATGAAATATAAAGAAGATCTTATCGTTATTTGAAAGAAAAGAAACAGTATTCTCACATTGGTACTTAGACAACAATATTTTTAAGTATTATTTTGTCCAGACTATTTATCAAACAGAATACTTGTCAAATTGCAACATCAACTCAATAATTTACCTTAATAGTCCCTAATACCTCCTTTCTTTTTTGATTTATGTGCTAAGATTGAAAGCAGCAAAGTTTAGTCATCTATGGCTTTAATGTTTAAATTATTTGGCAATTTTACATCCTGTAAATGCTGCACATAAAAATAACATTTTTTCATGAGAAAAGTAAATGATATTTGTGAGAACATTTCCAAGCATATAATTTACAATAATAGTAATAGTTTTTTCTTCTGAATGTTTATAAGGAAAAAAAAGTGAAATTCCTTCATCAATTAAAACTAACAAGTATTTATTTTTCCTTATTTATGCAAGAAGAACAACATAATTTAACTCAGTTTTATAATAAACTCTTAAAATAAAAAGTAAACTTTCAAATATCTTTGTTCATTTTATACACTGGGACTTCACTAAATCACTGTGTGCATCACACCATACTGGTAGAGTTCAGTACTAGACTCTTGGATCCCATCCAAAGTTTTTAATACAAAATGAAATTTTTTTTCATCATGGACTTAGAAAATGCATAATTGTGTGATGTATAAAAGAGGAAGTTAGTCTTAAATATAATCTTTCTGTCAACAGCAAAACTAAGAGTTGCTACAGCAGTTGAGGTATACACCGTTACAGCAAAACTGCTTCTAGTGATCATGATTTAAAAAGTCTTACACAGTTCTAATCCCTGGTGTGCTCATAAGCAAAGAAGAGAAAGGGGATTGATACCCATGGCAATCACTAGGAGTTTGATATTAGGAGGTAACAAAAGTTATTAAAATGTCAACTGTGAAATTAAATCTTTATTTTTATTCAAAAGAAATAGGTAACAGATAGATGAAAATCTCCCAAAATTACCAGAGGAAATTCATGGCAATTTTCTGTTTAACTATTTAGTCACGAGTTTTAAACACAATATAGAAAACATCACAGTTGCTTCCTCCTATGAGTGAATAATTACTTAAAGCCTCATGTTTGTTAAAACAAAGTTTACAGAACAACTTAATAATTATGTATATACTATCATAGCTGGTAGCAATAATTTATGCTTGAATTTATTACACATTACAACAGTGCTGTGTAGTCAGTTTCATTTGTATAATAATTTTCACTCTGGAAGAGAATATTCTGTCATAATATTCTCATAATTTATTGGTTCATTTCTCATAGTTGCTAGAGACCTGAGTTCTCCAGCAATCATATACTTATTTGTATTTTGCTAAAAGCTACCATGTAATAAGCATAGATATATCAATTGTGTCATTTTTGATATGTCAGAGAAATTAAATTTTTAGCTCAACTCTAAGAAATAAATTGTGAGATAAAAATAGCTTCCAGAATTGTTCTGATGATTCCGAGTCATGCATGAAGTGATTAATGACATGGCAATATGCCTTGACTATTGTAATCACTTACATATTTAATATTGGCATAGAAAAATGAATGATGTCCTAAAATTGCATATCTCTTTTACCAGTAACTGAATTACTCAACTTGAGCTTTATTTGTCCCTTTAGTTATTCATTGTGGATATATATGTATTTTTTTCCCATTAAACACTAGAAAAATTACCTCTTATGAAAATATGTTAACAACTTATTAAACATATTTTGTATTTCCCTAGTGATATGATGATATGATATATTCTTTTAAAAATATGCATTGTTTATCAAGCATATTTTTCAAATTTTATCCAAGTTATCTATATGGATATAAATTATTCAAAAACACCTAACAACTATTTATCCACTTTATGAACTTTTACTTCTAGAAGGTCCCTTAATTACCTACTTAGGTTCTCATCTGAAAATACTTCATATGGAATAATCAATTCCAAATTTTATGCACTTAAATCACAGTTAATAAATAATACATATAATGAATTTTCACAACAATAACTTTCCCCCTAGTTTGTTCTTATATACTAGGGTTCATGTTGGTACTTGTTGACTATTTCATTCATTCTAGTTTTTATATTCCTACTTTAAAAAGCTGTATAGTAAAAGTAGAGAACTTAGCCTTGTCCAAAGACAAGTCTAGCCTTCCCTGTCAGCATCTGGGAGGCAATCTGTGTCATACCTGATAGAAATTGTTTTGTCCAGGTTGCGAGCTGGCCACACCTGACAGTCTTGGTCAGGTTGGATACACCAAAGAGACAAACCATGTGATTTAGAGTGGGGGCTTTGGTTCACAAGTGTTATTTGTCCTGGAGACTGATTTCAACCGTGTGAGTAATCACTCAGTCCATCATGCTTATATAATGAAGCTTCAATAAGACCTCTAACCATTGAAGCCTGGATAACTTTCTCTGGTTGGCAATACTCAAATGCATATCATCACCCATCAGTCTGGGAGTGTAACGCCTACCAATTCCTTGGGTAAGACAAGGGAAGCTTCATATTTGGGACCTTCTGTGTCTCCTCCTCTCTTTTCCCTGTAATGAACTATAGTAGCTTTCAGTTAGCTCTAAAAGTGCTAGTGAATTATTGTACCTAAGGGTGGTTTTGAGGATCCCTTGAGCCAACCCTTGCAGTTGGTATCAAAGTAAAGGTAGTCCACTTATTTTGTTCATTAGATTCCACATAGGACCAGAGGCATGGAAATATGGAACAAACTGACAGATCTCAGAGGGAAGGGGAGCTGGGCGGACTGGAAGAGATTATGCAAAGAACATGTATGCATATACACATAGTCTATGGACACAGACAATAATGTGGTGATGTTGACTATTTAGTTCATTCTAGTGTTTATCTTCCTCCATTAAAAAGTTGTATAGTAAAAGTAGAGAACTTTGTCTTGCCCAAGGACAAGTCTGGCCTTCACTGTCAGCATCTGGGAGGTGGGTAAAAGGTAGGAATGGGGGACATCTGTAATACTGTCAAAACTAAATTAAAAGAAAATAAAGGTAGTCCACAGAGAACTGGGTTCTCAAACTGCTGATAGACTAACTCCCAGGCAGAAGTGCTCAGATGACACTGTAATGAAAAGGCAAATATATATATACACACATACACACATATGCAAAACACTCAAATACATAGCATAGAAACTCAATCAAAACAAAAAAGAACATAAACAGACCAAATTATAAATCAACAAATATGTTTCAATAACTTACTGTCAGTGCCATGTGTACTTCCTCTCATGCTCTTTCACTACAAATGGATTTTAATAGTTAATTCAAGTTTTGGTGCAAAACAATTGTAAAAACAAGATCAAAACATCCTTAAATATAAAGCCTCTAGAACTGAAAGTATTAAGGCATGCATTTTATGTTTTGATGCAAAGGAAATTTAAAGGCAAAGCATAAAAAATGCTATTAAATATAGCTCTCTGTAATCTTTTCATTTTTTAAAACCATAAAGGGTGGTTCCTTTCATCAGTTCTCTTAAAACCCAGAGTAGGCAGAGTGAGTAGGATTCTGGGTTTCTGCATTTTCACAAGCTCTCTAAATGACTCTATTACATAGCAAAGTTTAAAAACTACTAAGTTAAAAATTTTTAGAGCACTGGACCTAGCACACTATTTTACACTCAATAAATATTGTGGAATTATAATCTAAGAATTATAATTTTCAACATTACACATTTAATTGACTATGATTAATTTTTGTGATTTTTGTCCAGTAATATGTGTATTAGCTTATTTCTATGACAATCACTTTTGACAAAATGTTTTGCTGAATTCATTATCAGAAATGAACTCTTGCTAGTTTTTCCTGAATATTTTAATGTTTCATTTGACAATATTTCAATCAGACTTTTTTAAACAGAATCTTCTTTGATATAATTTTATGAATGTGAAAATTTAGTTTTTACATATTTTAAAATAAGGAAGGAATAAGTAAAAGAAAACTGCCATAAAACATTTTAATGTAACAATGAATGTTTATATTTGTTTTATTAATATAAAATTATCCCTTACATTATTGTTACAATCTTATATAATAAAAGAGTAATATGCAAATTGACTGTCACTCCAACACACAAGATGACTGGCCCCATGTGGTCAAAGATGGCTGCTCCCATGTGGACACAAGATGGCTGCCACAAGATGGCCAGCAGGGGAGGGCAGTTGGGAGGGACCAGGCCTGTAAGGGAGGGCAGTTGGTGGTGACCAGGCCTGCAGGGGAGGGCAGTTGGGGGGGACCAGGCCTGTAGGGGAGGGCAGTTAGGGGCAATCAGGCTGGCAGGGGAGCAGTTAGGCATCAATCAGGCTGGCAGGGGAGTGGTTAGAGGGTGATCAGGCTGGCAGGCAGAAGTGGTTAGGGGCAATCAGGAAGACAGGTAGGCAAGCAGTTGGGAGCCAGCAGTCCTGGATTGTGAGAGGGATGTCCGACTGCCCGTTTAGGCCCCATCCCAGGATGGGGCCTAAACGGGCAGTCGGACATCCCTCAAGGGGTCCCAGATTGGAGAGGGTGCAGGCTGGGCTGAGGGACACACAGCCCCATGCATGAATTTTGTGCACCGGGCCTCTAGTAATATAATAAGAATTGAAATAAGAAATTGGAATTAGAGCTAGGTCCTTGAATTCTAACATGTTTCTTATAAAAGTGAAGTGTTTAATTCAGTTGACTGGAAAAATATGGTAATGCCATTTTATTTTTTCACATTAAAAATCTGTTTTATGGCTAGTATCTACTCACTTCTAAGCCAGTGGTCATTGTCTTAACCATATGTGCCACTGGTCACAGGGTTAGAAAAATAGCATGATTTTGTAAAGTCCAGATGTGGTATTCTGAGAGTGATGAGACAGTTATATTCTTTTTAAAGGTTCTAGGAAAAGCTTTTTATTCTCTGAGTCCTGCCATTACTTTCAAAGAACACCAACTTTTGGTTTAAAGACAATTAAATTATCACATGATAGAATTATTGTTTTAAATCTTTGGACTTAATATTATTCATATTTAAAATGCAAATAAATTTAAAATATTTGCTGTACTCATGAATATTACCTGTGAAATTATATTATAATAGAAAGGAATAAGGAGGATAGGTGTGAAAATATCAATATCATCTAAAAAATCATTCTAGCTATGAATACTCAAAGATCTATGAATGCAAATACATTGTATATATCTCTTCTTTATCAGGAAAATTATGTTTTTATTACTTGAAGATTATGAATAATCCCTATTAAATATCATCCAAAGAAATGAAAATCAAGAGTGAGAAATTTAGACAGTGGATGGCAGAGGAGGAAAATAGAGTTATTTTAAAGAGCCCTCAATAAAAATAGAAAAATGAAGTGAAATATCATGAGGTTCAGAAAATAATTTCTCTGTACATGAGGAGTAAGAAAACCAAGCTACTTGTAAGAAAGGTGAGCTATTTGGGGAGATCTGGAGTTATAGAAACATAAACATTGGAGATAGATTTAGAGATATATTGCCCTAAAAGTTTAATAATACTGATAGGGTTGAATAAAGGTTACATAAACCTTAAGACTGCAAGATCGACCTCTTCTGCATTTCTGACTCCAATAAGAGAATGAAAAGGTGGAAGTCATATAATGAGAAAGACTTTTTGAAGATCAGACACTGACACAAAATCCTTTTCAGCAAATATATTCTCTGCAAAATAAAAACAATTCAAATAGTTTTTAAGCTTCTCCAAAAAGAGTTTGAAATTTATTTTTTTCCATTATAAATAATAGACACTAATTACCTACTATCCATATCATTATGAATTGAATCCTACATAATAAAAGGGTAATATGCAAATTGACCCTAACAGTAGAACTACCTGGAATGACCGGTACTTATGATGCACACTGACCACGAGGGGGCAGATGCTCAATGTAGGAGCTGCCCCCTGGTGGTCAGTGTGCTTCCACAGGGGGAGTGCAGCTCAGCCAGAAGCCGGCTCATGGCTGGCCAGCACAGTGCTCCTGCCTCCGCGGCAGCGCTAAGGATGTCCAGTGCGGGAAGCAGGTCTAAGTCATTAGTCGAACATCCCCTGAAGGATCTGGGGCTGCCAGAGGGATGTCTAACTGCCAGCTTAGGCCTGATTCTATGGGGAGTGGGCCTAAGCTGGCAGGTGGACATCTCCCAAGGGCTCCTAGACTGCTAGAGGGCACAGGCTGGGCTGAATGACCCCCCGGAGTGCATGAATTTTCATGCACTGGGCCTCTGGTATATGCATAATATCATTTACATGATTTTAATTTGTTAGTTTATTTTATAATATTTTATTTCAAGTTTTATAAAATGTACAAAGGGTTTAATATTCTAATTCATAATCTTGATCTCCCTTGTTCTGTCTTTCCCATAAAAATATAAGTTGGTGTACTATAAATTGTTCTACCATGGGAGATTTCAGGAACCTAACCCTCTTAGTAGGAAACAATCTTGGTAGGAAACAGTCTGCTAAATGTTTAATAAATTTAATAAATCACCTGTCAGTAAAATACTGTGAAATAAATATCTCTGAATTATTGATGGGTGTCAAACCCCTGTTCTAAAATTTTGAATCATCATGACAAATATTTCAATTAATGAAGAGAGACTAGAAGGGCACAGATATCTCACAAATTAAGACATGCAAGCTCATCTATTCTGTCTACGTACACACATGTCTAGTTGGGTTATATGAGAATGCTATATGCTCATTAAATATACTAAATAGCATTTAATTATGATAAAGTTTAAAGTGAGACACCTCTGTTGGAATCCTAGCATTGCTCTTTGTTAGCTGCAAAAATTTTATGAGTTATTTATCCTTTACTACTTTTAGGTTTTCTGCTTAAACATAACTGCAATGCAATAAGAGTAGCAAAAAATATTTTAGCTAAAATGTTGTACTAATATTAATGGCTGCCATTGATTTGATACTTACCATATGCCAGGCAGATTAAATCCTTGCAACAACACGGAGTTAGACATGAAATCTATTTAATACACAAGGAAGCTGAAGGGTAAAAGCCTAACTTCCAAGCACATAACTGCTATTAAAGATAATAATACCTTTTTTTGCCCAGGTTCTAGGCAGTTTGAATATATTATAAAAATGTGTGGAGAATCTTTGCAAATTAAATTGCTAACTGTGAAATATTAGTTATTATAGTATTGTATTCAGATATAAGCTATTCAAAGAAAGAGGAATTGTTCTAATCCCTCAATCATGAATAAATAGTATAGGAGGATTATAGAATTTTAAAATCAGAAATGAAACAACTGCTATGAAGTCCAATTATGCCTCTGTATTCTTTAAGTTCTAAAATGAGACACAGGTAGTTAAATGAATTGCCTAACAGCATGCAGTCAGCAGCTGTGCATTTGGGATGAGAATTTAATTTCTTAGAGTCCTAAGTTTATGTTTTCTAGATCCCAAAGGAAGCTGCACTTTGAATATCTGACTTTACATGGATAATCTTCCATCAATTATCAACAGATGGAAGAGAATAACATTCAAATCCTACATAATCCTTTGGCTATTAAGGTAAACATAGTTTGATTCTAAAACTAAATGCACTACATATTATTTCACTGTGACATCTAAAGGAAAAATAAGCTCATTTTTCAAAGTATTTTAAGTGAGAATGAAGTATCGTTGCATCAGCCCCACTGTTTGCAATGTGGGCAGAACTTTAAATACTAGATGCAGAGATGAGACAGTGGCTATATAATCTGGAAGCCAATCACTTCATAGCAAAAGACATAAATTGCCTATTGGGAATTGCTAAATCCAGAACAATATTGGGAAAAAAAATCAAGTCAGTTATGGAACTATTGTAACAGTACAAAATATAAACAAAGTTTAAAAAGGAAATGAATGTGATGGGCAAACATTGACAACACACTCAGCTGAGTAAAAAGCATAATCCAGAAATAAAGGAACATTTATACGTGCTCTGTGAAATAAGATAGCTTACTAGGAAATTGAATTCTGTCAAATAAGTGTTTATAGATGAGCAGTTAAAACAACAAAACAGGATGCAAAGAGAAATTGAACTCTATAGAAACAAAATCATTCACAAAATAACCTATAATAAAATAAATTAGAAACAAGAGAGGAAAAATACATGTGGCTGAAGTTGAATGACTAACATATTAAGTGAAAAGAAAATAGAACCAGGGTACATGTGCATAGGAAAAAAGGTGACTTTACAAATTAGAAAGAAACTAATAAAGAGGGACGTCAAACACTGTCCAACATAAAAATAAAGCATTCCTGAGGCAGTAGTCTGAACAAATGAAATAGAAATTACTTAAATTACAATAAAATTTTTTTCTTAAAATAAAGAATCCACCATATTCCAAGAAAAGAAATTACGTGGAATGTTCAAGCACTGGTACATATCATGGTTAGGTTATTGCACTTCAAGGATAATGATGTAGTTCTTCAGCAAACCAGGGAGAAAATACATTTCCGAGAGTAAGTGTTGGCAGCAACAATGCTGATAAGTCCATTCTAACCATTTTCACAGTAACAATCAATGGTGCAATATTTACATATGGAGCAATATATCTGGTCAAAATGTCATTAAACTACAAAAGTGGGAATAAAGGATTATCAAATGTACATAATATTTAAAATTATAATTATAATACATTTTATCTCCATATGGTGGGGTGGTGGCAAATTATAATAAAACCCAATCAATTAGGGATGAATCAAAAAGACATTGGGAATGGAGAGGCTAAGTAGAAAAGATTGCTGGTAGGCACCAAATTGATATGACATAGATATTAGATTAATACTAAATTTTAAAGTAATGATTATAAATCAGAATGTAAATTTGATAAACTTTTACAATATAAAAGTGATGATAAAACTTACAAAAATAAGGAGGTTAATGAAAGGGGACTGAAGTAAAAATAAGTTTAAAATTCATGAATATATTAGAAGTTTTGTATATTTTTAAACAGGTTTCTAGCTTTTTAATTTTTCTTGTAATTAATTGCATTAATTAATTATTTTAACAGAAATATTTTATGAGATAAAAACCTTATAGTTAAAAATAATTATAAAAACTAAAAAATTCAATGACTTATTTTATGTTTACATTTAAAAATTTAAATTTAGTTAAATTTTAATTTAATATACTTGATATAGAATGTGTAATATGATATTTTTTGAGATGAAAATATGTGTTGTATTACCTACCAGCTTTATTGAGGTATAACTAACAAAAAATAAACTGCATGTATTTAAAGTGTATATTTGATGTGTTTTGATACTATTGTGACAAGCTTGTGAAACCATCACCAGAACCAGGGTAGAGAACATGTGCATCGCCCACATGTTCCTCCACCTAAATATCCAGTAAAAAATTATTGTTGCCCTGAAATTTTTTCAAATCAATTCTATTTAATTGAAGGTTCAGATTTTATATTGTGTTTCCGCCATGTTATTTGCCGTAGGATTTGATACATCTAGTGAGTGAAGGTGATAAGAATGAGTATGATAGCTGGTACCATCATGACTGCAGAAAGTCTACTTGTTTCCTTCTAAGACTGGAAAATGGAGAAAAAACAAGTAGGGAAATGGAGTAAAATACAAAAGCACTGATCCTTTTCAATAATCTCCAGATCTTTTCTCTTGCTCCTCCATTATCTTGTTGATTGGGCACAAATTTTACTCATATAAATATATACCAGGTTGTTTTGTTTTTTATGTAAAAGATGCTCATTTTAACTCTGTGGGTTTTCTCTGCTAGAATTATGTTATATTAAGTTTAGGTGAAGCAAATTCTAAAAATATTCAATTATATTCATTTCCAATTATGATCTAAGGAAATAAGGACAGGGTGAATTGTAATATGATGGAAATTAGTTTGGAAAGTATCCGATTTCCAATTGTGTGTTTTATTTGGGATATTTATTTGTGTATACAATTCAAATTTCAAGTTTACTTAGCATAATATGGAAAATGTTAACCAACTCCTGTATCTACTGTATAACCATCTTTGATTATAATAGATAAATGTACTGAGGTTTCATTCTACACATACTTACAAGGGCAGGAAACCTATGTTTTAGACATCTGCATACTTGTGAAACAAAATTCAGAGATTCACTAGATAAATATGGAGATCAGAGGGATTATGAGAAAAAGAAAAGGTGTAAATAAAAATTTCAAAATTAAAGATAGATTAAAATATTTCTAATAAGAATCATTGGAGAAAGTAGCAGTGCCTAGTTGTTCTTGTTCTTGTAGTTAGTTCATGCTAGTAGCTAAACAAGAGCTCTCCTGTATATGTGGCATGAGGATGAAAGTTTTTGAAACCAAATATTCCCTGGGCCACCTTGATAATCAGTCTCTAATTCCTGAGTTTGATTGAGTGCACTCATCTTATCATATCTTTTGGGCTCCGCAATTAAAAAGCATGGTTTATTTTACAATCTTCTCATTACAGACTTAAATTTGTAAATCTTCTACAGAATTTGGCAGCACAAAGTGAAAAATGACACTGAACTAGAAATTCTAGGCCAAGTTCTGCCACCAACCAGGTATGTGATTTAGTTAAGTCTTTCACCTCTCAAAATTACAATATCATTATCTATAAAATATTTTCTTTGGAAGTAAGTGTAAAGTAAAATAATGTACTTGAGTTTTTGAAAATTATTAAACTCCATAATTATAATTGTAATCATTCTATCAGAGCTTCCAATAAAAATTTTAAAATTCCCTTTATTATTTTTCAAATAATATTTGCTATTTAAAAATATCTAAGATCTTATTAAAATTTATTTAAACATTTATTTCTCCCTGTGCACATATTATTGAGCAAAATAAACTAATATCCATTCTTTTCTGTTTTTAATTTTGTAACATGGATCTATTAAAAAATTCCCATTATTCAAGTCATAAATAAAATTTTCTAGCAAATATCATCAGGTTAACATTGTTTAATCAGGTATTTAATTTAACCTTCATTTAATAGATAAATAAAATAGAATAGTAGAGCACTTTAGTAGTCCTATAGATCAGTTCCATATTATCCACATAAATCAAGTTGGCACTACAAGCATTTTGTTTTAAATTATACATAAGATTATTTTCTTTTCTGGAATAAGCATTAAAGCAATATATTTTAGAAATGTACATATAAAATGATTAGGTATCCTAATAAATTGTGCTATTTTAATATGCTGTGGTTTTTCTAAGGTCACTATCATGAAAAACACATATAAACGCAGTTGATTTTAATTTGACCATTATTTACACACTAGAAGACCAGTGCATGTAATTCATGGTCTCTGGGGGGGGAGGGGGTCCCTCAGCCCAGCCTGCACCCTCTCTCAGTCTAAGAGCCCTCGAGGGATGTCCCCTAGGGGGAGGCCCGGGGGGGAATGGGCCTAAGCCATCAGTCGGATATACTTAGTGTTGCCGCAGAGGCAGGAGAGGCTCCCACACCACCACTGTGCTCACCAGCTGTGAGCCCAGCTTCTGGCTAAGAGGTGCTCCCCCTGTGAGAGCACACTGACCACCAGGTGGCAGCTGCTGTATTGAGTGTCTGCCCCTGGTGGTCAGTGGGCATCATAGCAACCAGTCGTTCTGCCATTTGATCAATTTGCATATTAGCCTTTTATTATGTAGGACTAGAGGCCCAGTGCATAAAATTGCACGAGACCCAGAGTCCCACCAGTGCCCCCAACTTCCCTCCCCTGCAGGCCTGGTCCCCCCCAACTGCTCTCCCCTGCTGGCCATCTTGTGGTGGTCACCTTGTGTCCACATGGAGGCAGCCATCTTTGACCACATGGGAGCAGCCATCTTGTGTGTTGGAGTGATGGTCAATTTGCATATTACTCTTTCATTAGATAGGATAGAGGCCTGGTGCATGGGTGGGGGCTGGCTGGTTTGCCCTGAAGAGTGTCCAGGGTCAGGGTGGGGGTTCCCTTGGGGCATGGGGTGGCCTGGGAGATGGGCCTGTGGTGGTTTGCAGGCCAGCAACGCCCCCAGCGACCCAAGCTGAGGCCCTGGTATCTGGGATTTATTTATCTTCTATAATTAAAACTTTGTAGCCTTGCACAGAGGCTAGGGCAGGCCAGGGGTGTGGGGTAGCCTGGGCAAGGGGCCTGTGGTGGTTTTCAGGCTGGCCACGCCCCCCAGCGACCCAAGCAGAGGCACTGGTATCTGGGATTTATTTATCTTCTATAATTGAAACTTTGTAGCCTTCAGCAGAGGCCAGGGCAGGCCAGGAATTTGGCTTCCTCTATCGCCGGGGAAACCCAAGCCTCCTGTTCGCTCAGTGGCCACAGCCATTTTTGTTGGGATTTATTTATCTTCTATAATTGAAACTTTGTAGCCTTGAGTGGAGTTCATGGCCGGCCAGGGTGTGTGGGAAGCTTGGCTTCCTCCATTTCCTGGGAAACCCAAGCCTCCTGCTCGCTCCGTAACTGAAGCCATCTTGGTTGGGTTAATTTGCATACTTGCTCCTGATTGGCTGGTGGGCATGGCTTGTGGGCGTAGCAGAGGTACGGTCAATTTGCATGTTTCTTTTTTATTAGTGTAGATGTATCTTATGAATTAGTTTACCTGAACCATTTCTACTTTCTTTGGTAATTATGAAATCTTTTGACATATTAACTGATCTCTTTGGTCCTCAGATTTCCAATATTTAATATTTAATCAATATATACTTTTCTCTAGCTAAACACATATGAGCAAACTTTTAAGTTCTATCAGTAATGCAAACTTAAGAAAAAAAATCTAAAACTGTGTTGACTAGACTTCAGAATTATTTTGCTATGATGGATGTGATACAATGAGTACTACTTGTGTAACGTTAAATTCCATTTTTTCCTGCTAAGGCAGTGCATTCAGTTTTCCCTGTTGGATATACTTGCTGAGTCCAGTTAGCCATGAGCAGAATTTTGAACTCAGTCTCTCAGGGAAGAGGACAGCATTAGTAAGAGGCAGTCAGTCCACTCTTCAGCTAAGCCACAGAGGGAGCATACTGTAAATTGATCCCCACATAGCTCTGTAACTACAGCTGTGCCTTTTCTGTCTTCAATTTTCACTCTAGTAATATTGAGTTGGCCTCTTGTTACCTATATATTGCATGCCATTTCTGGCTCTGAGTCTTTAATAATGCTGGTTTTTCTACCCCCTATGCCTTTCCTAACAAACTAAGTCTTTCAAAACTCAGCTTAGACATCACCCTAAGAAGGATTTCTGATTCCCTCCTTCTACTAGGAAAGATTTAATCTCCCTTCATTAATGTTAATTCTTCATTAATTATCAAGCCCCTGTAGAATCTTTCCTCTCATTGATTAGCATGGAAATGATTCATTACTATTTCTGACTACCCAGCCAGATTGCAATTCTTAAGTATAGGTATCATACCTTAATAACCTTTATATGGACCCTACATATGTATCTAGCAGGTATTGGAAAATAAACCCTACATATATAGTTAGTGGATATTGGGAAAAATTCATCTCCGGAACTCCCAACACACTGTTTTGAACATGTTTTGTTGGAATATTCTATGGGGAAGAAATAATTTTTAGGTTCAGTAAAACTACACCACTGAACTCAATTTCAGTTTTCGTCAGTAAAGAAGACCATAATGCCAAGTTGCTAAGTTGACTATATGCTGTTTTCATCAGTACTTTCCTGAATTATGTCATAAGCATTAGCTTTTTAGGCTTTTTTGTGTTTGTTATCTTTTTAACATTACGATACCTTTGTTTTTCTTTAATCTCCATGTGTACATGATTGTGTTCAATTAATGGTATATGTGATAAGGTCAGAGAAAAAAAATAAAAATGTGAAATAGTGAAAAATCAAATCTATATATATAAAAGCCAAGTGATTGGAATGACGGAACAATCAGAACGACCAATCACTATGACGCACGCTGCAGAGGCCATCTGGCCTGATTGGGATCCCGATTGGCACCCCAACTGCCCACAGCCCCTCCCCCACACTGCCCACCCCCGATCACCCCCCACCCTGATCAGGGTCATGGCCAGCCAGCCAACCTCCCGCATCCCCTCTCCCCACTGGCCTGGCCCCAATAGGCCCTCATCAGGGCAGGCTGGCTGGACCCCACCTGTGCACAAATTCGTGCACCAGGCCTCTAGCATTAATATAAATACTAGAGATTCATTAAAATATCTCCTCAACATCTATTCTTTATAAACTGAATAAAGCTGTTTGTGAGAACAGGGAACTACATCAAATAAATTGATTTGTCATTAAAATGATCAATTGAATTAACATTCATGATGCAAATAATAAATCTGTTCAAGCATACACTTCAGAGTCTAAATTCTCAGGGTGAATATTGTCTATTGATTTAACACATTATTTAATCCATATATATATATATATATATGTATATATATATATATATATATATATATATATATATATATATATTTAAAATACCAATTCAGTTATAGTACTACATGGTCTATAGTAAATCATATAAAAATAAATTAATCATAACTTTACCTTTAATAGCTTTAATAAACTTGTTTCTAGGTTTGAAAAAGATCATAGTGGATCCAAACAAGCACACAATCAAACAAAAATACAAGATGTACAGTTGGAGAGTGACTTAAAGATGAAATTAAATGATGCCAGAAAAAAGTATTTACTACAGTGATTAACATAAAATGAGTGCTCCACAAATGGTGGTTTTTATTGTTACTTGTGTTGTGTTGTCATTGTTTACTTGGGTTTAAGGTAGGAGATCGTATTTCATTGGGGAGATCAGTACAGAAGTCTTGAAGAGGTGGCATGTAGTTTTTTAGATAGAAGAGCAAGGGAGAGAAATAAATCAATAAGGACTAAAAGATAAATGAGTGGAAACATGAAAATTGAGTTGTTCACTATGATTGCATTGGGAAGTAGAAAAATAATAGTGGAGAAGACTTTTTTTAAAAATATATTTTTATTGATTTTTTTACAGAGAGGAAGGGGAAGGGATAGAGAGTTAGAAACATCGATGAGAGAGAAACATCGGTCAGCTGCCTCCTGCACACCTCCTACTGGGGATGTGCCCACAACCAAGGTACATGCCCTTGAGCAGAATCGAACCTGGGACCTTTCAGTCCACAGCCGATGCTCTATCCACTGAGCCAAATCGGTTAGGGCTAGTTGACAAGACTTGAGGCAAACACGTGGTGCCAAAAAATCCCAGGCTAATGGATTTGGAATTAACTTATGAGTTCGTGAGAAACTGGAACCCAGGAGACTAAAATGCCAGAAACTGAAGGCAAGACTCAAGAAAAAGAAGGCAAGAGGAGGAGCATCTGAAGTAAGACAAGTGAAAACAAGAATATAACATACATGTTAGATATCAGGAGTCTGAGGAAGAAAATGATAGAATTAGGGAGGGAAAGAATGAATTGCCAAAATGTAGGATTACAGAATCAAAGGAGCCAGGATAAATAAGATGACCAAAAAGGAAAAAGTCAGCAACTTGGGAGGAGGAGTCTCCTAGACCAGTGGTCGGCAAACTCATTAGTCAACAGAGCCAAATATCAACAGTACAACGATTGAAATTTCTTTTGAGAGCCAAATTTTTTAAACTTAAACTTCTTCTAACACCACTTCTTCAAAATAGACTCGCCCAGGCATGGTATTTTGTGGAAGAGCCACACTCAAGGGGCCAAAGAGCCGCATGTGGCTCATGAGCCGCAGTTTGCCGACCACGGTCCTAGACTAACAGGTGGCACCAGTAAAGCATTAAATGGCCCTGACTGTTCATTTGATGGAAACACAACTTTGCTAGTAGGATGTTGGTAGAAACTTAACTAAGGAGGAAGTCAATTAAAAAATTTTTAACTTTATTACTTTATTTATATATTTAAAGTTTCTGGATAGGAAAAGATACAGTGGAAATAGTCTGAAAATTGTGCTTTGGATCCATCTCTCAATTGCTACATTTGCTAACTTAGTTAATGTAGGGAGCGGCTCTAGGGTCAAGCCTCGGGCTGACCTGTGGCAGGGCCACAAACAAGTCCCAGCCTGGAGGGCAGAGCTCTCCTAGCATAATTAAGCCTGACTTTGTAGCCCTTCCTAATTCCTTCCTAAGTAGCTAATGGGCTGTGGGAGGTGCAGCAAGTGTTGCCAAAACAAGAACATTTGTATACATGTTAATCTATCCTTATTTTAATTCAGACCATAAAATAAAGCATCGGTTTGCAGGCTGGGTCTTTTGTGTCCTCATGCAGGCACAGGAGATCCACCGAGACCCAGCTGTATTCTCTTGTCTGTCATTTCTTCAATCCTTCACAGCCCCTTCTCAGGTTCACCCTTGGCCATGCTGGCATGGCACAGTTAAAAATATCCTTTCTCTGGTTTTCAATTCCCTCAGGAAGAATAAAAAAGTGGTGTGTATATTCTGTACAGGATTGGCTGAAGCATAATAAAAAGTCTTGTATAAAAATGCAGTCTAAATTATATTCTTAAATTATATTAATAATACCTAAAATACTATTTTCTTAAATAATATAGAATCCATTGTCATGTAACATCTTGAAATCTGTTAGATTTTCAAGGTTTCCCTAGCACACTAGATGAGTTGATTTCTTCATCACTCAAATTTTATTCTCTACATTTCACTTTGTATTTATCATTTATATAAAAATTATAAATGTTAAATTAGAAAATAAGTGCACTGGAGATGCTGTGATTATATGCATTTCAATGACTCACCCTGAATATATTTTTAAATTTTCATTGGGGAAAGAAAAAAAGCCTAAAACTCATTATTATTCTATTAATTTGGAGTTTGCTACAATGCAACTTGATGGGGATTTTGGAGCTGTAAAAAATGTCTTATTAAACAAACTCAGATGAATATAGCTAATATGTATACTTTCTAAATAAAGCTTTTATCATAATTAACTTTCTGTATATATGCTTCTAATTGAAAAATTAGAGAAATAAAAGAAAGAATATAAAATTCTGATATTTTTGTTAATATACCTAGAATATGTTTAAAATTAATAGCAAATCATTAAAATTGTACATGACTCAGGCAAATGCCTCTAACACTCTTGTTTAAGTTATTTTTATATTGTCACTTATAATAGTTTTTATATTTTTGTTTTCCTCTATCTTTTTTGTTTGTTTCTTTTCATCTTGCAAAGTCCCAGTATTTTAGGTATAACTGCCTTTCTTATTTAGAAAAATTAGAAGATATCACATATCTATGTCTCCATTTCTCCTAGTTTCCATTTGTGTTTATCTAGTCTGATTCACTTTATCCTTGAAATTGACTTCTCAAGATTATCAAAGGAAAATATTTTCCTGCCTTCATGCTCCATTGCTACTCAGAGAGACAGATTTTATTTTAGATCCAGCTAGGGGAACCCAGTTCCATTAATGAGCTCTGCCCAAAGGTTAAAAGAGTCAATAATCAATATTTTAAATCAAGTAGGAAAAATATATAATAAGAAGTAAACTACATTCTAATTCTATATTATGTACAGAGAGAACTGAAGGGAACAGAGAAACATGACAGTCTCAGAATTTCCCTGAACCCTAAAATCAGAGCTCAAACATTTATATACATACTTGCAATCTTCAAAATTCAGGGGGAAAACACAAGAAGATATTAAATAATTTCTTCATTTTATAATTTTTGTATAAAGCTGAAGTAAAATTTCTTTTGTTCTCATTTATTAGAGACAAGCCCAACCATCTTGTTTTGATATATGGGAATTATAAATATAGTATCTTAAGTTTTAAGGGAAATATTACAAATAGATGGATTAACACTACCATCTTATCTTCATTTACATTTGAATAGTGCTTCTAATGACCTTTAATAGAGGCCCGGTGGAGGAAATTTGTACATGGGGAGGGGGGTGTCCCTCAGCCCAGCCTGCACCCTCTCCAATCTGGGACCCCTTGAGGGATGTCCGACTGCCTGTTTAGTCGTACATCCCTCTCACAATCCAGGACTGCTGGCTCCCAACTGCTCGCCTGCCTGCCTTCCTGATTGTCCCTAACCACTTCTGCCTGCCAGCCTGATCACCCCCTAACCACTCCCCTGCCAGCCTGATTGATGCCTAACTGCTCCTCTGCCAGCCTGTTTGCCCCCAACTGCCCTCCCCTGCAGGCCTGGTCACCCCTAACTGCCCTCCCCTGCTGGCCTGGTCACCCCTAACTGCTCTCCCCTGCAGGCCTGGGTCCCTCCCAACTGCCCTGCCCTGCTGGCCACCTTGTGGTGGCCGTCTTGTGTCCACATGGGGGCAGCCATCTTTTACCACATGGGGGAAGCCATCTTGTGTGTTGGAGTTATGGTCAATTTGCATATTACTCTTTTATTAGATAGCATTGCACAAAATAGGACCTACATGACTTCAAGCTGTTAATGAGGACCCCCAAGCAAAACGTCAACATTTGCTTTGGTATAACCTTTTTGTCACTATGTTGAATTTTAGACTCAATACTTGTATTTATTAATCTCAATTTTTTTACCACTGCACTCTGCCTGCTTTAGCTTTGATATGGGCTTCTACAGACACAGTCACACATGCAAAAATATAGACAAAGTCACACCAGTACGCATAGAAACAAAAATTCACATAACACACAGAGAAGGAGAGTGAAAAAAAAAATGCCCTGTTTGAAAACCAGATTAATTATAATCTGTGGAAATGTCTTGATTTTTTGCCAGACTAATTTTTTTCTTTCTTTGTTATATATTTTTTTGTTAATCCTTACCTGAGGATATTTTTCCATTGATTTTTTGAGAGAGTGGAAGGCAGGGAAGGAGGAGAGACAGAGAGAGAGAGTTGGGGGTAGGGGGGGGGGATCGATGTGAGAGAAACACATTGATTGGTTGCCTTCTGCATGTGCCCCTACCGGGATCAGGGATCAAACCTGCAAACCAGATACATGCTCTTGACTGGGAGTCAAACCCTTTGGTGCATGGGCCAACACTCTAACCACTGAGCACAACACAGGCCAGAGCGACTGTTTTCCTTTTTAAAGAAACACTTTTTATTGTGACAGGAGGTCTAAATAGGAGACAATTACTATGAAAAGAACTAAATGACTATCCATAATAAGATATAAGAGTTGTGCCTTCTTATAAGTGTCTCAGGGTTTATCGTAGATCTCACCTATATGAAAATTAAGGAAAGACCCACCAGTGAGATTGCTTATAGAGAAATGCTAATTATGACTACATGGAGTCACTGAAAATTCATTTAGAGTATTTTCTGTTCTCTATTCCCTCTCCCAGTATCTGGAAAACTTCAGTGATCTCTCTACCTTAGATTAATACTGCTTTGGAGGAAATTATAAAAAGATATTATATCCAATAAATAAAACCATGTATGTGGAAAATTATAATTTCCTAGGGAGGAATTATGGTGAAGGTAGATATAGAGAATGCAGGAAGGATTCATAGGAAAATTGAGGTCTCAGAAATATTATGAGGGCAGGTTAAGAAACTTCCTATAGTTAAATGTAGGGCTCATGTCATTTTATAAAGAAGTGTAAGTTTACAGAATCAAAACAAAGTGAGAGGATTGGGAGGAATCTTTGTACACATATCTATCTATCTATCTATCTACCTATATATCACTCTATCTCTCTATCATCTATCTATCTCTGTATATTGGTATGGTAAATGCAACTGTAAAAATATCTAACATACACATATGACCCTCAAGGCAAAGCATAATTAGCTACCACCACCCTTTCTTCTATGCTTACATGGTGCCTGTTATGTTGTTTATATTAAACATTTTTGTCTGCTTCCACTTTATATTATAATCTTATCTAGAATATAAACTCCCTTTTTCTTTATTTAAAGTTTCTTTATTCTAGCAAAAAAAATTGGTAGGTTCTCAGTAAATACTTGATGGAATTACTTAAAACATTTCTGTATGAATGCTGATTAAAGTGGGGAAAATAATTTCATTACCTTAGAAAAGAATAAAAGCATTTAGCAATAAATTACATATAACTAAGCAAAGAATCAAAACAATGCTGTTTTGAATTTAAAATGTAAAAAAATAGTCATTGTTTTGCCCAACTTAGAAGAAATACAGAAGTGTACAAAACAATCATTTTAAGGCATAAAGAAAATGCACTACAAGTAGATGTTCTTTTGTAATATGGCTGTATTTTTTAAAGTTAATTCATTGTTGTGTTCACTGTTCTTTTAACAATGTGTAAAGGATTTGGAACAATCCACATTTTACTTGAAAAAATGAAGTCAAACTATTCTTTGCCTGGGAAAGGATAGGAAATCCTTTAGAAAACAAGCATCACATCAAAACTGAATTTATTTAGCATTACTATTGCTAAAAGGGAGATGGTATGCATTTCAATTCCTATTCGATTTAGTATATTTGGGTTAATAAAAAACTTTTATTTGAATTTTACGGACAGATTTATCCCAACTTTGAAGGACCCCACTCAACATTAAACCTGAAAATTCAAGATATTGGTTGATATTTTTTTTTCTTTCTATTTATTTATTCATTCATTCATTGTTTAAAGTATTACATATATTAGTACATATATCTCCTTTTTTTCGCCATTGACCTTCCTCCAGCCTCCCCTATCCCTATCGCATGCCCTCGCCCTCCCCACCCAGTGTCTTGTGTCCATTGGTGTGCTTATATAGATGCATACAAGTCCTTTGGTTGATCTATTTCCCTCCCTCCCCAACTCTACCCAGCCTTCCCGCTGTAATTTGACAGTCTGTTGGGTGCTTTAATGCTTCTGTATCTATCTTTTTATTCATCAGTCTATAATGTTCTTTACTTTCCATAAATGAGTGAGATCATGTGGTATTTTTCTTTCATTGCCTGGCTTATTTCACTTAACATAATGCTCTCCAGGTCTGCTGCAAATGGTAAGAATTTCTTCTTTTTTATAGCAGCATAGTATTCCATTGTGTAGATGTACCATAGTTTTCTAATCCACTCATCTGCTGATGGGCATTTAGGCTGTTTCCAAATTTTAGCTATGGTGAATTGTGCTGCTATGAACATAGGGGTGCATATATCCTTTCTGATTGGTGTTTCTAGTTTCTTGGGATATATTCCTAGGAGTGGGATCACTGGGTCAAATGGGAGTTCCATTTTTAGTTTTTTGAGGAAACTCCATTCTGTTCTCCACAGTGGCTGCACCAGTCTGCATTTCCACCAGCAGTGCACGAGGGTTCCTTTTTCTCCACATCCTCGCCAGCACTTGTCGTTTGTTGATGTGTTGATGATAGTCATTCTGACAGGTGCGAGATGATACCGCATTGTCATTTTCATTTGCATCTCTCGGATAATTAGTGACTTTGAGCATGTTTTCATGTTTCTCTTGGCTTTCCTTGTGTCTTCTTTCGAAAAGATTTTATTTAGGTCTGTTGCCCATTTTTTTATTGGATCATTTATCTTCCTTTTATTAAGTTGTATAAGTTCCCTGTAGATGTTGGAAGTTAAAACTTTATCAGTGATAACATTTGCAAATATGTTCTCCCATACAGTAGGATTTCTTGTTGTTTTGTTGATGGTTTCCTTTGCTGTGAAAAAGCTTTTTATTTTGATGTAGTCCCATTTGTTTATTTTCTCTTTAACTTCCATTGCCCTAGGAGCAGTATTGGTGAATAAATTGCTTCGGCATATGTCTGAGATTTTGCAGCCTGTGGATTCCTCTAGTAGTTTTATGGTTTCCCATCTTTTGTTTAAGTCCTGTATCCATTTTGAGTTTATTTTTGTGTATGGTGTAAGTTGGTGATCTAGTTTCATTTTTTTACATGTATCTGTCCAATTTTCCCAACACCATTTATTGAAGAGACTGTCTTGACTCCATTGTATGTTCATGCCTCCTTTGTCAAATATTAATTGAGGATAGTCAATTAATATTTGTGTTGATATCTGGATTCCCTATTCTATTCCACTGGTCTATATGTCTGTTTTGGGGCCAGTACCAGGCAGTTTTGAGAATAGTGGCTTTGTAATATAGCTTGAAATCTGGTATTGAGATCCCACCTACTTTGTTCTTCTTTCTCAGGATTGCTGTGGCTTTTTGGGGTCTTTTTTTATTCCAGATGAATTTTTGGAGAGTTCTTTCTAGATCTGTGAAATATGCCGTTGTTATTTTAATGTGGAGTGCATTGAAACTATAGATGGCTTTGGGTAGTATGGACATTTTAATGATGTTGATTCTACCAATCCATGAACATGGTATGTTCTTCCATCTGTTTACGTCTTCCTCTATCTCTTTTTTCAGTGTCCTGTAGTTTTCCGTGTATAGGTTTTTACCTCCTTAGTTAGGTTTATTCCTAGGTATCTTAATTTTTTTGGTGTGATGGTAAATGGGATTGCTTTTTTAGTGTCTCTTTCTGTAAGTTCACTATTGGTGTATAGAAATTCCATAGATTTCTTGGCATTAATTTTGTATCCTGCTACATTGCCTAATTCATTTATTGTCTAATAGTTTTTTGATGGAGTCTTTTGGGTTTTTTATGTACGATATCATGTCATCTGCAAATAAGGACAGCTTTACTTCTTCTTTTCCAATTTGGATGCCTTTTATTTCTTCTTCTTGTCTAATTGCAATGGCTAATACTTCCAGTACTATGTTGAACAGGAGTACTGAGAGTGGGCATCCCTGTCTTGTTCTTGTTCTTAGAGGAAATGGTTTTAGGTTTTGCTCATTGAGTATGATGTTAGCTGTGGGTTTATCATATATGGCTTTTATTATGTTGAGGTCTGATCCTTCTATTCCCACCTTGTTGAGAGTTTTTACCAAGAAAGGGTGTGGGATTTTGTCAAATGCTTTTTCTGCATCAATTGATATGTCTATGTGATTTTTATCTCTCAATTTGTTTATGTGATGTATCACATTTATTGATTTGCGGATATTGTACCATCCTTTCATTCCTGGGATGAATCCTACTTGGTCATGGTGTATGCTCTTTCTGATGTAGTGCTGGATCTGATTTGCTAGAACTTTGTTGAGGATTTTGGCATCTATGTTCATGAGGGATATTGGCCTATAATTCTCTTTCATTGTGTTGTCTTTATCTGGTTTTGGTATTAGGGTGATGCTGGCTTCATAGAAGGAGGTTGGAAGTGTTCCTTCCTCTTGCATTTTTCTGGAATAGTCTGAGGAGGATAGGTTTTAGTTCTTCCTTGAATGTTTGGTAAAACTCTCCTGTGAAGCTGTCTGGCCCCAGGCTTTTGTTTGCTGGAGCTTTTTGATGACTGCTTCAATTTCTTCCATAGTTACTGGCATATTGAGCTGTTTAGATTCTTCCTGATTGATTTTGGAAGGTTATATTTTTCTAGGAATATGTCCATTTCCTCCAAAATTGATGAACCTCTAGCCAGGCTCACCAAGAAGCAAAGAGAGAGGACCCAAATAAACAAAATCAGAAATGAAAGAGGTGAAATAACAACAGACCCACCGAAATAAAAAGGATTGTTAAAAAATACTGTGAACAACAACTCTATTCCAACAAACTGGACAACCTGGAGGAAATGGACATATTCCTAGAAAAATATAACCTTCCAAAACTCAATCAGGAAGAATCTAAACATCTCAATAGGCCAATAACTATAGAAGAATTTGAAGCACTCATCAAAAAGCTTCCAGCAAACAAAAGCCCGGGGCCAGATGGCTTCACAGGGGAGTTTTACCAAACATTCAAGGAAGAACTAAAACCTATCCTCCTCGGACTACTCCAAAAAATTCAAGAGGAAGGAACACTTCCAACCTCCTTCTATGAAGCCAGCATCACCCTAATACCAAAACCAGATAAAAACAACACAATGAAAGAGAATTACAGGCCAATATCCCTCATGAACATAGATGCCAAAATCTTAAACAAAATTGTAGCAAATCAGATCCAGCAATACATCAGAAAGATCATACACCATGACCAAGTAGGATTTATCCCAGGAATGCAAGGATGGTACAATATCCGCAAATCAATAAACGTGATACATCACATAAACAAATTGAGAGGTAAAAATCTCATAGTCATATCAATTGATGCAGAAAAAGCATTTGACAAAATCCAACACCCTTTCTTGATAAAAACTCTCAACAAGGTGGGAATAGAAGGATCATACCTCAACATAATAAAAGCTATATATGATAAACCCTCAGGTAACATCATACTCAACGGACAAAAACTAAAACCATTTCTCCTAAGCACAAGAACAAGACAGGAATGCCCACTCTCACCACTCCTGTTCGACATAGTACTGTAAGTTTTAGCCATTGCAATTAGACAAGAAGAAGAAATAAAAGGCATCCAAATTGGAAAAGAAGAAATAAAGCTGTCCGTATTTGCAGATGACATGATATTGTACATAAAAAACCCGAAAGACTCCATCAAAACATTATTAGACTTAATAAATGAATTGGGCAATGTAGCAGGATACAAAATTAACACCAAGAAATCTATGGCATTTCTATACACCAACAGTGAACTTATAGAAAGAGAGACTAAAAAAGCAGTCCCATTTACCATCGCACCAAAAAAATTAAGATACCTAGGAATAAACTTAACTAAAGAGGTAAAAGACCTATTCGCAGATAACTACAGTACACTGAAAAAAGAGATAAAGGAAGACATAAACAGATGGAAGAACATACCATGTTCATGGATTGGTAGAATCAACATCATTAAAATGTCCATACTACCCAAAGCCATCTATAGATTCAATGCACTCTACATTAAAATACCAACGGCATATTTCACAGATCTAGAAAGAACTCTCCAAAAATTCATCTGGAATAAAAAAAGACCGCAAAAAGTCACAGCAATCCTGAGAAAGAAGAACAAAGTAGGTGGGATCTTAATACCAGATTTCAAGTTGTATTATAAAGCCACTGTTCTCAAAACTGCCTGGTACTGGCACAAGAACAGACATATAGATCAATGGAATAGAATAGAGAACCCAGAAATCGACCCAAATCACTACGCTCAATTAATATTTGACAAAGGAGGCATGAACATACAATGGAGTCAAGACAGTCTCTTCAACAAATGGTGTTGGGAAAATTGGACAGATACATGCAAAAAAATGAAACTAGATCACCAACTTACACCTACACAAAAATAAACTCAAAATGGATCAAGGACTTAAACATAAGATGAGAAACCATAAAAATACTAGAGGAATCCACAGGCAGAAAAATCTCTGACATATGCCGAAGCAATTTCTTCACTGATACTGCTCCTAGGTCAATGGAAGTTAAAGAGAAAATAAACAAATGGGACTACACCAAAATAAAAAGCTTTTGCACAGCAAAGGAGACCATCAATAAAACAACAAGAAAGCCCACTGCGTTGGAGAACACATTTGCCAATGATATCAAGAATAAGAGTTTAATCTCCAACATTTGCAGGGACATCATGCAGCTTAACAAAAAGAAGATAAACAACCCAATCAAAAAATGGGCAACTGATCTAAATAGACAGTTTTCGAAAGAAGACAGAAGGAAGGCCAAGAGACATATGAAAACCTGCTCAAAGTCACTAATCATCAGAGAGATGCAAATCAAAACAACAATCCGGTACCATCTCACACCTGTCGGAATGGCTATTATCAACAAATCAACAAATGACAAGTGCTGGCGAGGATGCAGAGAAAAAGGAACCCTCGTGCACTGCTGGTGGAAATGCAGACTGGTGCAGCCACTGTGGAGAACAGTATGGAGTTTCCTCAAAAACTGAAAATGGAACTCCCATTTGACCCAGTGATCCCACTTCTAGGAATATATTCCAAGAAACTAGAAACACGAATCAGAAAGGATATATGCACCCCTATGTTCATAGCAGCATAATTTACAATAGCTTAGATTTGGAAGCAGCCTAAGTGCCCATCAGCAGATGAGTGGATTTAAAAACTGTGGTACATCTATACAATGGAATACTACACTGTGGAAAAAAAGGAGTTCTTACCATTTGCAACAATATGAATGGAGATGGAGAGCATTATGCTAAGTGAAATAAGCCAGGCAGAGAAAGATAAATATCACATGATCTCACTCATTTGTGGAATATAATGAACAACATAAACTGCTGAACAAAAATAGATCCAGAGGCAGAGAAACATCAATCAGAACATCAAACCTCAGGAAAGGTAGGGGAGGGTGGAGGTAAGGGTAGAGATCAACCAAAGGACTTATATGCACGCATGTAAGTCTAAGCAATGGACACAGGCAATAGGGTGGTGGGGTCATGAATTGAGGTGGGGTAATGGGGGAATAAGGACACATATGTAATACCTTAATCAATAAAGAAATTTAAAAATATTAAAAACTACATTTAATTTAATTACATAACTAAAGGTTTCAAAGGGAAATATTGTTTTACACTTGAATTTGTTATTTCTTTTTTAAAAAATATATTTTTTAATTGATTTTTTAAAGAGAGGAAGGGAGAGGGATAGAGAACCAGAAACATCGATGAGAGAGAAACATCGATCAGCTGCCTCCTGCACACCCTCTACTGGGGATGTGGCTGCAACTAGGGTACATGCCCTTGACCAGAATCGAACCTGGGTCCCTTTAGTCCTCAGGCTGACGCTCTATCCATTGAGCCAAACCAGTTAGGGCTGAATTTATTTCTGTACAACAGCGCTGGGCGGAAGTACTTAGATGACAACATCAATAAACATAGGATTGGCTGGGTTAAGTTTTCAACTCTTTTAATCATTTTGTTAAAACCAGCTGGCCCTCTCCCATTTCTCTGCATAGATGCTAAAAATAAAACTTTCAATGAATAAGTTTTTTCTACACATTAAACTATGGTTGTATCTGCATTATGACAGCAACAGAGATAGAACCAGGTAAAAAGTACATTCATTTTCATTACATGATCCATATACTTGATGAACAGATCATCTTTTAAGTCAATCTGTGCTCATTTGCTCAATAATGATATCCTGTCTGTGTTCTACACCAGGAAGGTCTTTAGAAATGGAAACTTTCTATTTTCTTTGACAATTTTCTTAAATGCTTCTCTACCCTGCTATATTCTCTGGGATTGTGAGAAATCAGGGAGCAAGGACATTGCCCAGGGTGGCAGGAACAGTTCAGCTGTCGTAAATTCAACCCAAAGCTGTTCTATAAAATGGCAAATCTAATTGGGAAGTTCAATTTTCAAATATTTCAGAAGTAATATAAAAGTTAAATATTTAAACAGATCTGCTTTCAAGCAGCTCCATTATGCTTCCTCATTAAATTGCTGGAAAATGAGGTAAGACATATTTATATGTTGGATTGACTTGAAATAAAAATTCTAGAATTTATTTATAAAGTTCAAAATGTATACCATCTTAGAAGAATATTATTTCTTTTTTTAAGAAAAGATCTTAACTATCTGGAGGAAGGGGAGGTCAGAGGGGAGAAAATAATATAAATATTAATATTTTCAAAATATTAACATTGCTTCAGGGTTCAGTTGATTAATGGTCTAATAACTTCTGAAAACAAAAGAATGGAGCTGGGCCATTTAATTTAAATAAAGAAACACTGTGCAATAAATGCTGAGTTCTAGTTAATATTCATTAATGTTAATATATAAACAGTGAATGCTTAAAATATTATTTTGTTAGTAAACTTAACAGTTTTCACAAACCTACATTCTAGTCAAGTATATTACAAAGTTTTGCAATCCTATATAATAAAAGCTTAATATGCAAATCGACTGAACGGCCAAATGACTGGCAGAATGATCAGTCACTATGATGCACACTGACCACCAGGGGGCAGACGCCCAATGCAGGAGCTGCCCCCAGCCTACAGGCCCCAGGCCAGCCAAGGTGGGTGCCAGTTGGGGCCCCCTGATCTCCAGCCAGGCCTAGGGACCCTACCCATGCATGAATTTTATGCACAGGGCCTCTAGTGAGAAAATAAAATTACTAATTTCTTACCAAGTAAAGTTTTAGCTTTAAGTTTCTCCTCAATGCTAAGACCCTGAAAATGGGTCAGTTAATTGAGAATCTATCAATCTGACAAATGTTGTAGTTCTAGAAATGTAATAGTAGCTTTGGCTCATAAAGAGATTAAATTATAGTAGGGATGGATCAACAATCTTTACAAAAAAAAACAGTAAAGAGGGTATAGGAGTAATGATTCACAAGTAAGAAGAAGGATTCTTTACATTAAAATATAGCAGAACTTATGATAATCATATTTTGCTCGATATGATAAACAAAGTCTAGTGACTTTGCACATTTATTTTAATATATTTTTATTGATTTTAGAGGGAAAGGGAGAGAGAGATATAAACATCAATGATGAGAGAGAATCATTGATCAGCTGCCTCCTGCAAGCTCCACACTGGGGATTGGGCCTGCATTCCAGGCATATGCCTTGACCAAGAATCGAACCGTGACCTCCTGGTTCATAGGTCGACGCTCAACCACTGAGCTACACCAGTTTGGCACAAATTTATTTTAAATAAATACTACTTGAAAATAGCAAACAATTTTCTTTTGGAAACAGGAAAACTAAAGCTTAGAGATATTAAGATATTTGCCAAGGGTTACATATAGAGTGTTAGATTAATTAAACAAGGAGGCCATTAAACTAAGGTGGCTCTAATACTGTTGGAGACTATCTAAGCAAACCAAAATCTAGACATGCAAATGCCTCAAGGTTATAAAGTTAAAACCTAAGGACAACTAATCATAAATTGCCACCTAGAATTTAAACTATAGCCAATTCATAATCTCCTTCCTTTGCTTCTGCCTTTTCTCTATAAAAATCTCTCCCAGAGCTTCTATGGGTACACTTACAATTTGGTGCTGCTGATTAGAAAGGATTTTTTTTCTCTTAAAACTTTTAATATACCTAGTTTACCTTTTAACAATAGTAATGAATAACAAAAGCTAGGATTTTCTGGGTTAAACAATATGCTTTAAATAAATGCTCTCTTCAAAATTATCATCCTGATAAAGGCATTGACTAAATACTCATAATGTAGTCATTAACTTTTTATGTTGAAAATAACCTTGAACTTAAACCATTTATGTTTCTGAATTAGTCTTTTGAATAACCTCAAGTATAAGTTTTCTAATTTTGAACATGCATTTATGTTATGGATGTAAACAAAAATCTGTCAGATTCAGATCATTTTGGAGGAAAAAGTAAATCCTATTAGATAAAAGCTTGATGTAAAAACTATACAATCATTAGAAGTATTTGTAATATTTAAATGAACTTCATAGGCACTATTATAAGAGAATTTTGAGGACGGCAACAATGAAATAATAACCAATGATTTTGAAAGAAGTGTATCCCCTAACATGAATATTCAAAATGAAGTCTACTTTGAAGTTCTACAATGTGGAGTGCAGACTAAACACGAATGTGGACAGAACTATCAAGAAGGGCCCTTCTCAGTCACCAAGAGATTTCTGAAGAGGTGGAACTTAACCACAACTTAAGAGGAACTTGGCTTAAGAGGTAAAACCCAATTACCCTGATTGTGAGGCTGAGAGAGGATGGGCTGAATTACTATGGAGAATAGGAAGTACTTCTGTACAAGTAGGGCTTTCTAGGGTACTGCCATGAAAGTCATTTTATTGTTCTGCTAATAAGTGAAAATTCTTGTCCAATCACTTATAAATTCATTTGGATAGCCTTTAATGTATTTTTGTGTGAATATGACAAATTGTTCCCTTGTTTCCCTTTTTCTCAATAGCTACCTTGTCTCTTTTTTAACTTTTGATTAATCTCTAGCTACACTGATATTTTTAGAGAAATTTTCTTTTTAAAAAATCCAAAAAGTAGTTATATTTGTTCAATACAGTCATTCTATACATCTGGACACTACAGAAAATTATTCAGTAATTTGTCTAACAATAATGAGCATGTGTGTTACCATACATCCCAATCTGATTTTAATACCTTTTAAAAATAAGGCCCATGATATTCTGCTTTGGTTGAACATTCATTTTGATTGAAATAAATTAGTGTGCATTCATCACTAGATTTCTTGAGACAGAGTAAGCAATAAAGCCCTGACGTGTGGCTCTCTACTCTTCATCCAATTTGGTCATGCTTTAGAAAAAGATAAAGAACATGAGCTTATCAATAGCCTTGATTAGTTCTTTCATAAGTGTTCATTTGGAAAATAAAAGTTGTAAGTGGGGCATGAAATCTCATTTCGAGATGGCTGAAAGTCTGTTACTTAATACAATTTAACACTATAATCACTCTTTGGTTTTTAGTCTGTATTTTATATCTCATAACAGAAATATCTCATCTTTAATTGTAGGTGACAAAAATGTTCATATATATAATAAAGCTTTAACAATAAAAGTGACATTATGCTATATATATATGTGTGTATATATATATATATATATATTGATATCTTTTCCAACTGATTTTCAAAGAAATGTACTTTAAATTATACTCTTTATTAAAACATTTTACCAGTGCTTTGAGGTAAAATCCTGAAAAGGATAGCTTTTATTAAAAATAAAATAATATAATTTATGAAATTAAAATTATAGTATACACAACTACAAATATATGTATATAATACAAATACAAATATTAAAAATCAGTAAGTTTTAGGACAATAAGCATATTTTAGTTTTTTAATTTAATATAGTTATTTGAATATATTCACTCACTATCATTTTTATTTAATCAATATTTAAGTGGTCAGTACTCTAATTAATAAATTAAAAAATAACTTTACTACTGTGATTTTTTAAGGAAATTGTTCTAGTTTTGTTCAGTAAGTTCTACACATACTATAACTTTTAAATTATATTGAAGGAGAGCAGAATATGCCATCCCACAATGTGCATTTTACACATGTGGATTATTTTAAGCTGAAGGCAATCAAGACCAGCCAACTGAAAAAAAAACTTTTACTTCCCCTTACCTACCTAAAAGAATTTAGATAGGGGGCCTGGCTCAGAGAGAGAGTTATTACAAGAGATAACCTTTCTCTGACAGGTAACTTTTCTCTTACACTCCTACTATGAAGCCCCAGGGTCCTATCCCAGTCCTTAGCTCAGGATGGCCTATAAGTTTCAACTACCTACTTGTCATTGGGTTTCATATTTTTATGGAGCTCCTGTAAATCTAAAATTAAAAAATTGTTCTACTCATATCAATTTATCTTATGTAAATTTAACTATTAGACTGGCCAAAGAACCTAGAAGCTAGAATAAAAAATTTTCCTCCCCAATATTATGAATCAGTTAACATATACATATGTGTATTTTCAATTATTCATTCTAATGCTTCAAATAAAAATGAGCCAAAACGTTAACAAAATAATTGTTATAGAGTTCCAAAGACATGAATAAAATTAATAGCTAAAATTTGAAATAAAATTGCAATGTACTTTTCAGTTTTATTAGCAATTAATTTGTTTTATTTTTCTTAGTAAATCAACTTTAAAACACTTTTTCAAAATATTATATTTGCAACTTCTTATTCTGGTCCATATCATTGTGGTAACTGGTAATTATAGAAGTTAAAATACTATAAAATAAATCTTCTGCTTTCTAGGAATGAGCAATGTGCATAAAAATTTAATAATTTAAATTATTTCATTTTGATGATTAAGCTTTCTGAAGAGGATATAAAATGGTATAAAATACCTCTAAGCATTTTTCAATTGCTTCATTCTCTATACATTTTAAGAAGAGAATGAAGATAAAAAATAATTTTTACAGTTTTAATAAAATGATTGCTTTATAATTTTAATACAACATTAGCTAAGAACAAATTCCATTAGGAGATTTTGAACACAAAACTAAATGGACTATTCTGTTATTTATATAATATCTATCTATCTATCTATCTATCTACCTACCTATCTATCTACCTATCTCTTAGGAAAGAGATCCTATTACCTACATTAAATGAAGTAGACTTTGTCTATTGATGTCTTTCAGTTAGTTACATCCCTGTGACACTAGAGACAATTGTGCCAGTATATATTGTCTTCCTCTGTTGAACTTTGAAATCTTGAACTGAACTTAACATTTTCCATGGGACTTACTAAGAAGAAGAAGAAAAAAAAAAAAAGGAAATTTAACTCACCAATAGAATTTGGGACATTTGTATATTCTATGGAGATTAGAGATCCTGGTTCTTGAACCTTTAATTCTAAATTCCTCAGAGCCACTGTGTTCCACAGCTTTTTTTTTTCTCTTTAAATATATTTTATTGATTTTTTACAGAGAGGAAGGAAGAGGGATAGAGAGTTAGAAACATTGATGAGAGAGAAACATCGATCAGCTGCCTCCTGTACACCTCCTACTGGGGATGTGCCACAACCAAGTTACGTGCCCTTGACCGGAATCGAACCTGGGACCCTTCAGTCCGCAGGCCGACGCTCTACCCACTGAGCCAAACCGGTTTTGGCTGTGTTCCACAGCTTTTATTTCTGTCAATGCTTTCCCAGAAAGGTGTGAGCAGAGTGAAAACTAATTTCCCTAATAGCTTTAGGAACACTGAAGTCTTCTGCATAACTCTGGAGGGAGCACAAAATCCTGTGATTACCAAGAAGAATAAAGTTTCCCAAATTCTATCCATTTCTCTATGGTCACTTGAGGGTGTGACTTATTTTTGGATAATTGAGGCGAGGTTTCTTTTTTATAATTCTTTTTCTCCTATCCATGAACTTATTGCATGAGTATAAAGGCCAGCCAGTGAGGGAAAAAGAAATTGTGATTTGCTAAATGAAACCTGACATTTAAAAGCTGCAATATTTGAGAAAAAAATAGTAATCACTTGGAAATCAGCCAAGGTACTTGACAAATAAGTTTGCTTACCTATAAGAGTTTCTACAAAATGGACAGGGAATGGTTAGGCAGCTTTAGAACCTTGCTCCTCATATGCCACTCACCTACCTCATACATAAATGCGTATGCTGTTATCAGTCCAAAACACACTTCAATTATTCCTTTTTTTCAAATTTTTTTATTGATTAAGGTATTGCATGTGTCCATATCTCCCCATTGCTCCCCCACTCCACTCCCATACATGCCCTCACCCCCTAGTGTCTTGCGTCCATTGGTTATGCTTATATGCATGCATACAAGTCTTTCGGTTGATCTCTTACCTCCCTCTCCCCCCACCTACCCAGCCTTCCTGCTGTAATTTGACAGTCTGTTAGATGCTTCTCTGCCTCTGTATCTATCTTTTTGTTCATCAGGTTATAATGTTCTTTATTATCCATAAATAAGTGAGATCAGGTGGTATTTTTCTTTCACTGACTGGCTTATTTCACTTAGCATAATACTCTCCAGTTCCATCCATGCTGCTGCAAATGGTAAGAATTCCTTCTTTTTTAAAGCAGCGTAGTATTCCACTGTGTAGATGTACCATAGTTTTCTTTTAAATTTAAAGCCAGTTAATTCAATCTGTCAATGTCCTTAAGTCTAATATAAAAATAGACATATTTGGAATAAATCCTTTTTTTTTTTCATTTTCTGAGTTACAGAAGAACCACAGAAAGAAACCAACATTGTTATTTATTGAAGTGCACAATTTTATCTAATTCATTATTTTCTTGAGGACTTTGCCACCATGTACTTAACAAATAGTTCATCAATTAAAATTTACAGCAGCACTACTGGAGTTTGAACAGACTGTGTTTAGTTTGCTTTTTCTCTATCAGCATTATCCACACCACTTGCCATCAAAATTATCAGGGCATCCTCTAATAATCCAACATCAGTTGGACATCGTTAAACTTTTAAATTTTACGAATTTAGGAACTTTAATACTAAAATAAAATACAAAGCACACAAAGTCTATAATATTTTTGTTATAACTATTAGAGTGATTTCAATAAAAAATAGTTAAAATCTATCATTCAGATCACACAGTTAAATAATACCTGTTAAGAAAGGCAAGCAAAATTTCAGCACAAAATATCTGCCTGAATGATCTCAATATTATTAGATAATTATGCAATCTACTCTTACAACTTCAGATATGCAAATATAGCATTTCAATGATTAGGTCTGCACAATTTAAACAAAAGGATGCCTTGAAATAAGTGAATAATTTGGGCAAAGAGCACACAATTGCCTGAAGTAGAAACATGAACTGAGAAAACAAAAGAGTATTATAATTTGAATTAGCAATTACTTCCAATCTTCATTTCATTATGCATGGCCAGTTTTTAACTATTAGGTTTGTTGATTTTTTGGCATTAACCAATCACATAAAATCATTATAATCACTACACACACACATACACACTAATACAATTCTTATCTATTAATGTGTAGTAGCTCAGGTAATAGGCAGACTTAATAGAAATTATAGTTTAAGTAGCAATAATGTATAAATGTTTTATCTTGAACCAATTCCAACAATCACCGAATTTTTACTAGTAGAAGATTACAACATTTGTTCCCTTGCCTCCCAATAGAAACACATAGAAAAAATGTACTTACACTGAACAATGAGCTGCACCAAAGCTTCTCTTGGTTTCACATTAAATCCATTGTATTGGCTGGTCTGACATCTGTACATTCCTGACATTTCCCTAGATACATTCACAATCCTCAGTGTTCCGTCATAACTCTCCATTTGCATTGACCCATCAGGCATTGCAACTTCTTTATCTGCTCTTGACCAAAGGATGATGGGTTTAGGTTTTCCAGTTACTTGACACTGTAGTTCTACTGTGTCTCCTTCTCTGGTGACCAAAGGTGATTTTTCCTGTGGAACAGTCAGATTGGGTGGAACTTGAAATGGGAAAAAGAAAATTTTTCAAAGTTAGTATAAACTGGTAAAGCATATTCAAACACAGAAAATCATAACAAAACAATTTCTGCTGGTTGAAGATGTGTGACAATTCAGATGACAAAAATTATAGAAACCTTTGGAATAGGTGGAAAATACCATCAGTTGAAATTATTCTCATTTGTTTTTATAGAACTTGCTTGAGTGAGGTCTTTTAACATTAGCAAAATAAATAAAGCATTAAGTTAGGCTTAAAATGGTCAACATAAGAAAAATCTATTCACTGACTTGTCATTATCAACCATTAATTGGGCATTTAACATTTGCATTTCACAAAAGAATGATCCTGCCTTCTGAGGGTTCAGGTTTTCAGTTTTCTGCTTCCTATGCTGTTATCTCTTACCCAAGGATGGTATAAGAAAGGGTGTGGTATATTGTAGATTTAGCAGGCACAGTAAACACCAGTAGGAAAGGGAAAAGAAGAACCTTTGTTATACAATTAGAAGTTTTGATTGGTTTAGAAAACCTTGCCAAATTGCTAAGGTTTAAGGTTTGCTTTTTCCTTAAGGACGTGAGATGGAACAACTTACTAAAATACCACACTGAGAATCACTGTATTGTTCTCTTTTGAATTCCTAATATTTTTGAGATTTGAATTTCCCCATATACTTTCATTTTAAGACATTTTGAAATCACTGTAGTTTGTTACACTGTTGCCAATATTTCTGTAATATTAATTTTAAGTATATTTTCAAAAGTATATTTCAATAATATAAGAACTGTAATTTTTTTTAAAGTTAAGCTAATTTCTGATTTTACTGAAGATATTTATGAGAAAATTAGGTTGATTTTACTGGATCTTAACTTTATTGCACTAGGATAAATATGTTATGATTTAGGATATAACATGAACTAACAAGAGGCAAGTACTACCTAAGGAGTTTTCTCACAAATAAAATCACCTGTTCCACTGGAAGACTTTTACAGTGTATATGCATTCAAATGTATTCAAGCACTAGAACATCTATCAAAAAGCATGGGATAAATTAAATGCCAGAATAAAAATAAACAGAAATATATGAATAATTCTATCCTTCTGACAAATGTAATATGCTTCCTTTGGAGAGAATTGCATTTGGGTAAAAAGGCAAAGGTTTCATTCTCCCTTCTAGCATCACTGTGCTCCAATGCCCAGGAACAAAAGCAAACATAATTTAAAAATTATCTTTCAACTAATGTGGAAATGTTTTTCTCACACAGAAAAAAATAAATTCAAGTCAAAGTGATATGAGAATTAATTATCTTGCTATTTAAGCATCTTTGTGTATAATTTTTTCATTTAATTCCTTCATTTACTTCTTATCTTAAAAAAGTAGTAAAATAAAAAAGTAGTTAATAATGGAAATCAGAAAATATGGAACATTAAAACATTAACAATGTACTTCTTAGAATAGATATATACAGTCTAAGAATTGCCATTAACACAGCATATGTTTAAATATGGTTGCATTTAAAATAATATATGATTAAATAATTTAATTTAATAAATTATTCTTGTAAATATAAACAATTAAGTGATTTTGTTAACTTATTTGTTTAGAAGTAAACCGAAAGGGAATGATGCAATTCTAGGCAGCATCTTCTAACAATAGGATCAAAAAGAAGCCTCAATGTTTATGCACCCTGCAGGAAAAACCATATCCTCAGCACTTAACATCAATGATGTTCCTACTTTGTAATAGACACATTAGGGATTTTACATTTTCAGTTAATTCCTTTGATAATTCTAAGAATCAAATATTTCATGCGAACATTTAACAAATAAAAACAGTGAATATACAAGAAGATGAATACTTTGTTTGAACAAAGTTCAAACTGTGGCCAACTTATAACAAGTGAACAGTGTAGACACCTGACACCTGAAGCAGGTTCCAGTAAGCTATGATGTCTGAAATGAATAATTTGCGTTAGCACTGAACTCCTGTTCACAACTTCTCTGTTCCTATTGACAAATTGGACCTATTTTCCCTGCCCATCTCTTGATCATTAGTCCAGGATCAATAAAAAATGAGAAGGTAGAAATGTGAGAGTGAAATTGACACATATTTTTAAAATTACCTTATCTATTTTATATTATATATCTATTTCTACCTGATATTTTTATATCTATCTATAATAGAATGTTTCATAAAATATAAAGCCAAACTGCTTTTAAGATCTACCAAACCAAGTCAATATACAACTTTTGATAAATCTATGTGAAATAAATGAAAATAAGTGATAAATTAAGGGATTATTTAATGGAGTGTCATTTCTTCCAAAAATCAAGCCAAATGACGTAGGCCAAGTTTAACCATTCTGAGTATTAATTTCTTCACTTTTGAAACTAAAAATTTGCACTTTATTAGCTCCAAGGTTATTAACGGTTGACTATAAAAACAAACAATAAAAAATTAAATATAGAAGTGCTGCTAAATGAAAGTATTTATTTCCTGCCTTAATAAGATGGATATTCAAAGATCTTATTACATTAGGCCATTCTAAAATACATAAACCTTTGACTAGGTATGTTTTATAAATTTATCAGACTAAATAGTTAAGAAACTCCTTTTAAACATTTGTTTGTTATTCATTTATTTAGATAAAGTTTCCTTCCTATCTAATCAAAATTACAGAAATGTAAACCTCAGTTTTAATCTAAGTAGCTTGAAAACAAATTTTACATAAATTAGCCCAGTTTTTGCTAAATAGCAAAATCTAATTAAAATATAGTTTATTTTCTATCTCTTCCATGAGGCCTTTTCAATCTTGAAATTGTAGTTAATATTTTCTCCGCAACTTTCTTGGCCAAGAAAGTTTATGACTTCTAAAGTTCTTATAGTGCTTTCTCTCAATATCCACATTAAATATTCCATTCTCTACAATTCTATACTCAACCCTCTTGATTATTACTATATATTTTTCTGTTATGAGATCTAGTTTGTTCTCACAAATTTATATATTGTATATGTTAATAATATGAATTCCAACTTTAGCCCAAGACCCTTCCAATTTATGACTACAGCATAGTATTTTTGACTACAGCATAGTATTTTTATACTCCAAAGCCTTTCAAATCTCCAAACCTAGGCACAATTTACTGCTTGACTTAGTTGATAGGTAATTATCAACACACTTCATCTGGTAATTAAAGACCATAACATTTTCTTTGTTTTACCATTTCTTTTTGCTCACCACTTCCTATCAGCTACTTTTCTTTCTCTATCAAAAAAAAATGCCCCATGTCTGTCTATTTCCTTTCATGGCTGCAGGTAGATTTCTTGGTAGAAGTCATCACTGTCTCTTCTTGTGACAGTGTCCTAATTGGCCTCTCTGTCACCAGTCTAATTCTTCCAGGCCTCCTGTCATTCAGTCATAAATTTTATTATGATAAATGCTATTTTGTTCATGTCACTATGAAAACTACAAACCTCAATGAGAGTGTTAATACTAATCCTGGTTTACTAAAAAAATTGAGAACGGCCTGATGGATGTGTTAAGTCAATAGTGGTACAACCACACAATAAAATATGATGCAATTTTTTAATGAAGACATAATAGACCTACATTTATCAAGAAAGATATTTATATTTTTAAACAACAAGCTAGTAAATAGTATGAACAGCTATAAGAACTATTAATAAATTAGTAAAACATGTTACTGAACAGTGTAAACAGTAGTGTCACATTTTTATATAAAAAGACTCATGCTAATGAATGTTAATAGGGGGTGTCTTAAAGGGGAGGGTATATACTAGTATGATTTGTCTTTATATTGTCAGCATTCAGCACTCTAATTTGCACATAATAGGAACTCAGAAAAAAAATTTATAGCAAATGTACAATTTAAGACAGCAAGCAGTTGGCTCAGATTCAGAGAAGAGGAGAAATATAGAGGAAAAGGAAGCCCAGAAAAAAATACTCCAAAATACTAACAATGGTTCTCTCTGAGTGTGAGATTATTGATAATTTAATTTTCTCTGAATATTTCCTATATTTTTCATTCTTTTATAATATGTACAATGCATATAACATATTTGCATTAAAATATTAATGCAACCTGTTTTTCAGTGCTCATCCGATGAAAACTTCACTTTTTAATAACATAAATGCATCACTCTGAACATGGTGTTCTAGACAACATAGTCTGAGAAATGCTCCTCTAGAATTGCTCACTCCTATAACACTCATTCACATGTGGTTTCACCAGCCAGTGGACCTCAGTGCTCTTCAATAAGCAGTTTTTCCTCTGTTCAGCATATATTCTAGCACTCCCTGCCTGACCCAGGTGTTGAGATTTAGTTCAAATGTTACTATGTTCAATGATAAATTTGCCTACCCCTAGGCTGAGGTAGTTGTTCACTCTGCTCTACCACTTAAGGCATTGTAAACCCATTTAACCTGTACTTGTGGCTTTGTCCTATATTTTCTCCCATGTTTATATCCCTGACCAGATAGCTCCTTGAAAGCACAGAGTGTTTTATGCTATCTCTGAAATCTGATACCTGCTTTCCTACTTGGCACAATCCAGGAAGCCACAAAATAATTGATGAAGGAAATGGGGTAGAAACAGAGAGAAAGGTAAGGAGGTAAGAAGATAAACAACTATAAATATAATAGAAATAAACATAATAGGTAAAAATCATAAACATTTTAGAACAAAAGTGATAAATAACAATAAAATGTAGTAATTATACAATTATTAGCCCATACAACTAGCAGGATCTTCTGCAAAATATATTGTTAGTATAGATTTTGGATGCAGTAGATCTTGAGATATGTGAGGGTGTATGTGAGAGCTAAGAGACTCAAAAAAGGGATCTTACTATTTTCCTTTACTTTCTCTTTTCATTTAAAGATTTGGATAGATAAGCTGCAATAAAAAAAAAAAAAAAAAGTCGAGAAAAGAGCCAATTCAAGAACATGCCATTTCTTTTGTTATGTTTAGTATGCCCTTTCTCTAATTAATGAATATTTAAATATTGAATCTCACAATAAAAACATCAAATTAAGTAGAACAATTTGAAATGTCTACACCTTGTGAGAGCCATATTTATTAATAATGTACTGGCTAGAAAAAAGTTCCTCCTGATAAAACACAGGGATACAATTTCTGATATATAGTAAGACTACCCTTACTTTGATTTTTCTTTTATGCAATGCAAATGTTGGAGACAAATGTTGGAGAAGTTATAATCAGAGAAACTGCAAAAACATATGACACCAAAGTTTATTATTCCAAACATAAAGAAATAGACAAATAATTTGGACAAACTGGTTTTCTGTCAACTGTTCCATTGTATCACATAAAATAAAGCAAATATAGAAAATGAAAATGTTTTCGTTTTTTCATTGAGAAGGAAATTGAGGAAATTTAATCTTTAGTCTTGACTAGGAAAATGACTGGCTTATTTTTCTTACTCAAAAGAATGCAGGGGAAGGCTAGCTATAATGAACTCTATGGAAAAATATCATGTCTGAAGCAAAGACATCAGAGCATGCTTGTTAATGACTTATTGATTTAAAATATGTAAATATTTATAGTGTACTATAGTTTAAACAAAGTATATATTTATTTTATTATAAAATCATAATAAACTAAGTAGTAAGTAGAGTTGTCTCTACAAGTAAAGTAGACGTACATTTTCTAGAATCCCCAAATAAGTATAAAAATTAATTACATTTTAATTTTGAGAAATCTATAATAATAAAAGTATAATATGCTAATTAGACTGGATATCCTTCCCGATGACCTTCTGTATGAAGCCAGGGCTGCGAGGGAAGCCCAGCTCCCAGGTGCCAGAGGAAAGCTGGTACTGACAGCCAGGGGAAGGAAGGCCTAGTCTTGCAAGAATTTCGTGCATTGGACCTCTAGTAGTTATTAATACACATGGGTGGTCTAGCGTAGAATGTATAATCTGTATTTAAAGCATAAATTAATTAGACTTCAATAAAAAAGTCTGTTTATGCAGCCTGGTACTGGCACAAGAACAGACATATAGATCAATGGAACAGAATAGAGAATCCAGATATCGACCCAAACCAATATGCGCATTTAATATTTGACAAAGGAGGCATGAGCATACAATGGAGTCAAGACAGTCTCTTTAATAAATGGTGTTGGGAAAATTGGACAGATACATGCAAAAAAATGAAACTAGATCACCAACTTACACCATACACAAAAATAAACTCAAAATGGGTACAGGACTTAAATATAAGACGGGAAACCATAAAAATACTAGAGGAATCCACAGGCAGCAAAATCTCAGACATATGCCAAAAGAACTTTTTCAGTGATACTGCCCCTAGGGTAATGGAAGCCAAACAGAAAATAAACAAATGGGACTACATCAAAATAAAAAGCTTTTGCACAGCAAAAGAAACCATCAACAAAACAACAAGAAACCCCACTGTATGGGAGAACATATTTGCAAATGGTATCACTGATAAAGGTTTAATTTCCAACATCTACAGGCAGCTTATACAACTTAATAAAAGGAAGATAAATGATCCAATAAAAAAATGGGCAACGGACCTAAATAGAATCTTTTTGAAAGAAGACAGAAGGAAGGCCAAGAGACACATGAAAACATGCTCAAAGTCACTAATTATCCGAGAGATGCAAATCAAAACAACAATGCGATACCATCTCACACCTGTCAGAATGGCTATCATCAACAAATCAACAAACGACAAGTGTTGGCGAGGATGCGGAGAAAAAGGAACCCTCGTGCACTGCTGGTGGGAATGCAGACTGGTGCAGCCACTGTGGAGAACAGTATGGAGTTTCCTCAAAAAACTGAAAATGGAACTCCCATTTGACCCAGTAATCCCACTCCTAGGAATATATCCTAAGAAACCAGAAACACCAATCAGAAAGGATATATGCACCCCTATGTTCATAGCAGCACAATTTACAATAGCTAAGATTTGGAAACAGCCTAAATGCCCATCAGCAGATGACTGGATCAGAAAACTATGGTACATCTACACAATGGAATACTATGCTGCCGTAAAAAAGAAGGAATTACTACCATTTGTAGGCACTTGGATGGAATTAGAGAACATTATGCTAAGTGAAATAAGCCAGTCAATGAAAGAAAAATACCACATGATCCCACTCATTTGGGGATAATGAAAAACATTATAAACTGATGAACAAAAAGATAGTTACAGAGGCAGTAAAGCATCAAACAGACTGTCAAATTACAGTGGTAAGGTTAGGGAGAGGTGGGGGAAATAAGAGATCAACTGAAGGACTTATATGCATGTATATAAGAGTAACCAACGGATGCAAAACATTGGGGGGTGAGGGCATATATGGGAGTGGGGTGGGGGTCGGGGGCAATGATAAGATATGTACACATATAATACCTTAATAAAAATTTGAAAAAAAAAAAAAAAAAAAAAAGTCTGTTTATGATAGATTTCCCTAGGGCTGTGGTCGGCAAACTGCAGCTTGCGAGCCATATGCGGCTCTTTGGCCCCTTGAGTGTGGCTCTTCCACAAAATACCATGGCCTGGGCACGTCTATTTTGAAGAAGTGGCATTAGAAGAAGTTTAAGTTTAGAAAATTTGGCTCTCAAAAGAAATTTTGATCGTTATACTGTTGATATTTGGCTCTGTTGACTAATGTTTGCCGACCACTGCTAGGGGTTTGATTCAAGGATTCTCATGCTGACCAGATCTATAGATGTGAAGTGAATTTTATTTCCGGTGATCTACTGCTTGAAACTCCAAGGTTAGCAACATGCTTATTTCAGACCACACAGTATTAAAGGAAAAATATTCTATCACACTTCAGTGCTTTTTCTGTATCTGAGGCAATGGTTCTCAACCTCTTTTTTGCTAACATGTTACACATTAGATTTGTAAGCATGAGACATGCACATGAATACATTCAGAGTTTGAGGTTTTGAAAAATCACAAAACTTTACATGAAAGTTAAGAAATTAATAGTTTGTAACTGCAACAACTATTAATGGCACACGAGTAAAGACTTCTCATTAAGGACTATGAGATAAGCAAGATAAGCCATTTGTTAAGTGAAATTGTCAACATGCTTGTTGTAACGTCACTCATTTCTCTTCTTTTCAATATTGGAAATATTCTAATCATCATGTACCTAACAGCTGATTTGAACACATCACTAAGATTGGGAATAATTGTGTTAATACATGAAACTTATAAGAATGTGATACTCTGTGGCCTTTGAGAAATATTCATGATATTTGAAAAATATAAGACAAATCCGATAATTATTTTTAGTTTCAAAATAATTCCAATCCAAATTCCCTAAATATTTTGAATCAGTAAACTTAATCCACTCGTAATAGTTATGTGTCTATTAAAACATAATGGTAAAGTGTCCTTAATTCAAGGTGACAAAGAAACCGAACTAGCTCAGAGTCTCCTCACTTATTAATTGAGTTGCTGATATTTGTTTCTTTTTAGAAACCATGACTGGTAATGAGCAATGTTTGATAAAAGGCAATAGCACTCTACAGCTCATTTATCTTAAAAGAATAATGGTTCCCAATGTTGTTATTTTATAAAAAGCAAAACTTTCCTGAACTAGAGTTAATATAATAATATATTGCATTGCTGTATCTCCTTCTGCATTTTCTTCCTACTTATAAGTGGATTACTGAAATTTAATTCATGAATATCTTTTTCTCCTTCTAAAAAATCTGACCATTTCTAAATTATTCTTTCTTTAAAAACCTGTCTTACTAGCATTCAAATATTTTCAGTAGCTCCCCATTTTACGGGATGGTCTAAATCCCAGTGTCTTTTTTCCAGCTTAGCTGTCAACTGTTATTAAGGCATAGTGCTTCTGGAAAAGCTCTTTATTAATTTGGGCAGGTCGTTTGATCCACTTAACACACTTAGCTCATACAAAACTCCTCACCTCCCTCACTTCTGTCCAGGAGTAACTTTGTCCTCACAGTGCCCATCCAATAATCCCCCATTTTTAAGGCCCAACGTAAGTCTTCTGTTGTCTTAAGTCTTTCCTGGTTTCTGTATCTTTTATTCATTTTCCAAGTCTCTGGATACAACATATCTGATTTATTTTGTAAATGTCAAGATAAAATGTGCACTCTTCAACTGCTCTCTCCCAGTAGGTGTTGCTATGGCACATTTAGTTACATATGTAACTAAAATGTCTTGAGGCCAGCATCGGGTTTTATCTATTTCCTCAGTAGGTCCCACACCATGTGACAACTTGAGTATTATAGAGGTGCTTAATAAATTTTTGATTGATTTATGGGGCATCAATCAAGGTTTCTAAATAACCCAAGTAAGAAAACTATTGATGAATAGTCACCTCTTGATTATTTAAAGCTTAATTATAAATTATATGAACCTCAAAATAATTTTTATACAAATTCTTTCTTTTTAATTTTTAAAAAACCAACCAAAATAGATTTTTATAAGTTAGCATTTCTACTAGATTTTAATTTAGTCACAGGAATGATACAAGGAGGTAAAATATTGTGAAATATTTAGTAGTCCTGCGTAATTTTCCCATGCTGTAGCTTTCCTTTATTTACAGTAAAGAAAAATCTCTACAACAGAATGTCCACATGGATCCACATTCTAAGGCTTATATTACCTACAGACTTGTGGGTAAATTATATAGGAAACAAGCACTTATTTTAAAACCTCCTCACACCAGATGATAAGCCTGATATATTTTTTTTAAATATATATCTTATTGATTTTTTACAGAGAGGAAGGGAGAGAGAGAGTTAGAAACATCGATGAGAGAGAAACATCCATCAGCTGCCTCATGCACACCTCCTACTGGGGATGTGCCCGCAACCAAGGTACATGCCCTTGACTGGAATCGAACCTGGGACCTTTCAGATCGCAGGCCGACGCTCTATCCACTAAGCCAAACCAGTTAGGGCAAGCCTGATATTTTTGTCCATGACATGAACAAGGATAAAAAGATCTCTTATTACATTCTGTAAATAAAAAGTGCCCTTTTTTTTTTGCACTGAAACACTTTTATTATTATTTCTTACTGTTTCACCTACAATATCAGGAGGGGCTAATAAAACAAGGTCGACAATGTTTTACAAATCTAGCAATAGAGCAGAAAGAAAGCATGTTTAAAAACAAAGATGTGTTTAAAATATGGCACTTGCCTTTGGAAATTCTCAGGGGAAATGTACATGCAAGTATACATACATACAAAATGCTTATTTTTTAAAGAGCTGTGTAAAATCTTATTACAACAGAACCATATGGGGAGAGGCAGAATCCTGGCGTGTGGCAACTCTGGAGGGTTCAGTATTGGAAGATGGAGGACATGCAGTGCCATGCAGTCAGGAGAACAAGTGTGGCAGGCAACAGTTGCGGCTGCTTCAACTGCCCTGTCCCAGCAGGTGTTGCTATGGCACAAGAATAGTCTCTGAGGGTTTCAACACAATACAAAGTATAAGATGACAGAACAAAATAGAAACTCATTCTCTGAGTGGCATTCATATTCCCCTGCTACACAAGTGACAAAACCAGCTGCAAATAAACATAGGTCGGAGCTTGCTGCCTCATAGGTAGATCAGTGAATGGGACCTTAGGCTAAGGCTGTGTGTGTAACATTTGGTTAAGTTTACTTTTCAAGTATCTTGAATTCTTATCATCTTTACAGTAGTTACTTTTCTAACTGAAGCTTATCATAAGATGTTTTCTAAATTATTAAAATAAATTTGTATTAACAAAATTTTCTACTAACCTCTTTGGGAAAAGATACGAAAGCATGCATTTTTCTGTTTTTAAACGCCCTTCCCTGACTTATTGTATATGTCTCTCATGCACTGAAATACATAAATGAATAATGGCCACTGATTAAGCATATAAAGCTTACATGTGGGAACTTGTTTTAAACAATTAAATTAAAAAACAAACAAACAAAAAACATGAGCAAGGTAGTTTAGTTTGCTAATGATTCAAATTACATTAAAATTTTAGCAAGCTAGGAATCTGAACTGGACTGAGATTTCTGGAAGAAATATAGGTTGCAAAACAAGCACTTGCTTTTTTTCTATAATAAGAATGGAAGTATTACAATAGTTAAAATTTTAAATAAGATGATAAGTTATTTAATTACTAAGATATTAGTAGGTCATTTGATGAAGAGATAATATATAATCATTTTGGAAAAATAGGGTATCGATTCCTCAACTTTGCTGTTAATCAAGTTCCATTTCATGTTTGGTATGTTTTTTAAATAATGCAGCGTTAATCTGGAAAACAATAGTTATTTCTGTATAAGCAATTGATTAAGAATTTTACCTTTAAAGCTAAATACTGTTTCCTAAACAGCATATTATATAAAATAAACATTATAGGCAGGAAATAGTCCCATAACTTAAAAGTTAGCTCAAAGATTCCCAAATTCCTGCAATTTTTATATGCTATTACATATTTGTGTCCTTGACTACTCACTCTAAAAAATGGTTCCATGATTGATCTAAATACATTTTTATATGTTATCAATGCACTATCCCTTGAAGTAATAGGAAACTCTGAAAGTAACAACCGGAGGACCACATATATGAAAACTTATGCCTATGCTACAGCTAATACTTATACATCTTAACACACATTTTTTGAGCCCCTTTATAATGAAAATATGTTTAAAATTGGGGACAAGAGAGATAAATTAGGGCATTCACTACCTTCAAATATTATACTATACATTATGAAAACTGATAAATAGGAATAATTCTCAGTAAATGATCTAGATTATTGTTAAATTAGTGGCCTTTCTTTAAAAAAAAATAGATATGAAGAATTTGGAAAGGTTGTAGGTGTACAAGATTAGAAGTTTGACATGGACTGAGGGCCCAACCTACTTATTAGCTGTACAATCTTGGATTATCTTAATCTGGTTTCTCATCTGCCCGTAAAAATGAGAATTTAAAGACAAAATGGTACAATGCACATTAGAATGTACTGTATATTGTATAGTATTTTGAGTTACATAATACACTTGTAAAAAGCAAGGCTCAGGTCAGGTAGCCTAGATTCAAATCCTAGCTCCACCACCTACGGGCTGTGTGACCATCCTATATCTCTCACTTTAGGTGAGTATAATTGTAACTACCTCAGATTTTTTTAGGGTTAAATAGTATAATATACATAACATCTTGAGCATAAGTTCTAGCATGTAGTTATATGTTACTTATTATATTTTCTTTCTTATCAATGCTTTTTATCAGTATATCAAGAACTGTATTTTTTTGTTTTACATATATTTCTATATTAAGGGCAAATATTTTGTTCTATTCATACCTGTGATGTCTCAAGTACTGAGCATGGATACATATAGGTCAAAGAAATATTTTATAAATAACATAAATATATATTTACATATATAAATAAATTTCATTGCCATTGTCTGTTGTCTTAGAGACACACATGCATGTCAGATGAGGAAACTAATGAAAGAATATAATATTTTGGAAAGGATAGGAATGAATCTTTTTTATCTGAATAGTCCAAGGTATCCCCCAATGCCATGAAAGGAAAGAGGCTGCAGATTTCTGACATAGAAATAATAATTGGGTTGGTGATTTTGGATATTATCATAAAATGGCACATAATACAGGTATCTTAGCTCTCGTGCTATTTCTATGAAGTAGTGGGGCTTAGGCATTCCTAAATACATCTATTGCTCCTGCGTGAGGCTGGCGAATGTCAATGATATTCATTTTCACAAAGGTCAGGCATTGCCAGGAAAACCACGGATTAGTAAGTTAAACGGAGCTGTGGGATCCTGTTAATTATGTGATTGCTTTCTTGTAGATGAAGGGATTCTAAATTAAAAGGAGGATAAGTTATAAATTATATATCAAATGCATTATGAAAGGATAGCAAAAGAAAAGTGCTTTAAATAAATGCACAAATTATTTTACTTTCTAGAACAACTGTGGTCACAGTGGTAAACTCTTCAATGCAGAATGCCTAGAGAAATCAATTTACTTCTATAATAAAAAGGCCATTTGTCTTCTTGTACAATCTATGTGACATTGTTAGGCCTCTGATAAATGATCACTGGACAATGTCTGTGGTTTACCAATTCCCTAATTACACCACTGATTATGTATCACTGGATGTGCCTTAGCCTGTGGGAACTGATACCACCACCATTTTAATAAACATTTTGACATAAAAGGAAGCTGGCTCTTTCATGCTTTGTCAAGAGCAAAATGAAACAACCAGTGAACACAATGTTCTATAAACAAGTCGGGGCACATGTTCTTTAGAGCAAATGAGTTTCAATTAACAAATTTGTTAGTAGATAACTGGTCAATTAAAAAAATAGGAGGAGGGTTTTCTTCTAACACATGAGGGCCTCATTTAACAAATATTCTACCAATGTGTGACTGCATTTCATAATCCATTCTGCCAGTCTGCAGAAGTATAGAATGTTATAATAAAAATATGGGCCTAATTTTAAAACCACATAAAAACTCAAATAATGCCATCGATTGGAATGATACATCACTCATTCTGAGCTAATGTGTGACTATGAATGGAGTTGGTACCATTTTATTAATATGGTTTTACATTGCATTTTATTCCTAAGCAAGGATATATTTGTTTGAATGTCAACTAAATATATTTTGTTTACAAGTATTATTTATACAGACTTGGTGAAAGTGAACTTATGTTTCATTTATAGTGGACTGTAATTCATATTAAATGCATTTCAGATGCAGACATTTGAACTGCTTGTCATTTTATCATTGCTACCTCACATATGTAAATTCCCAGTCTATTTCATATTGTACATATAACCTCCTTTTAAAGTGCAATGATATGCTTCTCCTTTCACAGCTTTGTAATCTAGTCATTTTTACTGGTTTATCATCTCTAAAATTTGGGAAATTCTGATATCTTTAGCTGTAATGTACTTGAGAGGAGTACCAGTTCATTGTTTCCCTGCAAATCATTGTCATGGCCCCTCTTCTAAAGGTTTCACTGATCCTAAGCTGCCTCTCACTGACTTTTATCTAACAGAACTTCCCGGGCTCCAATTCCTTAGTCAAAGAGGTAAGAAGGCAGCCACAATATGATTTGTGGTTTCTGAAATGGGTTTAGTCGTCAAATTACATTTCTCACAGTATATCTCAGGAGCCTGAAATCTCATTACATGGGCTCATTCCATCCAGAGGTTGTGTTTATATAAAGAACTTGGGTTCTGCAGCCAGAATTGACTTATGTACAACACTACTTCACTACTTAGAAACTGGGAGGCCTAGAAAAGTTACTTATGCTTTCTAAAGCTCAAGTTTCTCATCTGTAAAATGGGTACTATCACAAATGTACCTACTTCAAATGGTGTCCTAAGGATTCAATGAAGTACTAATTGTAAAGTGTTTAGCCCAGCCACTAGAATATAATAAACAACCAAAAAATCTCGATTATGCTTTTATGTAAATAGGAATTCTACTTTATATGGTGTGCAATTTACTTTGAAATGCTTCACCATATGGTAATGCTTTGTTTCTGAAACTGGGTGTGGTTATATATGTGTATTCTGTAAGCTGTGGGCTTACAATTCATTTGCATTTCTATGTTTTTGGCATGCTACTTTAAAAGTATTTTTTAAAATACTTCACCATAGACAATATGATCTACATTTGTATGCTGTAAGTTTTAATATATATCAGGAGTATATCCCACACCCCTCGGATGTGGTTAGGTAGCATTTTTTTTAAATCCTTACCTGAGAACATGCTTTTCATTGATTTTAGAGAGGAGAGAGAGAGAGAGGGAGAGAGAGAGAGAGAGGTATCCAAACCACCCCCCAGACCAAATCGGATCTGCAACTTAGGTAAGTACCCTGACCTGGAATTGAACCAGCCACTTGCCAGTGTACAGGCGACGCGCCAACCAACTGCCACCCAGGCATCACTGGTCAGGTAGCATTTTAAAGACTCAAACCATGGGTCCACTCTGCCTCACTTTCATGAGTGGGGTATGTGACTGGCAAAAGGGTCTGAAAATACTAAAGCTCTTTGAAGTGCTGCTCTTGGAGTAGGGGAGAGTGTTGTGCCTGACATCAAAAGAGAATGTGGTCACTTGATTCAACCATAATGTTACCTGAATCCTTTTTAGAGTATTTTAACACCTGCTTATAGTGATTTTTTTTTTCACTTAAGGCCATTGTCGAAAGGTATAACTGAATATCAGAATCACCTGAGATAGTAAAGGGAAATATCCATTTAATGTAAGATGATATAGCATTTTACAGCATTCTGCAAAATCTTATATTGGATTTGAAATCTGAGATTCTAATCTTAAATCAAGATGTAGCTATAGGAAATAACCAAGTATCAAAGCTTTTGGGCCCTACTTCTCTTTCTATAAAATAAAAGGTACTAGGTAATCTATAAGTATCTTCAATACTTAAAAACTATGTCAATAATTGAGGCATTTATAAATCATTTTAAAATGTCTTACAAAGTAGGAATTTGGGGATTTGTCAAATAATCTTTTATTTAAAACTAGATACTCAGAATTCATAAATATCCCAAACTATGCCAGAAAAATTCTAACTGTAATGATTTTCTAAATATACTTAATCTCTTTCTTAACCTCATTGAAATCCCACAATGAAGGATGAAAAATTGTCTATGGAAATTAATAAGGCCCTTTTTAAATTAAGATGTATTCATTTGAAAGCAAAATTTGCACCGTAATGGTGCTTCTAATTTATATTTTAGAGCTCTTGAAAGAAATTGCTTTGCTTTAAGACATTCCAAACTGTAAGATTAAACTTATATATTATAAATAAATTAAATCCCTATAGCAATCATTCTATTTAATGCCAGAAAATCTAAGACTCTAGAGATTTGGCTACTACATAGAGCAAAATGGTGTTCAAACTGTCAGTCTATGGCTCTAGTCTTCATGGCTACTTCTATTGATCTGTGTTCCTCAACTGAAATGGTAAACTGATAGTTTCATCTGTGAACATAAAAATCTGAAGAATTATCATAATTACTTAAGTAGTAAATATAATAGCACCTCCCAAACCTCTGTCTTCTTCTCTAGCCAACAAATCCAGAATAGGTTTTGGTATTATAGTGTTAAATAATAAATCCTAATTTATAGTCCATTCTTAACTATAAATATGATGAGAGACATTTATCCTTCATGTTACTGAATATATTTGTATGAGTCTTTCTTTAACTCTAGTAAACTATTGCTAGTTATTATAATTTTAAATGTAAGTTATGGAACCAATTTTTACACTAGAGAAATCTATAACAAGTCATTTATATTCAAATAGTTTCCCATATCCTCATTGTATGCATTTATAAAAGGATGAAGGGTATAGGGATCATAAGTCAGGTATCCTTTCTTATTTCTCATTGATCTGTTCTAATCTTAATTTTATCTGGGGATTTCAAAAAGTGTTTAAATGCCAAGTGAAGAAAATCCTCAAGACATGAATAGTAATTAGACAATAGCTAATTAATCACTGTTAAACTATAACTTGTAAGGTAGAAACTTTGTTCAGATTTTTTTTTGGAAAAAGGTTTTTGAAGATGACAATTGAAGGAAAATTGAAAATCCAATGTTATTTCCATAACTACATTGATTCAGTTTTATGTGAGAAAATTCTAATATGTAGACATGATTAATATTTGAACTATTAATAGAAAATAGGGAATTTTATTCTTTCTCCTTTCCTCCCACACTCCCTCCCACCACTTGAAGGAAATTAAGAGCTCATGTCCATTATCCAAACCCATGCATCAATATTAAAATATCTAGGACAAATATAAACTTTCACATGCCTCTTCATGCTGATGAAAAGGTACTGAAGGTCCTAAAGACAGGAAATTATAAACTGAATATAATTATAAACTGTATTATAAACACAGGAAATTTTCAACTGAATATCCCTCTTTTCCACAAAATTGAGGAGCTCTTTTTTTTAATTTTCATTGAACACTCTTTTATCATTTTTTCCATGGTATCTTCTTTTTTCCACCATCTCCTTAGATATATTTTCTTTGTTTCATATACTTTTCTTGAATAAGCTCATATACATATAATTACCACAATTATTTATGAAGTCCATGAATTACTTTTGGCTTTTCTTCCATTCAATTTTCTAATTAGTCACCAAAAATAAAAAAGATGTCCTACAAGCCCTCACCTATAACTAATGCCGAATCAATTTATCCTCTCAAACCTCTTCCACAACCTAAAATCTCTCACTCAGAATGTTGCATCCCCATATTTTAGACAATAGAGGTATTATATTTTGGAATGATAAAAGCATAGAATACTTTGAAAGAGATTGAAGAATTCATCTAAGCAAATAGTTTTTAACTATGCACGTTTAATAGAGTGTGCACATATATATGTTTGTGAATTGGAGTCAGAATCTTTTGCCCAAATATAACTTATGTGGAATATAACTTCAATTCCCTCTGATTGAAGTTGGAAGTGGGAAAAGAGGGTAAAAATCTCAACTATTTTTATCTTTCCCCAGCAGTTCAAAGGCCCTTAAGAATATTAAACAAAAACAAAACAAAACAAAACAAAAAAACACAATAAAAAATCACTAGCTGTCATTGAAATAGTATTTGGAAATCAGTTACCCAGCTGATCCCTTTATCCATAGATTAAAAGTTGTGAGGTCCAGCCGGACCCAAGAACTTAAAGCTTCTAAATGGCAAATTTGGGCCTGGACCCAAGTTCAGGGCTCTATACCACATTAAGCTGCCTGGTGTCAGAGAGGCACTCTCTTAAACTGACTTGAGAGCATTGGTCACTGACTTCACTGCCCCTTAATGGGAGAGGTTGTGAGAGTGCTTCAGCCCCTCATCTGATTCCTATCAATCTTCAGCTGAATAAATTGTTTCCATCCCTAAACACACACTCCAATCTGCAGACTTTTTTTGCTTAGGTTGCTTTTTTTCACATTCTCTTTCCACAAACTCTTCCTTAAAAATATTCCAAATCTGTAGTGGAGAGATAAGGAATCTCAGATGTAAGAGGTGAACCAACTTCTCTTATGAAGTTCATACGTGAGTCTCATGTTTTCCTTTTCTTTTCTATGTTTTTATTGATTTCAGAGAGGAAGGGAAAGTGAGAGAGATAGAAATATCAATGATGAGAGAGAATCATTGATGCTGCCTCCTGCATGTCCCCTACTGGGGATGGAGCCCACAACCCTGGCAAGTGCCCTGATGGGAATTGAACAGTGACCTCATGGTTCACAGGTTAAGGCTCAACCACTGAGCCATGCAGACTGGGGCTCATGTTTTTCTTATTCATTGAGCCTTCTGCATCTTTTCCTCTCTCACATGACACATCCATAAAAGATGGCTTATCTTCACTGCCTTATTACTTCCCAATACAACTTTTCTGCTTTCTCTCTCATATTATCTCTAAATGACTCACTGAACACCTCCTGACAGTGCAAACAAAGGTAATCTATACTGTTGGGAACACGGAGGAAAAGTTTTCTTTGCCCAATTGATTGACTGTGAAGACTCTGGAATGCCTTTTGAAGCTCTCTTTTATTTCTCCACCACACTTCCCCTAATTGTCTCTTTGAAACTCTGAAGATTCATCTAATAAATAGTCCCCCTCCCCAATACACCAATCTGCAGATTCATCCAATAAATAGCCCCCCTCCCCAATACACCAATCTTGGTAAAATTAATTGGTCATTCTTGATTGTGTGAATGAGATGTAACTACATTAATTTTTTCTAATATCTAGTGACGTATAATTCCCACTGTAAATCCTAGTCATCTGCCACCTGCTCTATGGAACACTTGCTGAGTAAATCCAATAATTTCATCCTATATGCTTCTGTATCACTCTGACAATTTATAGAGCAAATACTAGACTATCTATTATTAGTTTTCAAGTATATTTCAACTGGAATATAAAATCCATTATGAATTGGGCACTATGCATTTTTATTTCTTTCTATATCCCCTTTCATGTAGTAGTTGTTGAATAAATATTTCCTGTGAATTGAATGTGTACTATATTTAATGAATTAATCCCAGGATTTTGTGTGACAGCTCTACTAATTTCTCTTTGCTATATAAGAACTCTTGGCATTATTCTTACTTGCACTATCAGTTAACCTTGTTTCTCAAATCTAAATTTCCATATTTAAATCCAAATTTAAATTTAAATTAGGACTGTCAGCTTGTGAAATAAAAGCCAGATATACCAAATAATAAAAGACAAATAGTACCAATGATGTGTGCTGCAAATACTATGTTTATTTCTTGTGGTGAATTTTCTGTCTTCATTAAGAAAACTTCAGAAATTTCAGGTCTTTTTAAACTGTTCCCATCTGATCCATCACACCTTTATTTTGTGTAATTTTAGCAAGTTCTCTCTTAGTCATTTAGTACCTCCTAATATGGCACTTGATAAGCCTTCTGAAAGGATGTCTTCCCTAAAAATATTCAAGCATGGAGTTTTTACTATTTTAATGGTTGATACTAAAGACAACACAAAATAGAACAAGCTTCAAACACCACAACCTCCATCAACACTACCTGAAGCTAAATGATAGCAATAATACAAGAATGATGCTTGGGTATAAACAACGGACATTTTCTGAAACATACTTAAGTATGAGTAAAAACACCTTTAGAAAACTTTGCTATTTCTGCTATTTTTTTCTTTCATTACTTTAAACAACCTGAATAAAAACTACATTACTTATTCAAACACAGATTCCAGACAAGTCATCTATCCACTCCCAACATTTCCAGATGGTTGCATTTACTTGTCTCCTTTGTAGAAAATCTTCATTGGCCACTGAGCATTGCAAAAGTAACACAAGTGAGCAGAATAAATAATTGTAAATTATTAAATAATTTAAAAATAAAAAACATAATTACATACTAAACCTATTTTCAAACAGGCAATGTTAAGCATGAAATATTCCTGGTACGCTTTTATATAACTATAACTTTATATAACCATGGCTACTGTATAGGCTAACACTGACACCCTCCTTTACTGAAAGCACAAATAAAATGAATTATGTATCTCTATAAAAATATGCTTAGCCCAATAATTCTTAAGGAACACTCTGTACATGGTCAATAAAAATAGTATTTTCAGTTCAGTGTCTCTCGGGGAAATTTACTAAGCATAGTAGCTATTAAAGACTCTAAGGACCAAGGTGAAGATACCTGTCAACACATTTAGCTCAGGTCCCAGAGCTGTAGGTGAAGAGGAGAGCCTATGAACAGAAAGTGGGAAAGGCTGTAGAAGAAATAACTCACTGTGTTTTAGGGTGACGGTCTCCCTACTGACACACTGCGAAAACCATTAAGCTCCTTCCTGGCCCATATCAAGGACAATTATTGCTCGCCTTCCAATAAGCTCCTAACTCAACTGAGAAGTCTCAGCACTTAGAGGAAACTCAATCTGTATAAACTAGTCCTGCCTGAGGCCAGTGCACAAAAGTAGCCGTTCGGGCAGGAGGAAAACTACTCCATAACCAGGAGACTCTCAAGTTCAGAGTGTATCTCAATTTTTTTAAAGTTGTATTTTTCATTGTCTCCTCAGATATTAAATTTAAAATATATACAGGGTGGGCAAAAGTAGGCTTATAGTTGTGAATATGTGAAACAGTTTATTATTGTATCATTTATTAATTATTGTACTATTTACTTGTATTACAACTGAAAACTTACTTTACCCACCCCTTTATATAGAAACAGAGATAAAAGATATATGAAAGTGTTCAAAGCAGAATAGAGATAGCAGTAGAAAATCTTGTATGTTAAAAATGAGACTTTAGCAATTGCAAAGTAATCACAAGAATCCTTGCAGCATAATCATACTTGCAGACAATGGTCAGCAAAAATACAAGGTTCTTCCAAATTCATAAATAAATATGTAATAAGGAAAACTTTAGAATTTTGACTCTATTTATGGAGAATATATTAATATAAAAATAACACTTATATGTGGGTTTACCTTAATTTCCCAGTAAGTCCATAGAGTTCAGATTTGTGATTAATTTATTTCTTAATAGGGTTTCACTATGGCCTGTGGGCAAAATATGGCCTATCACCAATTTCAGTAATTAAAGTTTTATTTGACACAGCAATTCCTATTCATTTTATTGTCTGTGGTAACTTTCCTACTATAATAACTAGGCAGAATACTTTTGACAGAAACCACATAACCTGCGATGCAAAAATATTTACTAGCTGGCCTTCATAGATTGCTGACCTCTGTTCTCCATTAAATTGAAAGTCATGGATTTAACCTCACATTTTTGGAGTCAAGGGAGAAAAGTTTTTCTGTGTCCAGTTACTCAGGAATCCAATTACATGACTTTTAATGCATGGAAGCTTCCTCTGATCAAAGCATTGTCAGGTCTTACCAGTACATGTGGTAGTCTCACTTATGACTTCCCCTTACATAAAATGACCTATCATTCTCCATAGTCATCTGCAGACTTAAATTTTAGCAGAATTTCATTCATTTCTATTCTTCCTTAACTAGAAAGGGTAAATATGTAAATCCAATGGCATGGACATAGTAATTTTTCTTTGCCCTCCTGTTTATTACATGTTCTTATTAGTTGTGTGTCAAAGGCCCATGTTATCAAGAACTTTCATTTCACAGATGTGAATACTTGTACAGACGTTTACTGTCATAACTGTAGTAACCAGCCAGGTAGTCAGCAACAAAGCTCAAATTTCAAACTAATTCTCTCCATTGGTCACCTCCATGCACCTATCCTTATGATTATACCTCTGGTTTAATCCTCTAAATCAAGTTTAATTTTCTGCTATATAAAATGCTTTTGTACTCTAACAGGGTAGGAAGATATTATCACATGGGTATTGAGTTCTCTGGTATAGCTGCCCACCAGATGTCTCACCATAGGAATTCCACTGATCTCCATTCTCACTGTTTACATGTCTTAGACATGATGCAGATGCTTAGAAATAAGGCACAGTATATAGTGGGATGGAAGCCTGTCAGGTCACGCAAAGGAGCACATGCAAGCTAACAAGCACCCCTGAACTTGGCGGTAAAAAGACACTGGAAGAAGCAGTAGAATATTTTTCAGCAAGCCTTCTGAAAATTAAAAATCTACTATAACATCTATATTTATGTAAATGAATAACAACTGAGTGACACTATTTTAAGGGTTGATTTTCACTTTTGTCAAAATTTTAAGCTAAAATTCACATGCCGGTTTCAACAAGTATGTGAAGAATTTTCATGTTACAAAATTGAATTATAACAATTATACGTAATTTTAACTGATAAATTTACAATTACAACAAATGTGGGTTTTTTTTAGTTATTTGCAGTCTAGCCAGATAAAAATCTAGCTTTAGAAATGATAATGAAAACATTGAAGTAAATCAATATACCTTGCTTATATTAATATTAAAAGCAAGTAAAAGCAAGAAATAAAGAATCATGTAACATTCTGGAAAGTTTCCTCATACAGTAAAATCCTACAGTAAAAGCAAGAAATAAAGAATCATGTAACATTCTGGAAAGTTTCCTCATACTATGTGTTGCCCTCCCTCCACTGTCACTATCACAGTGCTATTTCTATCAAGATTTAACTCGAATGTCACTTTTTTGTAAAACTTTCCTGTGCCCACATTGACAAAAGCATTCACAATTCCTACAAAAGTTTGATGAAACTTTAATAACAGCTTCCATCCCACTATATACTGTGCCTTATTTCTAAGTCATCTGACAACTAAATAATTTGACAACTTGGATCATAAGCTCTTTAAGGACAAGGCCCATTTTCTGTCACCAAATGACATAGAGCCAGACACAGAGCAGTAACACAATAAAGTAATTACAGGGAACAAATTTAAAATGACAAGACAATAAATGCTCACAATAAACAATTTGAATGTTTATAGAATTAGGAAGAAAATGCTTCTATTGTTGAATTAGTGTGAAAATAAGACTTAATTTATCATCACATATATCATAATTTTTATTATTCAATCAAATGCATGAGGCAAACTCCCATATAGGCTTTTTCTATAAAGTTTTTTTCTAAAATCAAATCATTGTTTCTTAAATATATTAATAATTATGTAAATTAGAATTTACCTCCTGATATATTTCATATTTCAATTTTAAGAGTCCTCAAAAACATATCTAGAGCTGTGGCTCATCATTTAAGGAAATGGTTTTCAACCTGTATTAGGCAGAAGTCCTTCTGATATCTTATCCTCATCTTCATAAGTTTCATATATGTCTCTTAAACAGTAACAATTAGGATTCAATGTAAGATTTTGTATGGAAAACAGTTGATAAAAATTTTTAATGTTTAAAACATCACCCAAGAGTAGCTTACATTAGCTTACATTTACCATAAAGAAAATGTTTAACACATAAGGAAACCTTTGAACACTTATCAATTCTAAATTACCTAAAATAATAATAGTAAAACCAACAACATTCGAAATTTAAGAGGCTCCACATATTTACTTATGTCTTAACAGTAGTACATATCCTTCTCTGACTTCACTCACCCAATTTGTGGTAATTTCTTCTGAATCCTATATGGTTCATAGAATTGATATCATCCAAGATTTTTCTCCATGCTATATAGCTTGTTCATTCAAGCTCTATCTCTAGGAACATCTCTATATGTTATATTAAAGTACTACTTTAAGTGTAGTCTTCTATTATGTGAGTATAAAAATAATATTTATTGATATCAATTGAATCAGTCAATCTCAGATCTACAGATCTTTAAACTATACTGTGGTATTCCACTGTACTGTAAGCAAAATGGAACATCAAAGCCAGTTTCAGCATGAAGATAGAATATGTCACCATCTTCAATGACTCATCCTTTAGGTTAAACTGCACAGGACTCCTCTATCAAAATACAATCCTGTGCAGGCTAGTCCCATGAGCATGTCACCTGTGCAGCCACTCTTAGAAGGGCTCTGTGCTTGATTTAATGCTCTCATGTTGCCATCATGAAATTCTTAGCAAGTTCTGGACAAGCGACCCAATTTTTATTTTATTGGACACCATAAATAATGGAGCCACACCTGCTGATGAGAGTGAGAACACATGAAACCATAATATTAATTGGTCAAGTGAATAATTTCTTAAAGTCAGTAGGAAATTGCAGCAAGAGCATGAAAAAGGATATCAAATGCCTCTCTTGCAAGGGTAATAGGAGGAGGAAAGAAAATATAAAAGGAAAGTTATATTCACAGATTAGCTCAACTCTTCAGTTAATAATTATTTACTGAGTATCTACTAAGTACCATGTATTGTACCAGATGCTGAGATTACAATGAACAATGCTGTTAAGTACCCACATTCATGGAGGATTTTACTCTAGAAAAGAAATAGATAATAACCAGGCTGTCTGTGGTGGTGGGGAGAGCAAAGGGCAGTGTGTTGGAGGAGGACTTAATATATCTACTTGATCTCTAGCATTGTTACTTTTGGTAATCAGACAAAATGATAACAGTTAAGAAACTTTAATTATAACAAGTGATTTTTTTTATTATCAAGAGGCAATTCTTGAGTATTTTCTGCTTTTATGATTATCTTTTGTATTTTTTCTTTTAGGATTTTTGAAAATTTCATGAATCACTGCTGGTCATCTTCTCCACTTTGTAATTTACAATGCACAGTTTCAAATAGGAAATATTACATATAGTTAGAAATTAATGTTAAGGCTCATTTTTGTGAATCCTATCTAATAAAAGAGTAATATGCAAATTGACCATCACTGCAACACACAAGATGGCTGCCCCCATGTGGACACAAGATGGCTGCCACAAGATGGCCAGCAGGGGAGGGCAGTTGGGAGGGACCAGGCCTGCAAGGGAGGGCAGTTAGGGGTGACCAGGCCGGCAGAGGAGGGAAGTTGGGGGCGACCAGGCCTGTAGGGAAGGGCAGTTGGGAGGACCCAGGCCTGCAGGGGAGAGCAGTTGGGGGGGACCAGACCTGCAGGGGAGAGCAGTTGGGGGGGACCAGACCTGCAGGGGAGAGCAGTTAGGGGTGACCAGGCCTGCAGGGTAGGGCAGTTAGAGGCAAAGAGGCCTGCAGGGGAGCAGTTAGGCATCAATCAGGCTGGCAGGGGAGCAGTTAGGCATCAATCAGGCTGGCAGGGGAGCTTTTAGGTATCAATCAGGTTGACAGGGGAGTGGTTAGGGGGTGATCAGGCTGGCAGGCACAAGCGGTTATTGGCAACCAAGAAGGCAGGCAAGCAGGCAAGCAGTTGGGAGCCAGCAGTCCTGGATTGTGAGAGGGATGTCCGACTGCCCATTTAGGCCCAATCCTATGGGGATCGGGCCTAAACGGGCAGTCGGACATTCCTCAAGGGGTCTCAGATTGGAGAGGGTGCAGTCTGGGCTGAGGGACACAATTCCCCCCCCCCCCCGTGCATGAATTTCATGCACTGGGCCTCTAGTAATTATATAATGTTCCTTTCTTTTCTCCATCCTGTGTTCCCTCTTGTGTATATGTTTAACTGTATATGAACTGTTTTTCACCAGACAAGTCTTGTTTAATAAGAGCTAGGTTTGTGTCACTGGTTTTATAAAAGTAATAAAACAAGACAAACAAACAACAACACAAAGCAATGCTTATAATTAAATGTACATAAATTCTGTAAAACTGACCCTTATAAACAAGGACAATGATCTTGGATCTTACAAAATTATTCCTACTTTTATGGGAACAACCATATGTGAGATATCACCTAGGGCTGTGGTCGGCAAACTGCGGCTCACGAGCCACATGCGGCTCTTTGGCCCCTTGAGTGTGGCTCTTCCACAAAATACCATGGCCTGGGCAAGTCTATTTTGAAGAAGTGGCGTTAGAAGAAGTTTAAGTTTAAAAAGTTTGGCTCTCAAAATAAATTTCTATCGTTGTACTGTTGATATTTGGCTCTGTTGACTAATGAGTTTGCCGACCACTGACTAGGGCATTGATGCAGGCAAGTAATGACTCTTTGCTGATTTAATGACTACATACAAATAATGACTGACTGAACATATCAATAGCTTTCCATTAGATATCCTAAATTGAGTTCATCCCTTAGTGCTAGCACGAACTTTGAAAGATTAAAAAAAGTTATTGTTGTTATTGTTTATATAGAAAAGGACATTTGCCCCCCTCAAAAAAAAATTCCCATCACTCTGACTACCTTTTATATTAATTGTGGCTGATAAAAATCAAATATCCCTTAGAAATAATGCAGAGTGGTAAAAAGTAAGAATATTTGGTCAGCCTAAAGTATGGATGTATATTCCTCAAGGAGTAAAATCAACCCAGTGTACACTGCAATTTGGAACCATGAGAAAAAGAAAACAAAACAAAAAATCACACAGGTCAATCTGTTCACATACAAGAATCAAAAAGCTTTCTAACTAGAATAGAAGACTATTTAAATTTCCTCAAGACAGAGTATGCCTGCTAACTATATTTGTGTTCCCTTTACAACACATATCATTCACCCTGATTATATAAAAATCTTACAATTCCATCTGGTAATGGGCTGGCAAAACAAGCAAAGCTTCTTTGGAATTCTCTACATACACACTGACTGCAGTTCATGGGATCACAAGGCTCTCAAACATCCAGACAGTTAAGATACTGTGTCCTACAGATAAGCCTTTAATTTTCCTCATGTGCAGATGTGCATTTAATTGAGAGAAAATTGATAACATGTTTTCATTTTCAACCGCCAAAAGAAGGACTTTCATTCCAGTATAATTTTATATTTAGCCATTCTCACTGTGAAGAGATTCTATCATAAGGTTCTTTGAAAAGTCATATCTGATTACAACTTTAGCATCTTTGTCTTTGGTTTATGTTGGTGGAAAATACATTTGTTATATATCTTGTATTTGAATACTCAAATTTCTCTCAGTATTTTCTTCCTAGGAATCAATAGTTTCCTTTAATTTAACATTTATTAAAAAATGCCTTAACTCTTTAGACATTTCTTGTTTACATTTATTAATGTGCTTTCAGAGTGCAATAAAGGTTTCTCATTAATTAAATAAAAATAAAATGAAACAAACAAAAGGCTACTATTTAACCTAGAAGCCTACATCTATCAAAGCCAGTGCTATTAATTTTATTTGCACTATTTCTATAAAATTTCATGTAAATCCCACATGAAATTAACATGATATTTATTGGTAATTCAGAAGGTTAGAATTTGTTTTTAGGAAGCTTTAAAAAAATAGGAATGTTTGTAGGCTGACTGAGGCTATTTCATCTGCTAAAGGTAAGGAAATTATTCTCAACATGAACATCTTTGGTATAATAAATATGCTTACCTGTGCTGCTGGATATATTAACATCAATACTGATATCAGCTATTCCTCCTCCCTTCAGAGACGCTACACATGTGTATGTCCCAAAATCCGTGAATTTTAAATCAATGATGTCCAAGTTTGTTGTTCCTGGAGACACATCTGGATCAGTCTGTGTAATAACCATCCGCTCAGAGCTTCTTAATGGACGACCATTTTTAAACCAACTAAATGTTAACTCCTCAGAAGGAACAGCTTCTACTTGGCAAGATATTTTCACCTCACGCCCAATCTGGATGTTGTCATCTTTGTGATAAGGATCTGGTGTGATCCAAAACCGTCCCTTTTTTAATGCTAAAACATAAAAATTCCATAAGTAGTTAGTGTTACTTTCACAATGCTAGGGATTTCATTCACTCTAGCTAATTATCTCTGGCCTGAAATAAAGTAAATAAAATAAAGCAAATAAAATAAAATGTAAATATATATATATATATATATATATATATATATACACACACACACACATATATACATACATACATATATATATACTATATATATATGTATATATATCTCAATATATATCTTATTTCCAATTAATGTACATATCAATAAACCTTATATAATCTAGAAGTAATCTAAAGACCAAAGTCACTTAGAGACTTTAAACAATTCAATCTGGTAACAGGCTGGCAAAAAAGCAAAGCTACTTTGGAATTCTCCACATACACACTGACTGTAGTTCATGGGATCACAAGGCTCTCAAACATCAATTGGATAATATTTTCCAGTGATGTGAAAATGCTTTAAATCTATACATGATACATAAACATTGTTGCTATTGAACTTAGAACAAACAATATAACCTGTTTGGATAAAGTCATTATGAATTAGAGTTTAAAATAATAATAATAAGTCTATTCATTACTTATCTCATCCCTCAATTATGACGCTTCTTAAACAACTCAAATATCGCACAAATGTCACATTAAAGAAAATTCTTCTAAAGTTGAATCTACATGCTGACCAAAACTAGATTTGTAAGAATTAAGTCAGTTCACACCATGAAGCATTTTCATATATTGAAATAACCTGAGTTAAAAAAGAATTTTTTCCCCAAAACATCGCTGTCACTGCTCTCTTTCACCTTACATAGATGTTTCTTGTTGAAACTATTTGCTGACTCTTATGCATATGACCAACAGAACCTCTTGGCAGGGGTCTTGGAAAGCCCGCTGTGTTTGTATCCCTACAGCAGGGCTTTCTGGGGCTAACTTCAGTGCTGTTCTCACAGCCTGGGTCAGTAGTGATGACTACCAAGGGCTTCTTGGGGAACATCTATTGGTTTCCTGAGGGCTCCAGTTCTGAACTTTGAATTACACTAGGGACACAATAAGGAACCGAGTTTGCTCTTTTTTTATGGCAGTGGTTCTCTTCTGCACACACTTTTCTCTTTTCCAGTACCCTGCCCATTTCCCTCTCTCTTACCACCATCATCTATATATGATGATGTGAAGCACATGCAGTGAAATATTATTATCAGAATAATAATTGTTCATTTACTTTAACCAATAAACCTTACTATATAATGACAATGGTAAAAACGATGTGAATTTAGAGAACCTGTGGCTTTGGCTCAGTGGAAAAAGCATTGGCCTGTGAACTGAAGTGTCCTGGGTTAGATTCCAGTCAAGGGCATGTACCTTGGTTGCAGGTCTATCCCCAGCCCTGGTCAGGGTGTGTGTGAAGGCAACCAATCAATGTGTCTCTTTCACATCGATAGATATTTCTCTCTCTTTCCCTTCCACTCCCTCTAAAAATCAATGAAAAAATATCCTAAGGTGAGAATTAACAACAACAACAACGACAAAAAAGAGAACCTGCAAATAATGGAGGCTTTCTATTTGTATTTTGGATTACTTTTCCTGAATTTTACCAGATTTTTCTCAGTTGGACTAATAAAGGCTTGGAAACACCATGCAAATATATAAAACTATGAAAGAATGCACAGAAGATTAATACACTTTTTAAATCTTAGAAATATTTGCTTTTAACATTATTTACTCTAGAGTACCAAATATTTTATCTGCTTTCTTGTTTGCATCTTAATGAGGAGAAATAAACAAACATCAAAAACAATCTCTTCTTTCTTTCTTTCTTTCTTTCTTTCTTTCTTTCTTTCTTTCTTTCTTCTTTCCTTTCATTCTTGCTTACTTTCTTTTTGTTCAAGAAATACTAATAGGACTCCTGTTCAAGAATAGACATTAGGCAAGACCCTTATTACATGAAGTAAAGAAAATAAACATAACCCTGTCCCTCACATATTGCAAATTATGTACTCACAGATTATTAATCCAATTTATCTGCCTAACACTTATGATACTTATGTCAAGAAAATCTACAAATTGCATGATGTTAAATGTTTTATAAGTGTGAATAAGTTGAATCTCAGAGAGGAATCCACCAAAATATTCTTTACAAAATGCACAAAGCTTCAGTCTTAATGAAATACCAAAAGACAAATATTTAAATCATATTGTCATATTGTTTGTTTCCACAGTAAAATGCAATTTATGAACTTTAGTCATTCCTAATCACGTCTTTATTAATACATGGCTCTAGGATAAAATTAGAAGAAAATATAGCATTATATTATCTACAGTCATATATTTATATTTTAATAGACACTAAAATATGATTTTTAGTAGAAAGGGAAATGTGCTAAAATATCTATATCGGGCTACTATATTTGGTGTATGATATTGCACATATATAATTCAAATGTAATTGAAATTCTATAGCACATAGAATATCCTTTTTAAAAAAATGATTTTAGGGAGAAGAAGGGTGAGAAAGAGAAAGAAACAGAAATGTGAGAGAGAAACATCAACAGTTGCCTCCCACATGCGCCAGGACAGTGGGGATCCAACCTGAAACTTGGACATGTGCCCTGACCAGGAATCAAAACTTGTCACCTTTTGGTGTAGGAGAGACACTCCAACCAATGGAACCATCCAGCCAGGCAGATTATCTTTTTTCTTTGATAAAGAGATCTAAAAATAGTATTTCAAGGAGCATTTACTTTGGTTAGCATTATAACATTTAAATAAAGAGTTTCCTTTGATTTGGTAAGAATTTTTCCTATCCTGTTTCTATAGAAAAGTGATAGACCTAAATAAAAATTTTAAACAAACAATTCACTATTTTTAAAGTTCAGAAGAAACACACCAACATCTATGCTAATTTAACAATTGCTTCATATGCCAGCATATTTAGAATAAATTTAATTACAAAGTTATGTGTCAGCTGCCATGTAACTACACAATAAAAAACCCTGAAATTTCCATTGTTGACTTACTAGGCAGTTATGTTTCCTAGCCCAATTTTAGGCATAGTGACATTGAGAAACCTGGAAACTCATCACACAAATTGGGTTTAAACTATTAAAGAATAAAATTAATAAAAAACATAAAATTAATATCTATATTTTGTGTTATGGACTGTTTTATTCATAAAAATAAGTGAAAATTCAAAGTAAAAATATTAAAATTACAAATCTGATAATTAATGAATAAAATTAAGTATGATATAATTATATTTTTATAGAAAGCAATATAATCAAGTGAACTCATTTGTTGATCTCAAAGTCAGATAATTTTATAATTTGACCAAAGGCAATCATATTAGTCTTTCAAATGACAGATTCAAAAAGGGAAGAGGGTCAAATGAGTCCTGCAAGTGATCGAGGAAGCTCAGAATAAGCAGCACGGATCATTTGACTGGAGAACCATCTGTTCCAGCTTGCTTTATGTTATCCCATAATAAGCTATCCAGTTTTGCATACATAACAGTAACATTCTAAGGATGGGGGGGAAGCATGTGTTGTGTGTGTTTGTGTACCTATCTATAGTAACAGAGGACATTTAAAATTATTTTCTAATTTACTTTGGCTGTTCAAAACACTAAGAGCACATTTTTATAAGCTAGGAACAGATACATTAAGAACTTGAAACCTAATACTAGTTTTTTATTTCTATGTGATCCAATATAGGCAATCTACTTTTTTTTTTTTTGGATCAAGTGCACCAATTATAAAAATAGGGGTTATAGTATTAGGCTCCCTCTGTGACCATTGTGAGAAATAGCTTATTAGCAGTAGTGTAGAGCTTTGAAAATATAAAGTGTTTAATATAGCTAATCAACTAGGAAGCAGGTTCCTTCATTTATAATTAAACATTCTCTTTTTCAGTGAACAATTTATAGTAGTTCATGCAATGTTAATTTAAAGCCATTTCCTGCTACCAGTTAAGATTTCAAATGCTTAAAATCAATCTGCGATTAGTCCCAGAGTATAACAGAGGTACAATAGTACATAACAAGACTACAGAATTAAAGAAATTCTATGGAAAAGAGAGGAGAAATCCCTTTCCCCAAATGCAATTTCTTAGTTTGAATATTGAAAATCCCCTAACACCAGCCAGAGAGAACATTAGATTTAGCTTAATGTATCATAAATTGTGATAGATGGACCTCAAAAGGTACTTGTTTAGTCTGGCAATGTATGTAAAGAATTGGCATCACACTGAGCCTCTGTTCTGGATAATCATTTTAGAAAACATTGCAATATAATCCATAGTCCCCATTTTTTTTAAATAATGAGAAACTGAATGCAAATTGGTCCACATTCACTTTAGACAGGTTACTCTTGAGGACACTGTAAATTGCACTTACTGAAGTCCCTCTACTTGGAGATTTACAAAGGTGCTGTGTGAGAAGAATGAAACCTGTGTATAAAAGGAAGGCCACTGCAAAGATCCTGGTAGGGCTTACTGCTGACCTTACCCTAGAGGTAAAAGTGGATTTTTGCCTGTAAATGACTACAACTTGGATAAAAAAATTCTTTATTTAAAGTGAGATTACTTCTTCAGTTTATGCCTGAAGGAGAGACCATTAGCTCTGGAGAAGCCTAGGTTTATGGTTTCTAGGAATACAAACTCAATGCAGATAAAAGCAAAAAGGAGACTGTGAGATTATATGTTGCTTGTAGCTATAGACTTAAAAGTATAAAATTCACTGATTGTCAGATGCTCCCTACAACACATAGTAGTTTCATAATAAAATAAAATGTGTAGATAGAGCAAAAAAGACATTAAAATTTTCTAAATTTTAATGAGAAAGCATCTCTTTGGAGATCAGGTATATCAGTTGTGAGCTTTTGAACCTCTGCCAAGAATCTATTTCAGAAAGAAGATGAGACCCAGAGTGAATGCTGACCACCATTCCAATAAGATAAATTCAAATCAATAATAGTTCAAACAGATAAGTAAGAATTGATTTTCAACTCATTAGTTCTCTGTTAAAGGCAATAAAAATATTAGAGTGGAAGTATTTTCCAGTCCAATCATATGTCAATTGAATAAACAGTTGGAAATACATTGTTTCAGTAAAGCAACTTAAGAGATAGTAAAAGGATCCTATATAATAATCCTATATAATAAAGAGGTAATATGCAAATTGACCATCACTCCAACACACAAGATGGCCACCCCCATGTGGACACAAGATGGCCGGCAGGGGAGAGCAGTTGTGGGTGATCAAGCCAGCAGGGGAAGGCAGTTAGGGGTGACCAGGCTGGCAGAGGAGGGAAGTTGGGGGTGACCAGGCTGGCAGGGGAGGGCAGTTAGGGGCGACCAGGCTGGTAGGGCAGGGCAGTTAGGGGCAATCAGGCTGGCAGGGGAGTGATTAGGGGTGATCAGGCTGGCAGGCAGAAGCAGTTAGGGGCAATCAGGCAGGCAGGCAGGCAGGCAAGCGGTTGGGATCCAGCAGTCCTGGATTGTGAGAGGGATATCCAACTGCCTGTCAGGCATCCCTCACAGGGTCCCAGATTAGAGAGGGTGTAGGCTGGGCTGAGGGATCCCCACCCTGCATGAATTTTGTGCACTGGGCCTCTAGTAATATATATATATATATTATGGTCCAGTTATAATAAGTGCCTGTCTTTCTTCTCAGAGAGATTGTGGAACCCTGGGGAGTACGGCCATGCCTTAGTCTTCTTTGTAACTTCAAATCCTGAACCCAGTACTTTGTTGTAGTTGGTATTCAATAGTTTTGGTTGAGTTTAATAAAATATGACATTTCAAAACATTAGCTCTATGGATTCCTGTTGATACCATTCAGTCTGATATTTCCTCTGTTTTGGTTTGGTTTGGTTATCTTATGTTCTGCATCCATGATAGAAAATAGGATAGCAAAAAGGAGATTTGATGTCCTCTAGGACTCATGGGCTTTGTTGTGTGGGAGTGGAATGATACTTGGTGAACAAAGTATTAATATGGGGATATATGTGAAAAAGAGGATTCTGTAAAGAAAAAAAACTCAGCTGTTATATGTCCTAGTCATATGATGTGCCCAGGACATCAGCTCTCAAATGTGTCCTGTAACTGTTACTCAGTCCTGCTTTGTAAAGGAGACTGCATTTCATGCAAAAGGAAAATATATATATATATATATATATATATATATATATATATATATATATATATATATCTGAGCACAGCTATCTGAAACAATATTTGCCAAAACCTGTTTCAGAAAAAGGTTGAGTATCATGTTTGAAGAAAGTTGAGGATTGACTATATGATTGAAAATTCGCTTTTCTGTAGAACTTTTCAGAGTTTTGAACATGCTAACATGCACACTGCAATACTCTTAGAGAGACTGATAGCATCTACAAAACCCCTTTACTTGTAGAACATATTTAGGTACTACAATCCCAAAGAATAAAGTAAGAGAATGTATCAGTTGATGAGAATCATTGAAAAGACTCTAATATTGAATTTCATTTTTGATATTTCAGACATTTCCATATGAGCATTATAAAATAATTGAAAAAAATACAACTCTTCAATGAAAATAAAATTTTTGATTCAAAACTACTGGACAGGGGATGTATTTTGATATTTAAGTTAAACTGCACCTCAGGCCCTAACCGGTTTGGCTCAGTGGATAGAACGTCAGCCTGCGGACTGAGAGGTCCCAGGTTCGATTCCGATCAAGGGCATGTACCTTGGTTGCGGGCACATCCCCTGTAGGAGGTGTGCAGGAGGCAGCTGATCGATGTTTCTCTCTCACCGATGTTTCTAACTCTCTATCCCTCTCCCTTCCTCTCTGTAAAAAACCAATAAAATATATTTTTAAAAAATGCACCTCAGAACACACTGAACATATAAAACATTTCAGAGCCATCTAATACACCTGTCTGCATTAAGGAGACTGTGTCTGTTTTCTTTCCCAGACAAGCAGCATTTTGTAAAATTTAATTAATCACTTTGGAATACACATTTTAAAATATGCAAATAGCATAGAAAAGAAATACATCATATTTGCAATTATTGATAGAGGCTATTAGTTGCTTGAATAAATAAGAATAATGTTTATTTATATCTTATGTTATATAAAAGCACTTAAAGTGTTTTTATGAGAAGTATTAAAGCTTCAGGATGTATAGGAGTAGAGGTCTCTTTTTTTCCTTATATACTACTAGAGGCCCGGTGCATGAAATTCATGTGCGGGGCTGGGGGGGGTGTCCCTCAGCCCAGCCTGTACCCTCTCCAATCTGGGAACCCTCGAGGGATGTCCGACTGCCTGTTTAGGCCCGATCCCCGTAGGATCGAGCCTAAACGGGCAGTAAGACATCCCTCTCACAATCCAGGACTGCTGGCTCCCAACTGCTCGCCTGCTTGCCTGCCTTCCTGGTTGCCCCTAACAGCTTCTGCCTGCCAGCCTGATCACCCCTAACCACTCCCCTGCCAGCCTAATTGATGCCTAACTGCTCCCCTGCCAGCCTGTTTTCCCCTAACTGCCCTCCTCTGCAGTCCTGGTCTCCCCCAACTTCTTCCCCTGCAGGCCTGGGTCCCCCCCAACTTCCTTTCCCTGCAGGCCCAGTCACCCCCAACTTCCCTCCTCTGCCGGCCTGGTAACCCCCAACTGCCCTCCCCTGCAGGCCATCTTGTGTCCACATGGGGGCAGCCATCTGGTGTGTTGGAATGATGGTCAATTTGCATATTACTCTTTTATTAGATAGGATTAGCCATCTTATACACACTTCCTTTAACAACTCCAATTGTCAACTATAGTCTGAATGAAAGTTTGTCAAAAATTCAAGAGCAACAACAAAAAAATCATTACATCCATTTCCTAAAACTAATTTAAAATAGTGCCCTTGATCATCCGAATGCAGAACTAGATGCTTAAAAGAAGTTGGGTTTCTATCTAATTGTGAAGTATCAAGGCTTTATTTATTTTGTGAATATACTCAAAGATAATTACAAAAATTCAAATTGTTTAAGCAGGGTATGGTTAAATTCCAATTGTCTTAAATGTCCTTGCTTAATAGAATAGATAAGTATTTGGGGTTGAAATTAAAATAAGAAAGGATCTTTTAGATGGGCACAAATTTTGCTTTTCATGTAAGCCCGTCCTTGAAAAATGAGAAGAGTGGACTAAAATATCATTATCATCATCATTATTATTTTTCCATTATTATCATTTCAGCCCTATTTTAAGTAAGGAGAAAATATTTTCTGCTCATGAATTATTATAAAGTCTATGTAGTGTCATAAAAATAAGCATTTTCATAATGTGGCTACTATGTAAATGGTATTTGACATAGCATAATATCTTAGCACCAATTATTTAAATAGGAGAATATTAATCAGTACCACTTACTGGTCATATGAAATTAAAATTAGTAAGTATGTTAAACTCACCTTTTCTATCAAATTTAATAATACTATTCACTATGAAAAATGAGAATGTGTCCAGAGTAAATTATATTTCTTTATTCGTTTTTGAATATCTAGGAGTAGAAATAGCTATAACAGACCTGTGTTAAATATAGTTCTTTTGAAGTCCTTTTGAAAATAGTACATTCTTAATATTTATGGAATTGATCATGTAGCAGTGAAAATAATGAGACTAATTGAAACTAAAAATATTTCTTTGCTTTTCTTGTTTTCCTTATTTTCTGTCTCAAAAGCTGTGGCCTTTCTCCTCTCCAAAATGATACTGCCATCTGTCAGCCTCTCTCACTATATATTGATGTTCTTCATTCTTTTGCTTATTCACTTTCTTTTGAAATTTAAATATTTTCTCTTCCAAATAATATTTACTTTCAGAGTAGAAAATTGTTTAGGTTGCATCTAAACTTAGAACATTTTTCTTAACTCTAATAATCCTTCGAACTATTTGTAGCATATATTTTTGAAAATATAGTGAAAAACCAGTTGCCCCTGTTGTATCATGAACTCACTCATTTGGACAGTTACACACTGGTTTTTCACTGGTGCTATTCTCGCATTGAAGTTCCAAAGGTTAGCAATGACTTCTTAACCAATGAACACAATGGTATTTTCAGTTCTTTTTTCATTTTTATATCACTTAAAATCTGCATTTCATATCACTTTATAGATTCCTTCTTCTTGAAAATTTCTTTTCTACTGATTCTTATAACTGGTAAAATATGAGCTCATATTTAAGAAAATCACTTGACTTAGCTCATTTGCATCCCTGTTGTCATGACTTTTCCTAGTTCTCTAGTTCATTTGGATTCTGTCATTCAAAAAGTGCAAAGTCAGTATTTGTTGATAAGGAAAATATTTTTATAAATTACTTTGCCATAATTGCAGACCATGGGGTGTTTCCTTAATATTCTGCCTTCTATTTTGCTGCCTATGTTTGGGGAAATGAGAGCTTTGTTTGTCTGTTTCCATTTGTTTCTTAAAACACAAAACATTCTGACCGGATCCATGAACATTTAAATTTAAATTTAAATAATGGTTAAATCATATATATATATATATGTTAAAGAGCAAAGAAAATAACGTATGTATATTTAATGATCACATAAAAATATCTGTATTCACTGAGAAATTATATAAATTATCCTAACTATCTTACCTATGAGAAGCTGAAGCATCAATATCGCTAAGACTAACTAAACATTCCCCTCAGCATGACTCAGTGTTAGACAGGTTTCTTCCTAACTCTATGCCTCTGACCTTCCTTTCCTGATAGCATTTACTTTTAGAAAACTTGCATTTATAATGCTTTCTCTGCCCCTTTGAGATGTAAATCTTCTGAAGAAAGCCAGAATACCTTGATAAATGTCTTTCAGGAGAACCTGTGAGCCATCACTTTAGAAAGTAATCATTGAAGGAGATAGTGCATCCATCTCCCAGTCTCTATAAGAAAGAGCCTAACTTTGAAATGTGAGAAGATCACTTAGCAAGCACAGTTTTCTTCATCACATTGACTAACCTCCCCCACAAACATGTTCCAGTATGTTTTCATTACCTTACCCAGCATTTAAAAATCCTTTTGCCTCTTGATTCAGTGGAGTTGCAGTTAATCTCCCTCTTTATGGCAATGATCTTGATCCCTATTGCAAGTCTTGCATAGAGTTTTCCTTGCTGTTTTGTAATGTCTAGTGCAATTTTCCTTTCACACAGTTACATTTTGTATTGTGCATTATTGAAATAAGTGAAAGAAGGATCAATCTAGGAAATCTGCTGCTACAGTTTTCAAACACAAAAGAAAATAATGCTTATGATTACAGCATAGGACACACACATACCCAGAGACACACACATACACAATAGTATGCTGCTCAAAGATGAAATGTCACACGAGTATTTGAGTTAAAAAGGGTAATTTAAACCCTTTATAAAACTATGCTTCCTCCAAAGTGTTAAAACCTATTTAATATTTAATGCCTTCTAGGTCTAGAGTTTCTGATAATAGACCACAGGACAAGGATCTGGATTTGTGGGTTACCCAACAGAAGACAGGACAGCTAAATGAAGTATGAAAAAGACTGACTCTAAAACTAAATAAAGTTAATACATTATAAAAAAAATATAATGTTTCCATTTATAAAAGTAAATTCCTACCTTACTCTAGGAGACTTTAAAACACTTTTTAGAAATACATATTATAGCTTTTCCACCTTTTTTAAAATGAGAAAATTGTGGCAGAAAAGCAAATGAGATAAGGTCAAAACGATGCTCGTACAGAAATGTTTTCAAATCCTGTACAATTGGTAGTGAGGCCATAAATTGACTCTGATTTTTACAGAAACAAAGGCAAAAAGAGAAACAGTTTCATGTCAGATTTAAGTTAAAAATACTCCAATCCTCAAACAAAACAAAATAATTCCTGGTTCAAAGATCTGAGTGGAATTTATCTTCTGAGCTTGCATAAATGAGACACACAATGAATAGCACTTTTAGCCACATCCTTATGGTGATCAAAACAATGTAATTCTCAAGACTAGTTGTCAATCTGTCCTTTATATAGGAACCAAAGGGGCATAGTACCAGTGCACAGGTAGGTGTTCAGGTTCAATTCAAAGATAAATCCAAAGATAGTGTCTTGGTAAGTATTTAGCAGGAGAAAAAATGAGTGTAACCCAGGGAGGTCCTGCTGGTGGGGTGTGCAATGTGTTCAGGGTTATGTGAAAATGTATACTCTAAGTGGTAACTGACACAAAAAATAAGAATCAAATACTCTTTGGAAGGAGGGAACCAAGGCAGAACACACACTATATAAAGAAGGGGAGAGAGAAATACCTGTAGACAGGGATAAGGTAGGGAGGTCTACATTGTACCAACATTTGTGAAAACACTACTTTTGAATACCTTAAGAAAAAAATTTGGTTCCACAATATATCTCATGCTAAATTAACTGATCACATTACTTAGAGAATTGTTGGATATAAGCCAATTCAGTGTTAGGACACATTTGAAGGAAACAATGACTTGTTTTGGAAGAGTTGATCTGAACTCCCTCTTAAAGGAAATGATTAGATGATAAGTTCAGTAATCGATATAAATCCAGAGATATGGGAGCATGGAACAATCTGAAGAATCTCAGAGGGAAGGAGTCAGGGGGGAGGCAGGGGAAGAGATTAACCAAAGAATTAACCATGGACACTGACAATAGTGCAGTGAAGGCCTGGGGGAGGGAACAGGATTGAGAGGGCCAATATAAGGAAAAAAGGGACATCTGTAGTACTTTTAACAACAAAAATAAATGTACACAAAACAAAAATTTAAATTAAAAATATAACATTTATAGTTTAGAGCAGTAGTTTTCCAAGTGTGAACACTGGAGCAACAACAGCATAGCCTGGGAACATGTAAAAAGTGAAAGTTCTTGGTAGCACTTCACACTAAATATACAATTCCAGGGGTAGGTCTTAGCCATCTGCATTTTAACATCTCCCTTGGGTGATTCTGATGTAGCTTCACGTCTGAGAGCCACTGTCTCAGAAAATGGTTTAACCTTCCATCATCTGGAAAAGAGGCAGAGGGAGTGAGGCTGACCATTAGCTCACCCGGAAGGACTATTCAGCCATTAAAGAACGTGTGGAAGAGTGGCCACAGGATATCTTTTACTTTGCAAGGCCCTCAGGAGATTTTTTTATCCTGATTATAACACTTGAAATATTATTAATAAACAGTTCATAAGTATCAATAATAAAATAGTATAAATTGACCTCACACAGCTTAACCTTAAATATAGCCAGAACCTGAAGGAAGTTCCACAAAACACTTATTTCTAGATTTATTCACAAAATAATAAAGATGTTAAGAATAGTTAACATTAAATGCCTCAAAGTAACCCTATTTACCTAAGAAATTCTAACTCTCAAAGTATTAATAATATAACCAACTCTCATTTAGGGAAAATCTAAAAAAATATGTTTATAATTTTGATTGAGAGATTCATAGCCCATCAACTTTCTTCCGAGTGCCAATGACTTCTTGGAGAGCCACTATAGATAACAGTGAAGCATGTTTTGTGGAGTCAGATTGTCTGCATTCTAATATAATATAATTTGACGATTTATTAGCTGTGTGACCTTGTGCAATTTAATCAGTCTCCCAAATCTGCAAAATGAAGATGATAATAAAGTTGATCTATGAATCTCTGAGTATGCTGATGCCACACAGTGCAAGCACACAGTAGATGTCAGCTGTTTTCTATGCACTGTTTCCCTGAGCACTGACAACACATCCACAACTATGTTTGTTACCAAAGCTACCAAAATGAAGAGCCTAGTGGCACAGAAAAGCATAGAGATAAACAATTGTATTTACAGTGCAATAAAGCATTAAGTGTACTAGGTATTATGAAACAGAGCACTTTAAAAACAATAAAACAAACAATAAAAACTAAAAGACTAGGGGCAGGAAGAGCCTGAAAATGAGGGAAAAAAATAAAGACAGAAGGTTGGAGATGGTGAAAGGTCACTCCAGAGAGTGGTATCATCAAAGGATGTGGAACACAGATTTTACTGTACCAATAATAGATCCTACTTCAGCTTTCACTAACTCTAGCAAATCCCTTCATGATTCCATAAAATGTACTTCTCTGTGGTTTAATCATTCATTCTACTCCCCTCTTGTATTTTTGTCAGGGCTAACCTCTTAAAATGTGTTCCTGATCTCAGCTCTAGTTCTGTGTGGAATATTACACAACATCAATTTTATCCTGTCTTTTTCTCTTAAAAATTATATTTTTATTGATTTCATAGAGGAAGAGAAAAGGAGAGATAGAAAAATCAATGATGAGAGAGAATCATTAATCAGCTGCCTCTTGCACACCCCGCATTGGGGATCGAGCCTGCAACCCTGTCATGTGCCCCGACTGGGAAGCGAACCATGATCTCCTGGTTCATAGATCATTGCTCAACCACTGAGCCACACCAGCCAGGATAAACATTTTTTATTCTCTGAACTTAGAGCATCATAAACATAGAGGTTCTTCACATTGCTCTCTTCCTGAGCATACTGTCTTCCACCTGCTATCTGTAAATACACTTAGGTTGGTGACATGAAAGAACAAATCAGATGGCAAACAAAATTTGTCATTCATTGGGAACATATCTGAAGCTATTTCTAAGTAGTTATCATATTAATTGTTGCCACTTAATCATCACTCAAAACAAATGTAGTCAGTTTTGTTAATTATATTTTTCTTATTTCAATTAGTTATTTAATAAATTATTTTTAAAGTAAATGGTTTATTGTTTTTTACATTCATAGATTTATTTTTTAATTTTTTATTTTTTTAAATTTTATATTATTGTTTAAAGTATTACATATATTAGTACATATATCTCCTTATTTTTCCCCATTGACCTTCCCCCAAACTCCCTTACCCCCTGTCACATCCACTGGTTGTGCTTATATGCATGCATACAAGTCCTTTGGTTGATCTCTTTCCCCCGCTCCGCAACACTCCACAGCCTTCCCGCTGTAATTTGACAGTCTGTTCGGTGGTTTACCGCCTCTGTGTCTATCTTTTTGTTCATCAGGTTATAATGTTCTTTATTTTCCATAAATGAGTGAGATCATGTGGTATTTTTCTTTCATTGCCTGGCTTATTTCACTTAACATAATGCTCTCCAGGTCCATCCATGCTGCTGCAAATGCTAAGGATTCCTTCTTTTTTATAGCAGCGTAGTATTCCATTGTGTAGATGTACCATAGTTTTCTAATCCACTCATCTGCTGATGGGCATTTAGGCTGTTTCCAAATCTTAGCTATGGTAAATTGTGCTGCTGTGAACATAGGGGTGCATATATCCTTTCTGATTGGTGTTTCTAGTTTCTTGGGATATATTCCTAGAAGTGGGGTTACTGGGTCAAATGGGAGTTACATTTTTAGTTTTTTGAGGAAACTCCATACTGTTCTTCACAGTGGCTGCACCAGTCTGCATTTCCACCAGCAGTGCAGAAGGGTTCCTTTTTCTCCGCATCTTCGTCAGCACTTGTCCTTTGTTGATTTGTTGATGATTGCCATTCTGACAAGTGTGAGATGGTACTGAATTTTTGTTTTGATTTGCATCTCTCTGATTAGTGACTTTTAGCATGTTTTCATATGCATCTTGGCCTCCTTCTGTCTTCTTTCGAAAAGATTCTATTTAGGTCCGTTGCTCATTTTTTTATTCGATCATTTGTCTTCCTTTTATTAAGTTGTATAAGTTGCCTGTAGATGTTGGAGATTAAACCTTTATCAGTGATAACATTTGCAAATATGTTCTCCCATACAGTGTGCATTCTTATTGTTTTGTTGATGGTTTCTTTTGCTGTGCAAAAGCTTTTTATTTTGATGTAGTCCCATTTGTTTATTTTCTCTTTAGTTTCCATTGCCCTAGGAGCTGTATCAGTGAAGAAAAGGCTTCTGCATATGTCTGAGATTTTTCTGCCTGTGGATTCCTCTAGTAATTTTATGGTTTCTCGTCTTATGTTTAAGTCCTTTATCCATTTTGTGTTTATTTTTGTGTATGGTTTAAGTTGGTCGTCTAGTTTCATTTTTGTTGCATGTATCTGTCCAATTTTCCCAACACCATTTATTGAAGAGACTGTATTGACTCCGTTGTATGTTCATGCTTCCTTTGTCGAATATTAATTGAGCATAGTGGCTTGGGTTGATTTTGGGTTCTCTATTCTATTCCATTGATCTATATGTCTGTTCTTGTGCCAGTACCAGGCTGTTTTGAGAACAGTGGCTTTGTAATAGAGCTTGAAATCTGGTATTGAGATTCCACCTGCTTTTTTCTTCTTTCTCAGGATTGCTGTGGCTATTCGAGGTCTTTTTTTTTTATTCCAGATGAATTTTTAAAAGTTTGTTCTAGGTCTGTGAAATATGCCGTTGGTATTTTAATGAGGAGTGCATTGAATCTATGGATTGCTTTGGGTAGTATGGACATTTTAATGAGGTTGATTCTACCAATCCATGAACATGGTATGTTCGTCCATCTGTTTATGTCTTCCTCTATCTCTTTTTTCAGTGTCCTGTAGTTTTCCACATATAGGTCTTTTACCTCCTTGGTTAAGTTTATTCCTAGGTATCTTAATTTTTTTTTGGTGCAATGGGAAATGGGATTGCTTTTTTAGTCTCTCTTTCTGTAAGTTCACTATTGGTGTATAGAAATGCCGTAGATTTCTTGGCGTTAATTTTGTATCCTGCCACATTGCCGAATTCATTTATTAAGTCTATTAGTTTTTTGATGGAGTCTTTCGGGTTTTTTATGTACAATATCATGTCATCTGTAAATAAGGACAGCTTTACTTCTTCTTTTTCAATTTGGATGCCTTTATTTCTTCTTCTTGTCTAATTGTGGCTAAAACTTCCAGTACTATGTCGAACAAGAGTGGTGAGAGTGGGCATCCCTGTCTTGTTCCTGTTCTTAGGGGCAATGATTTTAGGTTTTGCCCATTGAGTATGATGGTGGCTGTGGGTTTATCATATATGGCTTTTATTATGTTGAGGTATGAGCCTTCTATTCCCACCTAGCTGAGAGTTTTTATCAAAAATCGGTGTTGGATTTTGTCAAATGCTTTTTCTGCATCAATTGATATGACTATGTGATTTTTATCTCTCAAATTGTTTATGTGATGTAACACGTTTATTGACTTCAGATATTGTAACATCCTTACGTCCCTGGGATAAATCCTACTTGGTCATGGTGTATGATCTTTCTGAAGTACTGCAGAATCCGATTTGCTACAATTTTGTTTAAGATTTTGGCATCTATGTTCATGAGGGATATTGGCCTGTAATTCTCTTTCATTGTGTTGTCTTTATCTGTTTTTGGTATTAGGGTGATGCTGGCTTTATAGAAGGAGCTGGAAGTGTTCCTTCCTCTTGCAATTTTTGGAATAGTCTTAGGAGGATAGATTTTAGTTCGTCCTTGAATGTTTGGTATAACTCCCCTGTGAAGCCATCTGGCCCCAGGCTTTTGTTTGCTGGGAGCTTTTTGATGACTGCTTCAATTTCTTCCATAGTTATGGACCTATTGAGATTTTTAGAATCTTCCTGATTGAGTTTTGGAATGTTGTATTTTTCTAGGAACATGTCCATTTCCTCCAGGTTGTCCAGTTTGTTGGAAAAGAGTTGTTCATAGTATTTTTTAACAATCCTTTGTATTTCTGTGGGGTCTGTTGTTATTTCTCCTCTTTCATTTCTGATTTTGTTTATTTGGGTCCTCTCTCTTTGTTTCTTGGTGAGCCTGGCTAGAGGTTCATCAATCTTGTTTATCCTTTCAAAGAACTAGCTTTTGGTTTTGTTGATCTTTTGTATTGTTTTTTTGGTCTCAATGTCGTTTATCTTTGCTCTGATCTTTATTATTTCCTTCCTTCTGCTTACTCTAGGCTTCTCTTGTTGCTCTCTTTCTAACTCTTTGAGTTGTAGGGTTAGGTCAGTGGTTGGCAAACTGTGGCTTGCGAGCCACATATGGCTCGCGAGCCGAGGTTTTCCAATCTGAGGACTAATGATTTTACTGACCACTGACCTAGACTCTCGATTCCAGTAATTACAGGCTGTTAAGGTTCCTTGTGATTAAGCCCCTATCCCAGTGGTCAGCAAACTCATTAGTCAACAGAGCGGCAAACCACGGTTCTCGAGCCACAGGTGGCTTGCTAGCTGCTGTTTAGCAACCACTGGGTTAGGTAATTTATTACCATTGTTTCTTGTTTTTTGCAGTAGGCTTGTAGAGCTGTGAACTTCCCTCTCAAGACTGCTTTCGCTGTGTCCCATAGATTTTGGATTGTTGTGTTTTCATTGTTGTTTGTTGCCATGATGTTTTTTATTTCTTCCTTGATCTCTCTGGTAACCCAGTCATTGTTTAATAGCATGCTATTTAGTCTTCATGTGTTTGATTTTTTTTTGGTTTGTTTTTACTGTAGTTGATTTCCAGTTTTATGCCATTGTGATCTGAGAAGATGCTTGATATGATTTCTATCTTCTTGAATTTGAAGAGACTTTGCCTGTGACCCAATATATGGTCTATCTTTGAAAATAACCCATGTGCACTTGAGAAGAGTGTATATTCTGTGGCTTTGGGGTGAAATGTTCTGAAGATATCAATTAATTCTATCTGTTCTAGTGAGTCATTTAGGATTGATGTTTCTTTGCTGAATTTTGTTTAGAGGATTTGTCCAATGGTGATAGTGGGGTATTAAAGTCCCCTACTATGATTGTATTGCTATCAATCTCTCCCTTAATATCCTCCAGGAGTTTTTTTTATGCATTTGGGTGCTCCTGTGTTGGGTGTGTATATGTTTACCACAGTTATTTCTTCTTGTTGGATTGCTCCCTTTAGCATTATGAAGTGGCCTTCCTTATCTCTTGTTATGTCATTCATTTTGAGATCTAATATGTCATATATAAGTATTGCTACCCCAGCTTTTTTTTTTTATTTCCATTCACCTGAAAAACCTTTTCCCATCCCTTCACCATCAGCACGTGTGCGTCATTTTTTCTGAGGTGGGTTTTCTGCATACAGCAGATATATGGGTCATGTTTTCTTATCCACTTAGTTACCCTATGTCTTTTGATTGGGGCATTTAATCCATTTACATTTAAAGTTATTATTGATAGGTACTTACTTGTCACCATTTTTATTCTTTACCCCTGTGTTCCTTCTTCACTTATTTCTTCTTTTTACAGCAGACCCTTTAGCATTTCTTGCATTGCTTGTTTCGTGGTAATAAACTCCCTTAGTCCTTTTTTGTCTGTGAAGCTCCTGATTCCACCTTCAATTTTGAATGATAGCCTTGCTGGGTATAGTATTCTTGGATTCAGTCCCTTGCTTTGCATCACTTTGTGTATTTCATTCCATTCCCTTCTGGCCTGGTGTGTTTCTGTTGAGAAATCAGTTGATATTCTATTAGGAGATCCCTTATAGGTAACTTTCTATCTCTCTCTGGCAGCCTCTATGATTCTTTGTTGTTGGTGTTCGCCAATTTAATTATGATGTGTCTTGGTGTCGGTCATTTGGGGTTCATCGTGTTTGGGACTCTATGTACTTCTTGGACTTGCATAGTTTTTTTTCTTGCCAATATCAGGGAAGTTTTCCTTCATTATTTTTTCAAACAGGTTTTCTGTTCCTTGCTTCTCTTCCTCTCCTTCTGGCACCCCTATTATGTGAATGTTGTTTTGTTTTGTGTTGTCCCAAAGCTCCCTTATGTTCTCCTCTTGCTTTTTAAGTCTTCTTTCCAGTTGCTGCTGTGTTTGTGTGTTTTTTCCTACCTTGTCTTCTAATTCGCTGATGCGGTCCTCAGCCTCTTCTAGTCTACTGTTTAAGCCTTCCATTGTGTTCTTTATTGCAGTTATGTCATTCTTCATCTCCTCTTGGTTCCTTTTCATGTTGGTGACATTCTCATTCTGCTCCTTATAGTTTTCATTGAGTTGTCCGTATTTGTCATTGAGTTGTGTGTATTTGTCATCCAGCCATTTAAACATCCTTATAACCATTACTCTGAATTTTTTCTCTGATATGCTGCTAGCCTCAATTTCATTTAACTCCCTTTCTGGTGATTCCTCTCTTTCTTTCCTTTGTGTATTGCTTTTTTGTCTTACCATGTTTTGCTATAACGTTTTAATTGTAGGTCCGATTGGTTTGATACTCAGGTTCTTTTGGGGATGGTGCTACTGGTGTGATCTCTCAGGTCTCCTGGGCTTGGTAATCTAGTGTAGCTCCCTACTTGAGCTATTTGGGTTCTCTTGATGTAGGCCTGTGAGCTGGAAAGGTACAACTGCAATGTCTAGAAGTCAGCAGCCGTGGAGTAGGGGTGTCCCAATTTTTGCTCTCTTGTGCCCTTGATTTAAATTGCATGTGTCCAGTGGGGACTCACAGTGGCACCCAAGAACCGTCTGTAGGAGTGATGGGTCTCAGGGGGCCTGTATTCTGGAAAGGCATGACTGTGGTGTCCAGAGTTCTGTAGATGTGGGGTGGGCAGACTCAGCTTTTGCTGCTTCACCTGTGGTGGATATGTGCACGCTTCCAGTGGAGGATCACAGGGGCACCCATGGTGCATTTGTCAGTGAGGGGCACTGAAGTACTCTGACGGGCCCTGGCACTGAAGCTGCGTAATTGAGGCATCTTTGTGCAGGTATCCAGGATGAGTGAATTCAGAATTTCTACTGCCAGGGGGAGTGCATCCCTGTTTGTCCAAGATCACACCCAGCAAGGACTCACAGCAGCTCCCACAAGCACTCTGTGGATAGATGGGCTCAGGGTGTGTGCCTGTTGGAAATGCATGCAGACTGGTGGTGTGTTTGCCTGTGCAGAGCTCTGATGCACTTTGAGGGGCCCTGGCACTGAAGTTAAGCAGCTGGGGTGTATGTGGGCAGTTATTCAGGATGAAGGAGTTCAGCGTTTCTACTGCATGGCAGTGCATCATTGTCTATACAGAATCACACCCAGCATGGGCTCAAAGCAGCTCCCCAGAGGACCCTGTGGATTTATGGGCTCAGCGTGCCTGCCCTTTGGAAATGTGCGCATCTGTGGTGGTGAGTTTGCTGGTGCAGAGCTCTGAAGTACTTTGCGGGGCCCTGGTGCTGAAGTTAAACAGCTGGGGTTTCTGTGGGCAGTTATTCAGGAGGAAATACAGAATTTCAACTGTGGGGCATCCGCCCTTGTCTGTACAGAATCACACCAGTGGGGCCTCCCAGTGGCTCCCAGGCGCTGCCTATGGAGTGGTGTGCCCTGATGCCTATGAGGCTGGAAAGAAAGTGGTGTCTGGAGTTCTGCCACTGGGGAGGGGGAAGATGCACTTACTGCTGTGGGAACGGTGCACCTTTGGAGGTGGAGGTCCCAGGGTCTGCGGGTCTGCAGCTGGGGTAGCAGGATTTTGCTGGAGTGGCTGCTGGGTCACAGGCAGTGTCAAAGTCCTGTCGGGATGGTGGTGCTGATGAGTTCCTAGAAAAGGCCATTCTCCCCTTCAAGATGGCATGGGCTCCGTGCCTGAGTCCTGCAGTCTAGGGAGTTCCTGCAGTGGTAGTAGTCTCTCCTTGTCCAAGAGAGCCTGGTCTGCCAGCCTGTGCTGTTCCTGCAAGATTTAACTGTCCCTTACTCACTCACACACACACCACACACATCCACACACTCTCCTTTCATACCCTCACTCACTTACTCCCTCTCCCTCACCTCTGTCCTGCCAGCCGCCATCTTTCAGCTACATTCATAGATTTAAATATCAGAGTATCCCCAAGATAATGATGAAGTTTAGGTTTGAAATTTCTATATCATTCTCTTTATATTAAACTAAACTGAATTCTTATGGTCCTATTAAAATCATCAATGATAGAAAAATTATTATCAAATACTAATATAGAATACAACAAAATTAACTTGCAACTGAAACTAAACAGAAAAACTGACTTTACTCAGTATAATATTTGCAAGCAAATAGATGGATCTTTCTTTCACAAGTGGACACCAATTAAGGATGCTGCCTGACAAATAACACATGCCTTTCCTGAACTACTCCTTAAGTCTTATAAAATTTTGTTGTAGAATATTGATTTATTATAAATGATCTGTTATTATGAAACATAGTATAGGAAGGAAATAAAAAACATTAATACTCTGTAATAGTAATTTTTTAGATATATTGAATTTTTAAAAAATCTAAAATATGTAGTCATATAATATGCGCTACATGTAATATTTTCCATTGATGTGCAAAATTATTTATAATTTAAAATAAAAGTTATTTCTTATGATTCAGTTTTCTTACATTTTTGCTCATATATGTGGCCACATTTAACTGTGAAACCTCAGTCAGGTCACATGAAGATGTATACATGAGGGGCTACTGGAAGTAGCATGCCATGTTTTATCAGAGTAGAACAGATTTCAACATACGTGTATATGTGCATGTGTGTGCATATATGTATATGTGCATGTCTATAGAATGCAAATGCCTGATATTAACCTTTTAATTGCCATTTCAAAAGCATCCACCTTGAAAAATCACATTCCCAGCTACAGCTAGATAGAGTCAGGTTGCCCCACCCATAGACTACTTTTTGGAAAGCTTAGGTTAACCTTAATAACTGGCCCTTTGACTGACTGCTTTTCCCTTCCCCTGCCTTAATTCTCACTCTTATGTTTTAAATTCATTGATAAAGAATGAACTAACGAAACCCCAGATACCCCACCCTCAAGTCCAATAAAGGCAGAACCCTAGGTCCATCCTCATTCTTTCTCTCTCTTTATCTGTGACCTGGCTGTGTGGTCCTGGTGGTGCCATGTACCCTCTAAAACTTGTGAATAGTAAGCCTTGTTTTTTTCAAAGTTCCCTCATAGATGCTGCTAATGTGTGTTTTGCAATCATAATAGCTACAAGGGCCAATCCAGCAATAATGTTAGATCCAAAAAGGGAAATATCTATGGGGGTTTCCCATAAGTGCAGTCATGTTCTGCTTAAGACTGGAATATGTTCTGAGAAATATGTCCATAGGTGATTTCATCATTATGGGAACATCAGAGTGCACATACACAAACCTAGATAATATAGCCTACTACACACCTAACTATATGGTACACTACCATCATATATGCTATTCATCATTGAACAAAACATGCTTAGGGGAATATGACTACAGTATGGGAAGGCATATCTAGCCAATACCATCACTATGAATACATGGAGACCAACACAAAACAGTATATCCTATCTAATAAAAGAGTAATATGCAAATCAACTGTACCTCCACTACAAAAACAAGCCACGCACACCAGCCAATCAGAAGCAAGTATGCAAATTAACCCAACCATGATGGCTGTGGCCAGGGAGAGAGCAAGAGGCTTGGGTTTCCCCGGCAATGGAGGAAGCCAAGCTTTCCGCCTGCCCTGGCCTGCCTTGGCCTCCACTTAAGGCTACAAAGTTTCAATTATAGAAGATAAATAAATCCCAACAAAAATGGCTGCAGCCACAGAGCTTGAGAGAGCAAGAGGCTTGAGTTGCCCCTGGCAATGGAGGAAGCCAAGTTTCCCCAGCCCTGGTCTGCCTTGGCTTCCGCTTAAGGCTACAAAGTTTCAATTATAGAAGATAAATAAATTCCAGATACCAGGGCCTCTGCTTGGGTCGCCAGGGGGTGTGGCTGGCCTGAAAACCACCACAGGCTCCTCGCCCAGGCCACCCCATGCCCCAAGGGAACCCCCCACCCTGATCCTGGACACTCTTCAGGGCAAACCAGCCAGCCCCTACCCGTGCACCAGGCTTCTATCCTATCTAATAAAATAATAATATGCAAATTGACCATCACTCCAACACACAAGATGGCTGCCCCCATGTGGTCAAAGATGACTGCCCCCATCTGGACACAAGATGGCCACCACAAGATGGACAGCAGGGGAGGGCAGTTGGGAGGGACCAGGCCTGCAAGGGAGGGCAGTTGTGGGTGATCAGGCCAGCAGGGGAGGGCAGTTGGGAGGGACCAGGTCTGCAAGGAAGGCAGTTGGGGGCAATCAAGCCTGCAGAGGAGGGAAGTTAAGAGTGACCAGGCTGGCAGAGGAGGGAAGTTGGGGGCGACCAGGCCTGCAGGGAAGGGCAGTTGCAGGGGATCCAGGCCTGCAGGGGAGAGCAGTTGTGCGTGGACCAGGACTGCAGGGGAGGGCAGTTAGGGGTGACCAGGACTGCAGGGGAGGGCAGTTAGGGGTGACCAGTCCTACAGGGGAGGGTAGTTAGGGGCAAACAGGCTGGCAGGGGAGCAGTTAGGCATCATTCAGGCTGGCAGGGTAGTTGTTAGGAAGTGATCAGGCTGGCAGGCAGAAGTGGTTAGGGACAATCAGGAAGGCAGGCAGGCGAGCAGTTGGGAGCCAGCAGTCCTGGATTGTGAGAGGGATGTCTGACGGCCCGTTTAGGCCCGATCCTACTGTGATCGGGCCTAAACAGGCCATCAGGCATCCCTTGAAGGGTCCCAGATTGGAGAGGTTGCAGGCTGGGCTGAGGGACACCCCCCCCCCCCGTGCACGAATTTTGTGCACTGGGCCTCTAGTCCTATATAATAAAAGGCTAATATGCAAATTGATCGCTATTTTGTGCACTGACCACTAGGGGCCGACGCTCAACACAGGAGCTGCCTCCTGGTAGTCAGTGCACTCCCACAGGGGGAGCGCTGCTCAGCCTGAAGTCGGGCTTATGGCTGGCGAGTTCAGTGGCAGTGGCGAGAGCCTCTCCCGCCTCCACATCAGGGAGCGGGCCTAAGCTGTCAGACATACCACAAGAGCTTCTAGACTGCCAGAGGGCTCAGGCAGGGCTGAGGGACCTCCCCCTGCCCAAGTGCACAATTTTTGTGCACCGGGCCTCTAGTATTTATATAATGGTACCCACTGAGCACTATATTTCTAAACATCTTAAATGACTGTTTCTCCTTTTATCTTCCTATTTTTTCTGTAAATATAATTTAATAAGAAAAAATACATATTTGAGAGCATACTATTTGAACCAAGCAGATTTCTTTGGAGGTCCACAATTTGGAAACACATCAATGAGAATTTTATGAAGCTACTATTCCAAAGACTGTCTCTCAAAATTAATTCTCCTGAATCCACCCTTCTGACATTGGTGATGGAATAATACATTAGCCTCCTAGGTTTTGGTCCATTTTGGTATCAAACTAGAGTATTAATTGAAATTTGGTTGATCTGAAAATGTTTCTTTCTGAATTCCACTCACTTTTTTTTTTTTAACAGATAAACATTTTTGCTTACAGCAAAGTTAAAACTCAGCCAGGATTTGTGAATAGGTTTTCCTGTACAATTGAAAATATGTAATTTTAAGGCCACAACTTTTAAAAATTAAGCTTTATAAAAGTGTTAACTCTAAAAATATATTTCACATGGAATTGGAGCAGAGTTTTGCATTTTCTCAAAAATTTGATTTGAAAATCATCATCAATTTACCAAATAGCTAGTGACTAGGTATCTTCTGATTATGACAAACTACTATTTTTTTCTTCACTAAATGGCTACAGACTGACATGTATTTTTAGTCTTTGTCACTTTCTTTTTGGTTTCTTCTACTTTGTTTATTACTATCGGCTCTTATTTCTAACAATCATTGTAGACTTAGTGCAACAATTTTATGACTTCCCTAATTTGCTACTCTATCCTTTTTATAAAGTATATACATAAACTTTATAAGATGCAGTTGTGGTCTATATTTTTATGTTGTATTTATGTTATATTTTGGTTTTCTTTTGTTTTATCTCAATTCTTAGTTGGATTTTTTGTATGTGTGATGTTACTTTGCACACTGTTATGTAAGAGGGCTTAACATAAGTCAGAGGCTGCTGCTCAGTAATTTATACCTTGCCATATTCTAATCATTTAAGGAACGTTCAATCAACATTTATTGTTCATATGTTGCATCTTGCAAAAAAAGGGCCAAAGACACAATGGTAGAATAAGAGATGAAAATAAGACAAAGCCTGAAGTAAACAAAATAATACAATAAACACCTATATATGTATTTGATAAAAGCAAGTCAGAGATTACATATTAAATATTCTAGCAGCCAAATAATAAAGAAAACATGGCCAGTAATAAAATTGACAGTATCTGAAGAATATAAAAGAAGTACAGCCATTTCCCTGATACTCAGAAAAAGGGTACAGGTTAAAGCAGTGGACAATGTCTTTAAATATTTTCTTACAACAAACAGGAAACAATTTTGGAAAGGCAATTTATTTATTTATTTACTTATTTTTTTTTTTATTGTTGGTAAGTGTATTTATTTGTGTTATAATTTGTATTAAGTTCCTTTGACCTGCTTGGTAAACTACATGCATAAAGTTTTTTAATAGAATTTATTGGGATAACATTAATTTATTTTTAAAAGTTGCTCAGTAGAGGCTAAAGCATCAGGCCAAGGGGAATTCAGCAAAGAGGACTTTAACATGTGAGCCATGAGGCAATACGGGATGATATGTCAATTAGGGACAGATCTTAGAGCACCGAGGCCAGTGGTTCTTAACCAAAAGTTAGCATCAGAATCAGTGACTTAGCCACATCTCCAGTGGTTCCAGATAAGGCACTTCATGGTACAGTTGGGGATCTGCATTTTCAGGCTACTCAAAGGTTCTGATTCATGCCTCAGGACGAGAACTGTGCACCCAAAGGAATAGTTGAAAAACATATCATCATGAACTCCTCCATATATTTGAGATTCTAAATTAAGATTCTGAAAGGTATTGAACAGCAAAAACTTCAAGATCATAATCCCCCTGACAAGTAACCACAAGACAACTAATCTACAGTATATCTATAGTTAACAACACAGCAATATGCTTCAGCAGGCAGCTTCCCATGAAAGCTGTGGAGCTTTAACCTCCTGCTGATAGTAGCTTGCCCTACATTAGCTAAGGGTATTGATGACCCAAGTACCTTAGGATGGCAACATATAAAAGAAGACATCTGTATCAAATATTTAAAATATAAATCCAATTTACATGTTAGGATAGCACAACCCACACCTATTTATCTATTTGTTCCCTCTCAAATTTTGAGGAAAATTGAGATAAAACCTTAGATAACTTCATTCACATATTTTTCCCTAAGGGAATGAAAACAATAAATATAAGATGGGAAACCATAAAAATACTAGAGGAATCCACAGGCAGCAAAATCTCAGACATTTGCCAAAAGAACTTTTTCAGTGATACTGCCCCTAGGGCAATGGAAGCCAAAGAGAAAATAAACAAATGGGACTACATCAAAATAAAAAGCTTTTGCACAGCAAAAGAAACCATCAACAAAACAACAAGAAACCCCACTGTATGGGAGAACATATTTGCAAATGGTATCACTGATAAAGGTTTAATTTCCAACATCTACAGGCAGCTTATACAACTTAATAAAAGGAAGATAAATGATCCAATAAAAAAATGGGCAACTGACCTAAATAGAATCTTTTCGAAAGAAGACAGAAGGAAGGCCAAGAGACACATGAAAACATGCTCAAAGTCACTAATTATCCGAGAGATGCAAATCAAAACGACAATGCGATACCATCTCACACCTGTCAGAATGGCTATCATCAACAAATCAACAAACGACAAGTGTTGGCGAGGATGCGGAGAAAAAGGAACCCTCTGCACTGCTGGTGGGAATGCAGACTGGTGCAGCCACTGTGGAGAACAGTATGGAGTTTCCTCAAAACACTGAAAATGGAACTCCCATTTGACCCAGTAATCCCACTCCTAGGAATATATCCTAAGAAACCAAAAACACCAATCAGAAAGGATATATGCACCCCTATGTTCATAGCAGCACAATTTACAATAGCTAAGATTTGGAAACAGCCTAGGTGCCCGTCAGCAGATGACTGGATTAGAAAACTATGGTACATCTACACAATGGAATACTATGCTGCCATAAAAAAGAAGGAATTACTACCATTTGTAGACACCTGGATGGAATTAGAGAACATTATGCTAAGTGAAATAAGCCAGTCAATGAAAGAAAAATACCACATGATCTCACTCATTTAGGGATAATGAAAAACATTATAAACTGATGAACCAAAAGATAGTTACAGAGGCAGTAAAGCATCAAACAGACTGTATAATTACAGCGGTAAGGTTAGGGAGAGGTGGGGGAAATAAGAGATCAACTGAAGGACTTGTATGCATGCATATAAGAGTAACCAACGGATGCAAAACATTGGGGGGTGAGGGCATGTATGGGAGTGGGGTGGGGGGGCAATGGTAAGATATGTACACATATAATACCTTAATAAAAATTTGAAAAAAAAATGAAAACAATATTTAAAAGTAAGTGTTGGGGGAAAATGATGTTGACACTCAGCATGGCAAATATGAGACATTTGCATTTTTACTTCTTCATTTATCTATGTCTATTATCATGTTAATCCCAACACTGCTATCCAGCCTGGGTAACACATCAAAATCAGTTAGAAAATAGTTCTAAAGGTGGTCACTAATATTTGATCAGCATTTGGCACCCAAGAAGAGACCTTTCTGAACTTTAAGAGTTACTCTATTTTTTTTCTTAATAATAATAATAAAAAAACCCTCTGTAATTTATCAATTGTTTGGGTCAATTTAATGGCACACATTAGGATAATACATTATTTTTAAAAATGCATAGAAATGTATAATTAATAGATTAAGAGATGCACAACCTACTAACAACTCCAAAGAACTAAGATACACATTTAATTCTGACCTTGATACCTGTTTGCTAAATTGAGAAGAATTCAAGCATTGATGAAATTACACTACTTCTGCCTTTTAGATAACAGAGTAGGTCAGCATGGAAATATGTTTTTATAAAGTATACTTTCATCTGAGCATTACTTGAGAAGCTGGCACAAAATAATATTGAAATGCAGACAAATCAAATAGGAAAAATACAAATAGATAATTTCTGATAGCACTATTTTCATGTCGGTAATAAAGTTTGGACAGCCAAATGATCTGTCCCTTTGCATTCAGTTTTACTGTAGAAAACATTCACTGAATTTAAATTTCAGTAAGAATGCTGAGAAGAAGTAGTTTCAGGTTATGCTAACCAAAAATGAATGCTGTCAAATGTACTGTTACTTGTGTCAGCTGTTGTTTCTCTCCAAATTGTATTTGCAGTTTACTTAGAATTCAGTAAATTAGAGTGAAGAAACCTGGTCTCTGTATCACACATAGGGAAGAACATGTGATTCTAAAACAAAGCTGACCATGCTTGAGACTAAGAGTAGCAATAATTTATATTGCACTTAGTTCAATGATTTATGGTTGAAGAGATGACTGTTATATTTATACAGCCACCAGAGTTTTGGGGACACAAGATCAGACTCTTTTTTTACACAGGCTTTGGAATAGTTTTACTTCAAAGAGAAAAAGGTTGTATCCGTTTAATATATACAGTACATTCGCAAAGGTTCGTTTTTAGATCTTATATACTACTAGAGGCCTAGTGCACAAAATTCATGTACTTGGGGGGGGGGTCCCCAGCCTGGCCTGTACCCTCTCACAGGGTGGGAGCCCTGTAATCGATCTCTCCAAAGAGGTAGGCCCCGCTCACCCATCCGGGGCTCCTCAATGGATTGCCCCAAAGAGGTAGGACGAAGCCAGGGGACCCCACGCTGGGGGACCCCCGACCTCGCAGTGTGCAGACGGAGCTGCCAGGACCTGCCTCCATGGCTCCATGCACACACATCCCTGGCCACCTGTGTGCACCTGCTGCACATGCAGCCTCCTGGTGATGGATTGTTATGGTGTGAGGGCATCATGGTGTGAGGGCGTGATGACCACATAGGCTTTTATTAGTATAGATACTAGAGGCCCAGTGCAAGAAATTTGTGCACTGGGCGGGGGCGGGGGAGCTCAGCCTGGCCTGCATGCACCCTCTCACAGTCCAGGACCCCTTCCTCCTTACCTTCCGCCTGCTCACTGCTCCTTAGCGCTGCTGCAGAGACGGGAGAGGCTCCTGACACTGCTGCTGCATTGGCCAGCCATGAGCCTGGCTTCTGGTTGAGTGGCACTCACCCTGTGGGAGCACACTGTCCACCAGGGGGTAGCTTCTGCACCTGGCCCTGGTGGTCAGTGCACATCATAGCAACCGGTCGTTCTAGTCGTTTCGCCATAAAGGTCGCTTAGGTTTTTATTATATAGATTGTCTTTATAGACAATAAAACAGAAGCACATAACCACTTACTGAAAGGATATCTGTAAGTATCAAACTCATAAAAATATAATATTTTCAAGTCAAGTTATATTTTAAATATTGTTCCACAAAAACATTTTATAAAAATATATTACCCATGCATTAATGCAATCTCTAAGCTTACACACTGTTTGCTCTTTTGGGTTATTTTGCTACAGGGTCAGGGAAAGTAGGCAGATAATTTGGACACAAAGTGCTTTTAGTAAATTATAACATTCACACATATCAGAGTTTATTAGGTAAGGGACTACTATTTTGAGCTTATATTTATAAATGATGTGTTCCTTAAATAAAATGGTTGCTTTACCCACAATGCTATATCCTATTAACTGGTAATTATGAACAGTTCCTAAATTATCACTGGAAAGATACAATCCATTAACATAGTTTTATTTCACAGTGCCTGCAATTAAGACATAGCTAATTAGGAAAGAGAAAACTATGAATTTTTTGCTTAATTTAAATTTTTAATTATTTGCTCTCATTAATTCTTCTCATTATTTGCATGATTTAGCCACTTGCCAATTATTGTTTCCATGCTTTTGATCATTATATGCAAAATTATGCTACTGTTAACAACTTTACGATATAAATATATCAGATTGGGAATCCTATCATATTCTATTACATTTTTTGCTCCTCAAAAATGAAGAAGTAACAAAAGTTTCCACTGTAGGAACTTAAAGAACATCAAATTTATGGTGGTAACATTAATAAAACTAAGCTACTCAGTTATTCTATTTTAATTACTTGTGATGTTTGAGTTTTCTGTGTTCTATTATATCATTATTCAAATACTCAAGTATAAATTGAGTCTATATAGCTACAAATCCATTACTGTTAAAAGTCTATTAAATCAGATGTCTGTTTCTGACTTTTACTGAGTTGCTTACAGCTGGCCATCACTCCCACGAAAAAAATTTTTTTTTAAATTTACATTTCATATGTCTTTGTGAAAGTATCAAGCTCAGGCAAACTGAACTGTAGGGTTCAAAATTCCAGAAAAAAAGGTGGAAAAGGGTGAGCTAAGATATTACAGCCATTTTTCTATCAAGTCATTTTCTTATAGCAGGAGGCTGAAGATCAAAGCAGAGAGCGCCGGTGACTCGCCAGAGTACTCAATTGGAAGCTTTGAGGAGCTATGTGCTAGGAGTGGGGCAAGTAGCAGACAGAGCTTTACCAAACCAACCTTGCCTCTGCTCAGTCCTGGATAAAATGAGACTATCTGCTGGGCATTTTTTTTTTTTTTTTTTTTTAGAAAATAAATATATATTTCTTTAAAAAGATCATCTTCAGCTAATTTTTAATATAAAATAAAGTGATAGTCAATTAAAAAAAAAACTTGTCAAGAGACAGGACGAAGTAAACTTATGGACACAGACAACAGTATGGTGATTGCCAGAGGGAAGAGGGTGGAGGCAGAAGACAGTAAAGGGGGATAAATGGTGATGGAAGTAGACTTGACTCGGGGTGGTAAACACACAACTCAATATACAGATGATGTATTGTATAATTTTATACCAGTAGAGTTCTGAAAGAAATGCTAAAATAGCTATAATTAAAAGCTCAACAAAATAAGATAAAATATTGGGAGTAGCTAAATGAAAATATGGAAAATATGAGACATTTGCATTCTTCTTCATTTGTCTATGGCCATTAACATATGTTAATCCTAAAACTCCTATCCAGGCTGAATAACACATTAAAATCATTTAGGAAAAAGTTCTAAAGATGACTAATATTTGGTCAGCATTTGTCACCACAAAGAGACCTTTCAGAACTTTGAGTTACTTTATCTTTTCTTAATAATAATAAAAAAAAACCTCTATAATTGTCACCAGGTAATTGCAATCTATAAAACTACATCAGATGTAAATTTTATAATGAAAAACTACAATAAATGAAATTAAGAACACAGTCAATCTATTTAATAATAGATTATAAGTAATAGAATACAGAGTTGTTGTTCTAGAAGACAGGCCAATAAGAAACAGTGTAGCACAAAAAAGAGGAGAAAAAAGAGAAAAAGACAGGAATAAGCATAAAAGACATTTAAAACTCAGTAAAAGGTCTAACATATATAAATGGAGTCAATGAAGGAGAAGAAAAAAGGAATGGGCAAAGAAAATAGACTAAAACCTACATATTCAAAAAAGCTCAGAAAAATACAAGTAGGATAAACACAAAGAAATCACATTTAAGCATACTAGGAAAACTATGAAAACATCCAGAAATAAAAGAAACTCTGGCCCTGGCCAGTGTGGCTCAGTTGGTTGAGGCTGTCTGGTGCACTGAAAGGTCGCCAGTTAAATTCCTGGTCAGGGTACATACCAAGGTTGCAGGTTTGATCCCTGTTCAGGTTCCTTGTGGGAGGCAACTGATTGATGTTTCTCTCACACCTCTCTCTCTCTCCTTTCTCTCTCTTCCTCTTTCTCTAAAAAAAATCAATAAAAACAGTAAAAAAGAGATAAACTCTCAACTGCACAAAGTAATATATGCAAAAACACTACAAATAAACCACAGGAGGCATGGGGAAAATAAGAAAACAGAGAAATGAAAAACACATAATAGAAAACAAAAGATAAGGGGCAGACTTAAGCTTTAACATTTCAGTAATTACATTCAATGTAAATGTATTTAATATATCAATTAAAACAAAGATTGGATAGTGAATAAAATATAAGAACTATATATTTTCTACAAGAAATTCATTTCAAATGTAATATATACAAGTATACAAGTAATATATATACATATATATATATATACACACACACAGAATATATATGTGTATATATATATATATATATATACATATTTATCATGCCAACTTCAATCAAAGAGAAGCAAGAAAGGTTACGTTAATATAAGAGAAAGTGATGCATTAAATTGTCATTTATAAACATTACACCAATTAGCAGAATACACATTCTTCTCAAGTGCCCATACAATATAGCAAAGTAGATATATCTTGCTTATAAAACAAACCTTAATATATGTTAAAGAACTAAAGTCATCCTGAGTGAGTTCTCAAACCATAATAGAATTAACCCAAAATAGAATCAACTCTTGTAAACTCAACAAATTTCACAATAATCCATGGGTCAAGAAGGAATTCCCAATAGACTGAGTTAAATTGAAAATAGAACATATCAAAATTGTCAAAGAGTTAAGGTGCTGAAAAAAAAATTATACCACTAAAAGTCTACAATAGAAAGTTTTTTTAAAAACATATTTTATTGATTTTTTTACAGAGAGGAAGGGAGAAAGGATAGAGAGTTAAAAACATCGATGAGAGAGAAACATCCATCAGCTGCCTCCTGCACACTCCCTCCTGGGGATGTGCCCGCAACCAAGGTACATGCCCTTGACCGGAATCGAAACTGGGACCCTTGAGTCCGCAGGCTGATGCTCTATCCACTAAGCCAAACCAGTCAGGGCAACAATAGAAAGTTTTAAAAGTCTCAAGTAAATTATCTATGCTCCCACCTCAAGAAATTTTTTAAAAGAGAGAAAAATAAACTCTGGTCATAATAATAAAATTAAGCTAAAAATAAAAATATAATTTTAAAAATCACATTTGTTTGGTAGTGGAGCAATATAAGTCTAAGTAATCCTTGAAAGACAAAACTAAAACAAACAAGAAACCCAGATGAAATTAGAAAATATTTTAAACTGAATGATAATAAAAATATTAAAAATCAAAACTTGTGGGAAACTATACTGTGTTTAGAGGAAGATTTATAGCCTTTAAAGCTTATTTAGAAAAAAAGGAAAAAATTAAAATCAATAATCCAATTGATGCTTTAAGAAATTTAGAGAATAATTAGCATTTTAAATATGATAGAAAAAGCTAATTGTTAAGGAGAAATTATTATAATAGCAAAAACCTATATAACAGGAAAAAATTAAAAACAAAGGTTTAAATTTATTATCCTAATATATAAAACCCTGGGTCCCTCACATCCACAAGGATGGGGAGGATCAACCAACTAGAAGTCAGTCCTGCAGTCAGAGATGGGTTGCCATGGTGACCCAGCACTGACTGCTATGGCTGCAAGCAGGGTGACCCAGCACTGAATGCTGAGGAGCCTGCAAATCTGGCCTAGAGAGAGGCCTGAAGAGAGAAGCAGGGTCTGATCTGTAGCCTCTGTGGCAGCTATTGATCAGCACTTGCCTCTCTCTTTCTTTCCAGGCCTGGTCAGCAGCCGCGCCTCCATTTCTCTCCAGGCCTTCTCCACCTGGGCTGTTGATCAGCCCCGCCTTTCTGATCAGGCCCCTTGATAGGCCCAGAGATACTGACTGGCATAAAAACTGAACAATCAGAACAAAATCTGAGTGAAGTGTGAGGAGCCAATGGCTGCCTAGGAGGCAGAGCTTTTGACGCTGACTAGCATAGAAACTGACCAATTAAAACCAAATTGGCTGGCAGAGGAGAGCAGTTGGGGGCGAGATCAGGCCAGAAGGGAAGGGCTGTTGGGGGTGAGATCAGGCCTGCAGGGGAGGACCATTGGGGGGAACCAGGCCTACAGGGGAGGGCAGTTGGGGGCCATCAGGCCAGGAGGGGAGGTCAGTTGGGGGTGACCAGGCCAGCAGGGGAGGGCATTTGGGGGCCATCAGGCCAGCAGGGGAGGATCATTGGGGGTGAGATCAGGCCGGCAGGGGAGGGCAGTTGGAAGCAAGATCAGGCTGGCAGGGGAGGGCAGTTGGGGGTGACCAGGCCTGCAGGGGTGGGCAGTTGGGGGCTATCAGGCCAGCAGGGGAGCAGTTAGGTTTTAATCATGCCAGCAGGGGAGCGGTTAGGGGGTGATCAGGTTGGAAGGCAGAAGCGGTTAGGGGCAATCAGGCAGGCAGGCTGGTGAGTGGTTGAGAGCCAGCAATCCTGATCCCACCGGGCCTAAACAGGCAGTCAGACATCCCTTGATGGGTCCCACATTGGAGAGGGTACAGGCTGGGCTGAGGGACACACCCACCATCCTCCCATGCACGAATTTCATGCACCGGACCTCTAGTCACTTAATAATGCCCCTAAAGTACAAGAGTAGTGATTCTGGCAATTCAGATATGCCAAGGAGAAGCCATAAAGTTTTTCCTTTAAGTGAAAAGTTGAGTAGAGTACAATAACATGTTTTGAGAGAGACCACATTCTCATAACTTTTATTACAGTAAATTGTTATAATTTATTATTAGATTTTTTAAATATCTTACTGTGTGTAATTCATAAATTCAAGTTTATTATAGATCTGTATGTATAGGAAAACATAGTATATGTAGGGTTAAGTACCATACAGTTTCAACTCCCAGTTTCACACATCCACTGGGAGTCTGGGAACCTATGTCCTGAATATAAGGAGAGACTACTATAATGGGAATGGCTGGTCAATTCTGTAAGTGGTGATGAGTTAATTGAAATTAAAATTGAAAAAATTTACCTTTAGTCATACTTTAAACCAATTTCTTGTGAATTAAAAATCAATTTCAAATAAATTAAAATCACTTTCAGATGAATTAAAGATCAAATGTTGCAGGTAACACAATAAAACTTTTAGCAAAATACTTGAGTATATTTTTATTATCTGAGATGAGAAAAAGATTGCTTTAATAGAGAAAAAAAACATTAACCTTGACTTTTTAAAAATAGTTTAGGCTGCATCAAAATGAAGAACTTTTATTCATTATAAAACTATATTATATTGTGAGAAGGCAAGCCACAAAGTACAATAAAATATTCTTCAACAAATATACTAATTAAATGACATATCAATGAATTGTACAATAAAAAAAGAAAAATACAACCCAAATGGGAAAAAAATGTGCAAAGACTTAAAAAGTCCACTGTAAAAAAAGAAAAAAAAAAGATAATGAAATGGTCAAAAGTATTTGAAAAATTGCTCAACTCATCCATCATAAAATAAATGCAATTTAAAACCACTGTATGATTCATGACATCAGCTAGAGTGGTTAAAATAAAAAAATACAGATACAGACAGTATAAAATATTAACAATGATGTGAAACAAATGTAATTCTTGTAGAAGTGTAAATTGGAAAATTGTTTGGTAGTAGACGTTAATATTCTCTTAACCTAAGATTCAATAAAATGCATCCATATGTTTACCAAAAGATTGGTACAAAAAATATTCAAAGAAGGATTCTTCACACAATAGTATCAAGTTGGAAATAACTCAAAAGTCATAAATAATAATTTTGTTATATTCATACAGTGGATTATTATACTACAATGAAAATTAATGGACTCTTGCTATACAGTGTAGCATATGAACCTTACAAACATAATATTGGGACAATAATCTAAACACAAATTGCATTTATAGAAAGTTTAAAAGAGCAAAACTAATCTAAGTTGGCTAAAGGTAGAATAGGGTTACATTTCAGTGAGGTCATGAAAGAGGGTCAAGAGGAAGTTTCCTGAGGGCTGTTAATTCTTTACTTCCCCATCTGAGTGCTGGTGACATTGTATTCACTCTGGAAAAGTTCATTAAGCTGTACACATAACTTCTATAATTTCTGTTACATTTTAATATTAAAATAAAGTAATATATTGCACTGTATTTTTAAGATAGTACTTTAATGTGCTCAGATTATATAATCAGCAAGCAGGCACTGTATGACAATAATCTATTAAAACTATAACAAAAGCACAAAGACATTGAATGTAGGTTTCCAATAAGAGGAAACCCCCTTTCATTCCCTGTGAACATCATTTGTAAACTACTCTGAGCACTCCCACCAAATACACTTCAAAATAATAGACCACCTACAGTCTGTTACATGCCTCCCTTTTTAAGTTTTTTACTTTGGTCAGAAGAAATTAATAGTCAATGTGAAAAGAAATAAAATGTATCACACTAGAAATAATCCTTCAAAATGTTTTTGTCAAGTTAGCAATGTAAAGAACTATAATATGACATTTTAGTCCCTCTGTAGACACACACACACACAAAATAATCAGGATAATTAGGAGAAAGTTTAGGAAGGTAATTGGTAAGACCATCAGAAATATCCTTTTTTATCACCTTGCTTTTACACCTTGGACAACCTGGCAGGATATCTTACTGGACAAGGAGATTTTATAGGATAGGGCGGGGCATGAATGACAACATTGTGTACATCTGCCTGTGACCTCTGACTCCGTGGGTTTCAGTGGATGACCTGGGGGAGGAGCACATTACAGAAGACTGAAAAAGAGTTCTTACTATTGTGAGAGTAGAAAAAATAGGTTTTAAAATAAGGAAATATGCTGAAAAACTTGAACAAATGTGGTGAGATGTGTTAGTAAATGGAGAGTCTAAGACATTGACCAGATGAGCAACTGAGATTCATGAGCAGAGTTTATTATAACCCAGAGACAGGTGCTCACAATCATGTGCTCCAGGGAACTAATAGATAATTTTTAAGAATAGATTTCTGGGAGGAGGAAAAATGGCGACAGAATAGACAAACATGTTCTGAGCCTTGTCCCGGAGCAGAAAGGAAGAACAGCTGAGGGTCACACGAGGAGTGTTTGTTGGCAAGTTAAGGGACAGCTAAACTCCAGAAGAAGGTGGGGGACTGCTAGACGGGGTTCCCCTGATGTGGCAGCCCCCACTGCGACTGGGTCCCCTCCAGGAGCTGTGGGCTTGGACGCGGAGTCTGCACCATCTCGATCCAGAAAGTGGAGCTTATCAGAAGCCTAAGAATCTACAACTGCGGCACCCACGGAACAGCTGCGAGTCCCAGAACACCGGTTCCCAATTGGCGCAAACATACGGATTCAGAGGAGCTCTACACTCCACCACGGAAAGGTCAGATTTCGCCTGGGATAAGGTGAGGTCTCTGGTCCCGGCAGGAGAGAGGAACACGCGTTTTGCGGGAGCTGGAGGACCAGGGAAGTCTGAGCCTAGAAAAATCCGTGGCTGTTGGGGCTGGCGTGATCTGTGAATGTGGAAGGGGGTCCTCAGAGCTGATAACAGAAGGGATCTCTAAAAAGCAACTCATTTTGATCTGACGTGCAGGGACACCCTAAGAATTTCAGGGATGTGTCAGCTGCCTAGATTGCGCGCAGCCCCGGAGTTCGCACACTTGGGCTTTTTCCTCTTCAGATCCTTGCTTCTGATTACTAAGCCCAATACATAGGATCACCCAGTTGGGGACACCCTGGGAGACTGCAGGGGAAAGTGTTTTTCTGGAACCTGGGGATCGGAGCAGGGAGTGACCATTGGAGAGCCAGCTCGGAGGCAGCCCACTCCCACAAACCGGTAGTGAGTGCCACAGGGAAGGAAGGCTCTAACACTGCCTAGAGAGGCCATATATAGACCCGGAAGTCAATCCAGAAACACAGCCACCCAGGGACTGAATCACAAATTGACTCTTGTGTAATCAAAAATAAAGGAATACAAGAAAGTAAGACACACCGCCTGCTTAAAATCAGGACTGGCTTACAACACTGAAGAGCAGTGGAACGCAGGCAACTGCAATACTGTCCGGACTGAGAAACAGGTGTGCCAAACAGAACAACAGAGGAAGTGAATGACCTTCACTACTCCACATTTTATTTTTTTTTTATTTTTTTATTTTCATTTTTTGCATCTTTTACTCAAGTAACAATTTTTTTTCATTTTTCCTCACTTGATTTTACCTTTTTAATTATTACATTTTTATTTTCGATCTGTATTATTACTACTGCTATTTTATCTTTTTTTTAAGTGTCATTTTATTTTGGAATTAGTGTTCTACATTCTATTTTCATCTTTCCTTTAGCATCGTTTTACTCTATCTCAACTCTACCTTTATGCCATCACTCTCTTCCTAACCTTCCCCTTTTCAGTGTCCTGTTTATCTTACCCCTTTCCTGCTTTAGATTTTCCCTATTCTTTCTGTTTACCCCTTGTTAAAATTTCACCCTACTTACATATCTAATCTCCAATCCCCTGATCCAAGTCCATACACACAACTCTTTGCTGTCTTAACTATCCAAAAAATTGTTTTTTCTCTGTTTTTTTGTTGTTGTTTGCTTGAATGTTGATTATATCGAATTTTTATGCTTTTTTGTGAGATAGTTTTCCTTATTCTTCTTTTGTTTGTTTATTTTTCTGTTTGTTTTGTGCTTCTGTTTTCCCTTGCCTCACTCAATATTAGTTGGTGTTGTAGTTTGTATTAATCCCCAGGTACTTGTTGCGGGCATTTGATGGGATTAGTGATTGTTATATTGAAGTTTTATCCCCATATATATAGTTTGTTCCCCTTTCTCTCTTAGTCTTTTTCTTGTCTCTCTTCCTTTTTTTTTTACTTTTCCCAATTTCATTTTGACACTCCTTTGTTTTTTTCCTTTCTTTCTTTTTCCTCTTCTTCTTTCTCTCTGATCCCCTAATTTGCCTTTCTCTGGTGGTCACCTTTATTGGAGGTTATTAATATTGTGAATACACTTCTGTTAAGTTCCTTGTGTGTTGTACCTGATAGTGCTGTATTTTATGCCTTTAAATCAATGCAGGAGAGAGAGAACTACATAACCAAACATCCAGAGAAGAGAGACCATGGGGAGACAAAGAAACCGTCTGCATATGAAAGAAAAGCAGGCATCACCAGAAAAGGAAGTAAACAAAATGGAGGCAAGCAACCTTCCAGAGAAAGAATTCAGAGAAATGGTCATAAGGTGGCTGAAAAGAATGGAAGACAAATTTGACAATATGAGTAAGAACCAAGAGAAAATGAAGAAGAACCAAGAAGAAATGAAAAATTATATGGCTGCTGTAAAGAACTCAATAGAAAGCATCAAGAGTAGACTAGAAGAAGCAGAGGACTGCATCAGTGAGCTAGAAGACAAGATGGGAAAAAATACCCAAGTAGAGCAACTTCTAGAAAAAAAAATTAAAAGGCAGGAGGAGAGCCTAAGGGAACTTTGGGACAACACGAAACAAAACAAGATCCACATAATAGGGGTTACAGAAGGAAAGGAAGCTGAGCAAGGAATAGAAAACCTCTTTGAAGAAATAATGACAGAAAATTTCCTTGATATAGGGAAGAAAAAACCCACACAAATCCAAGAAGCTCACAGAGTCCCAAGCAAAATGAACCCCAAAAGACCGACGCCAAGGCACATTATAATTAAATTGGCAAACACCAACGACAAAGTAAGAATCTTAAAAGTGGCAAGAGAGAGACAGAAAGTTACATACAAAGGAACCCCCATCAGACTAGCAACTGATTTCTCAACAGAAACTCATCAGGCCAGAAGGGAATGGAATGAAATATACAAAGTCATGCAAAAGAAGGGTCTGAATCCAGAATACTGTACACAGCAAGGCTGTCAATCAAAATTGAAGGTGAAACCAGGAGCTTCACAGACAAAAAAGGACTAAGGGAATTTATTACCACCAAACCAGCAATGCAAGAAATGCTAAAGGGTCTGCTGTAAAAAAAAAAAAGAAATAGGAAGCGAAGAAAGAACACAGGGGTAAAGAATAAAAATGGCGACAAATAAGTACCTATCAATAATAACTTCAAATGTAAATGGATTAAATGCCCCAATCAAAACTCATAGGGTAACGGATTGGATAAGAAAACAAGACCCAGATATCTGCTGTCTATAAGAAACCCACCTCAGAAAAAAAGACACACACAGACTGAGGGTGAAGGGATGGAAAAAGGTTTTGCAGGCAAATGGAACTGAAAAAAACCTGGGGTAGCAATACTTATATCTGACAAATTAGATCTCAAAGTGAAGGACATAACAAGAGATAAGGAAGGCCACTTCATAATACTAAAGGGAGCAATCCAACAAGAAGAAATAACTCTGGTAAACATATATGCACCCAATACAGGAGCACCCAAATACATAAAAAAAACTCCTGGAGGATATCAAGGGAGAGATTGATAGCAATACAGTCATAGTAGGAGACTTTAATACCCCACTATCACCATTGGACGAATCCTCTAGACAAAAAATCAGCAAAGAAACATCAATCCTAAATGACTCACTAGAACAGATGGAATTAATTGACATCTTCAGATCATTTCACCCCATAGCCACAAAATATACATTCTTCTCAAGTGCACATGGGTCATTTTCAAAGATAGACCATATGTTGGGACATAGGCAAAGTCTCTTCCAATTCAAGAAGATAGAAATCATATCAAGCATCTTCTCATACCACAGTGGCATAAAACTGGAAATCAACTACAATAAAAACAACCCAAAGAAATCAAACACATGGAGGCTAAACAGCATGCTATTAAACAATGACTGGGTTACCAGAGAGATCAAGGAAGAAATAAAAAACATCATGGCAACAAATGACAATGACAACACTACAATCCAAAATCCATGGGACACAGCGAAAGCAGTCTTAAGAGGGAAGTTCATAGCTCTACAAGCCTACTGCAAAAAACAAGAAACAATAGTAATAAATTACCTAACCCTACAACTCAAAGAGTTAGAAAGAAAGCAACAAGAAAAGCCCAGTGTAAGCACAAGGAAGGAAATAATAAAGATCAGAGCAAAGATAAACGACATAGAGACCAAAGAAACAATACAAAAGATCAACAAAACCAAAAGCTAGTTCTTTGAAAGGATAAACAAGATTGATGAACCTCTAGCCAGGCTCACCAAAAGCAAAGAGAGAGGACCCAAATAAACAAAATCAGAAATGAAAGAGGTGAAATAACAACAGATCCCACAGAAATACAAATAATTGTTAAACAAATACTATGAACAACCCTATTCCAAAAAACTGGACAACGTGGAGGAAATGGACATGTTCCTAGAAAAATATAACCTTCCAAAACTCAATCAGGAAGAATCTAAACAGCTCAATATGCCAGTAACTATGGAAGAAATTGTAGCAGTCATCAAAGAGCTTCCGGCAAACAAAAGCCCGGGGCCAGATGGCTTCTCAGGAGAGTTTTACCAAACATTCAAGGAAGAACTAAAACCTATCCTCCTCAGACTATTCCAAAAATTCAAGATGAAGGAACACTTCCAAGCTCCTTCTATGAAGCCAGCATCACCCTAATACCAAAACCAGATAAAGACAGCACAATGAAGGAGAATTATATGCCAATATCCCTCACGAACGTACATGCCAAAATCCTGAACAAAATTCTAGCAAATTGGATCCAGCAGTACATCAGAAAGATCATACACAATGACCAAGTAGGGTTTATCCCAGGAATGCAAGGATGGTACAATATCCGCAAATCAATAAATGTGATACATCACATAAACAAATTGAGAGATAAAAATCACATAGTCATATCAATTGATGCAGAAAAAGCATTTGACAAAATCCAACACCCTTTCTGGATAAAAACTCTCAACAAGGTGGGAATAGAAGGATCATACCTCCACATAATAAAAGCTATATATGATAAACCCTCAGCTAACATCATACTCAATGGGCAAAAACTAAAACCATTTCCCCTAAGCACAGGAACAAGACAGGAATGCCCACTCTCACCACTCCTGTTTGACATAGTACTGGAAGTATTAGCCATTGCAATTAGACAAGAAGACTAAATAAAAGGCATCCAAATTGGAAAAGAAGAAGTAAAGCTGTCCTTATTTGCAGATGACATGATATTGTACATAAGAAACCCAAAAGATTCCATCAAAAACTAAAAGACTTAATAAATGAATTCGGCAATGTAGCAAGATACAAAATTAAATCCAAGAAATCTGTGGAATTTCTATACACCAATAGTGAACTTACAGAAAGAGAGACTAAAAAAGCCATCCCATTTACCATCGCACCAAAAAAATTAAGATACTTAGGAATAAACCTAACCAAGGAGGTAAAAAACCTATACGCGGATAACTACAGGACACTGAAAAAAGAGATAGAGGAAGATGTAAACAGATGGAAGAACATACCATGTTCATGGATTGGTAGAATCAACATCATTAAAATGTCCATACTACCCAAAGCCATCTATAGATTCAATGCACTCCCCATTAAAATACCAATGGCATATTTCACAGACCTAGAATGAACTCTCCAAAAATTCATCTGGAATAAAAAAAGACCCTAATAGCCACAGCAATACTGAGAAAGAAGAATAAAGTAGGAGGGATCTCAATACCAGATTTCAATCTGTATTACAAAGCCACTGTCCTCAAAACAGCCTGGTACTGGCACAAGAACAGACATATAGATCAATGGAATAGAATAGAGAATCCAGATATCGACCCAAACCACTATGCACAATTAATATTTGACAAAGGAGGCATGAACATACAATGGAGTCAAGACAGTCTCTTCAATAAATGGTGTTGGGAAAATTGGACAGATACATGCAAAAAAATGAAACTAGATCACCAACTTACACCATACACAAAAATAAACTCAAAATGGATACAGGACTTAAACAAAAGACGAGAAACCATAAAAATACTAGAGGAATCCACAGGCAGCAAAATCTCAGACATAAGCCGAAAGAACTTCTTCACTGATACTGCCCCTAGGGCACGGAAGCCAAAGAGAAAATAAACAAATGGGACTACATCAAAATAAAAAGCTTTTGCACAGCAGAAGAAACCATCAACAAAACAACAAGAAACCCCACTGTATGGGAGAACATATTTGCAAATGGTATCGCTGATAAAGGTTTAATCTCCAACATCTACAGGCAGCTTATACAACTTAATAAAGGAAGATAAATGATCCAATAAAAAAATAGGCAACGAACCTAAATAGAATCTTTTCGAAAGAAGACAGAAGGAAGGCCAAGAGACACATGAAAACATGCTCAAAGTCACTAATTATCCGAGAGATGCAAATCAAAATGACAACGCGATACCATCTCACAACTTTCAGAATGGCTACCATCAACAAATCAACAAACGACAAGTCTTGGCGAGGATGCGGAGAAAAAGGAACCCTCGTGCACTGCTGGTGGGAATGCAGACTGGTGCAGCCACTGTGGAGAACTGTATGGAGTTTCCTCAAAAACCTGAAAATGGAACTCCCTTTTGACCCAGTAATCCCACTCCTAGGAATATATCCTAAGAAACTAGGAACACCAATCAGAAATGATATATGCACCCCTATGTTCATAGCAGCACAATTTACAATAGCTAAGATTTGGAAACAGCCTAGGCGCCCGTCAGCAGATGACTGGATCAGAAAACTATGGTACATCTACACAATGGAATACTATGCTGCCATAAAAAAGAAGGAATTATTACCATTTGTAGGCACCTGGATAGAATTAGAGAACATTATGCTAAGTGAAATAAGCCAGTCAATGAAAGAAAAATACAACATGATCTCACTCACTTGGGGATAATGAAAAACATTATAAACTGATGAACAAAAAGATAGATGCAGAGGCACTAAAGCATCAAACAGACTGTCAAATTACAGTGGGAAGGTTAGGGAGAGGTGGGGGAAATAAGAGATCAACTGAAGGACTTATATGCATGCATATAAGAGTAACCAACGGATGCAAAACTTTGGGGGATGAGGGCATGTATGGGAGTGGGGTGGGGGGGGCAATGGTAAGATATGTACACATATAATTTCTTAATAAAAAAAAGGAAAAACAAATGAACAACAACAAAAAGAATAGATTTCTGTTTTAAAATTCAGTGTTCTCTAATAATTATATGTTAATATGTATAAGTCTATATAGAGCCATGCATTTGTATTCATACATTTGTATGGGTCATTTTGTAAACAAGAAAAGAGAGTAATTATGTCCAGAAACACCTAAATATGGACATAGATCAAGGGACAATTTGATAGTATAAAATCTAACAAGATTAGAGCAAATGTATCTTAGAGTTTGTGTGCTACCATTTCTTGGTTGTAGAGAAGAGTGGGCAGATGCCCATTTACATACTCATGATCTGAGAGTCAAGGAAGGTCAATGAGGAAAAAAAAGGAGATATATGTACTATTATAGGTAATACTTTAAACAATAAAAAAAGAAAAAAAAGAGAGAGAGAAAGCCAGAGCAGATCACAATCCCCTTCCCTATACCTACAGCCCATAAAACATTTAACCCTCCCATACTAAGTATGGTGAGCAGTCGCCCTAGGAAATAAGCACCTGCAATAACAACAGGATAACATTTTTGAAGTAGGTATTATTACTTTTAATATTATTGTTAGTATAATTGCTTTGGCTCCATTTTACAAGTGTGGGGTACAAAGAAACCAAAAAAATATAGAACACCTTCAAAGAGACTGATAAAAGAAGTTTAAAAATAATGTTAGTTGAATAAGGTTCTTTTCTGGAAAAGGTATTGGCTTTTAAAGCACTGGTACTGATTGGTGTTTTCCCTTTGGCTTAAGCCTTAAGTAAACATGGCAAGGAATATATCTACCAAACAGACCAATATAGGGTTTTTTCTTTATTTTTAGTAGGAATTTTATTTTTTTATTTTTAATAACTTTAGTTTTGATACTATTAAAGATATACTATTCCCTCTGTCTTTGCCTACCTCCACTCAACCCCCATCCCCAATCTAAGTTTTAATAAAACAAAAAATAACTAAGCTGTCTGTATATCATTATGCAAAAGTGATTATAAGATTATGTGTTATCTACACAGTTTTTACTTGATATCTTATTTATAAAAGGAAACACTGCTATGTATATTCAGATGAGAATTATTGAATTTGATAATTTTTAGATTTTGTATAGTCCTGATTTATTTTTAAACAGATAATAATGAAAACATTTCATAGCTACAAAACATAATATAATAAAATTGTCTCTGGTGGTTTGGGGAGATATAATTACCACAGAATATTAAATTGGGAAACCATAAGTAAAGCACTTAATCTACATGAATAATGGGGACACCTGCACACAGCAGACTCTTGCTTTTAGATAATGTTAAAGGATTGTTTTTCTAAAATTTTAGCTATCATCAATACAGTTTTTGTTAATGAAAGATTATGGAAAAAAGTTACTGATCACTGAATACTTAATTTGATTAATCTAAATGCCTGGGAAGAATTGCACTTACCCTCTAATTGGAAACTCATAAATAATTTCCATTTAGAAATGCACTGTAAGTTAAATTTGATTCTTTCTGGAAAATTGCCAATGAACTTGGATTGACTTTCTGATCAATACCTTGAAGATACATATATTTCAGCCAAAACAATGAACATACTTTTATTTTATTTATTTAATCTTTATTGTTGAAAGTATTACATATGTACCTTCCCCCCCCCCCCGCCCCTATTGACCTCTTCTAGCCAGTCCCTGACCCCCGCCCCAGGCCTTCACCCCTCCTATTTTTTGTGTTCATGGGTTATGCATATATGCATACAAGTTCTTTGGTTGATCTCTTCCGACATACCCAACCACCCCCGCCTTCACTCTGAGATTCAACAATCTGAATGAACATACTTTTATAAATATAATTTTTTAAAAATATACTAATTTTGTTCCTTTATACTTCCCGTTATTTCTGCAGTTAGTGTGTATCTTTGTCTATTGGTCTCTTGTAATTAATCCTATATAATAAGAGTGTAATATGAAAATTGACCAAATGGCTGAATGACCAGTTGCTATGATGTGCACTGACCACCAGGGGGCAGATGCTCAATGAAGGAGCTGCCCCCTGGTGGTCACTGCGCTCCCACAGGGAGCTGCAGGTGGGTGGTTAGGAGGGAGGGGTCCTGGACTGCAAGAGCCCTGGACTGAGAGACGGATGTCTGACTGCCGGGGATCAGGCCTAAGCCAACAGGCAGATATTCCCAAGGGGTCTCAGACTGTCAGAGGGTGCAGGCAGGGCTGAGGGATCCCCTCAGTGCACAAATCTCATGCACCAGGCCTCTAGTATACAATAATCTGTAGGACAGCCAGTAAAAGTTTAAAAGTCACGCCTTCAAAATGCAATATTCTTTAGAAAATCATAAACTATAAACACTATGTTGATTAGAATTTTAAATCAAAATATGCCCACCATAACTGGAGATAAAATGCTGATTAACCAAAACACACAATCTTCTTCAATCAAAAGTGAATGTATATTTGGGAGGGAAACAGTGTAATTAGAAGGACTGAGTAATGTTGGGGATATTATTTTTTTCCGTAAATATAAAAATGTATTTGATTTAGAGCCCAGAAAGAATCCTTAGTAAATCTATGTTAAGACAAAGATAGAGGAAATAGAAAAGAACATTAGTCAATTCAATTTGATGGGATGAGAGGTGGGCTATATATTTTTAAAAACTAGGCTAGCCGAAACCGGTTTGGCTCAGTGGATAGAGCGTCGGCCTGCGGACTGAAAGGTCCCAGGTTCGATTCCGGTCAAGGGCATGTACCTTGGTTGCGGGCACGTCCCCAGTAGGGGGTGTGCAGGAGGCAGCTGATCAATGTTTCTCTCTCATCGATGTTTCTAACTCTCTATCCCTCTCCCTTCCTCTCTGTAAAAAAATCAATAAAATATATTTAAAAAAAAAAAAAAAAAAAACTAGGCTAAATTTTGAAAAGCACTATGGTACCTTGGTGAAGACAATGGACCTGGAACCATATTGTTTGCGTTTTGAATCCAAGGCTTATTTAGGGGAAGTTATTTAATTATTCTTTCTTTAGTTTTACTTTTCTTTAAAATGGGAAGAATAATATTTTTACCTCCTATATATTTTGGAATAATTAAAAAGTTAAAGTACATAATGTTCCTGGTAGCCTTGTACATAGTGTTCGTTCTGTCAGTGTATAACTCTTACTTTACCTAAGCAGGCTGGCACAAAAGTTCAGTCTTTTTTTTTCCTTTTTTTGAATAAATCTTTATTGTTCAGAATATTACAGTTGTTCCTCCTTTTTCCCCCTATAGCTCCCTTCCACCAGGTTCCCACCCCCACTCCATGCCCTTACCCCCCCCATTGTCCTCGTCCATAGTGTAAAATTTTTGTTCAATCTCTTCCCGCACCCCCCACACCCCCTTTCCCCCAAGAATTGTCAGTCCACTCCATTTCTATGCCCCTGATTCTATTATATTCATCAGTTTATTCTGTTCTTCAGATTTTTTTATTCACTTGATTTTTAGATTCACTTGTTGATAGATATGTATTTGTTGTCACTTTGTTGTTCATAATTTTTTATCTTTATCTTTTTCTTCCTCTTCTTAGAGAATACCCTTCAGCATTTTATATAATACTGGTTTGGCGGTGATGAACTCCTTTAGTTTTTTCTTGTCTGTGAAGATCTTTATCTGACCTTCAATTCTGAATGATAACTTTGCTGGGTAGAGTAATCTTGGTTGTAGGTTCTTGCTATTCATCACTTTGTATATTTCTTGCCACTCCCTTCTGGCCTGCATAGTTTCTGTAGAGAAATCAGCTGACAGTCATATGGGTACTCCCTTGTAGGTAACTAACTGTTTTTCTCTTGCTGCTTTTAAGATTCTCTCTTTGTCTTTTGCCCTTGGCATTTTAATTATGATGTGTCTTGGTGTGGTCCTCTTTAGATTCCTCTTGTTTGGGGTTCTCTGTGCTTCCTGGACTTGTAAGTCTATTTCTTTCACCAAGTAGGGAATGTTTTCTGTCATTATTTCTTCAAATATGTTTTAAATATCTTGCTCTCTCTCTTCTGGCACCCTCATAATTCAGATGTTGGTATGCTTGAAGTTGTCCCAGAGGCTCCTTACACTATCTTCATACTTTTGGATTATTTTTTCTTTTTTCTTTTCTGGTTGGGTGTTTTTTGCTTCTTCATATTTCAAATATTTGACTTGATTCTTGGGATTCTCTAGTCTGCTGTTGGATCTCTGTATATTAATCTTTATTTCAGTCAGTGTATGCTTAATTTCTGATTGGTCCTTTTTTATATCCTTGAGGGTCTCACTAAATTTCTCCGAGGTTTCTAGAAGATTCTTGAGTAACCTTATAACCATGATTTTGAAGTCTATATCCAGTATTTTGCTTTCATCCATTTCTTTCATTTGTGACTTGTTTCTTTGTCTCCGCATTTTGGCTGCTTACCTGTGTTTGTTTCTATGTACTGGGTAGCTGCTAAGTCTCCTTGAGTTGATAGACTGTCCTTGTGTGGTTGGTGTCCTATAGGATCCAGTGACTCAGCCTCCCCAGTCACCTGAGGTGGATGCTCTTGGTGCACCCCTTTGTGGGCTGTGTGCACAGTCTTGTTGTAGTTAACCCTTGATTGCTGTTGGTATCACTGGGGGGAATTGACCTCCAGGCCAGTTGGCTGAAATGACCAGCTGTGTCAACACTAGAAGATTTATTGCACAAGAGCCACCCTTATGGGGCATGATTTGCTTCAGTAGGGCTTTGGTGCTCTCTGAGTCTGCCCCTTGAGTGTGTCTCTTATGGATGTGAAGAGTTGTAATCCGATATAGTCTCATTCTGACCACTGGATACACTGACTCTTGGATCTCCAAGGAGGTGCAAGGTCAGCCACTGTCTGGGGCCACCCAGCAGGAGCTACAGAGACATCTGCAGATTCCTCCTCTTTGTATGGGGTTTGGAAGTTCCCAGATGAGGCCCAGCTGTGAAGCAAGGCTGCTGCTGCTGCTGCCAGGCAATGAGCCTTCTTTTTGAATCTCTGGGGACTCTCTGACCCAGCTGCAGTTTGTTTTAGATGAAAGAACAGGCCATTCATATGAAAAGCTGCTGCTCACAGCTTGGATGGGGTTGTAAATTGTGTGGGGTGGGGTCTCTGGGAATCACCAGGGCAGAGCAAACAGCATTGGCTGCCCTGAACTGGAGAAGTTCTTGGTTCTCCATGTCCTGCACCCTCGTGCAGGAACAATGATCACTGCGAGCATCTCTAAGAGTAAGCCACCCTTGCGTTCCTGTCCTGATGGCAGACAATCCAGTTTCTCCCCATATGTGTCTGGGTCCCCCAGAGTCTCTCCCGGAACTGGAGTTCAGAGCAAGTGGGAGCTTGTATCTCCCTCCCGATTTAAAGAGCAGCACATCTAGGTGCCAGCACTTTCCGCGCTTCCGCACCTCTTACCAGTCTCAATGTGCTCTTCACCTCTCTAGTTGTGGGACTTCCACTCAGCCAGCTTTCCCACGGTTCTGGGTGGTAATTGTTCTGCCACTTAATTGTGGTTTTGATGTGATTGTGAGAGGCAGCAAGTATAGATGATTACCTATGCCGCCATCTTGGTTTCTCTCTCAAAGTCTTTTCTCAAAGAATTTTAAAATTATAAGGTGTTTGGTAATAAGCCTAAATAAAGATAATTTTGAAATGTTGGGAATGCTAATATTTGGTATATTTATATTAAATTAGTCCCAAACAAATATGTCTAATATTAAAATTCAGATTTTAAGTCAATCAATATTTTCTCTTTTTTAAAATATATTTTATTGATTTTTTACAGAGAGGAAGGGAGAGGAATACAGAGTTAGAAACATCGATGAGAGAGAAACATCGATCAGCTGCCTCCTGCACACCTCCTATTGGGGTTGTGCCCGCAACCAAGGTACATGCCCTTGACAAGAATCAAACCTGGGACCTTTCAGTCTGTAAGCCAATGCTCTACCCACTGAGCCAAACCGGTTAGGGCAAGTCAATCAATATTTTCACTTGAATAGAGTGAGGTAAATCAGCACTTTCGGAACAGAGAGTTATGATGTACCTGGATGTTACAGCATATTTGTGTGTGTTTAGGAAGGTGTAAATTCATGCCCAACTGAATACATACTTTTGAATTCTTCTATTATGGTTAAATCTGTTTCAATATTGACATCTTTTTATTTCTCCATGCTAGGAATCAGATCATAGCCAACAAAATATAGGCTTGAATCATACTAAAATTAAAAGATAAATCCGTTTACAATGTCACTTTGTAGTGGTCATGGGTACAAGATATGGATTGATGAAATTAAGGAGAAAAGGGGAAATAGAGGTATAAATGAGAATTGAGGCAGCATGGAAGTATGAAGTGAATAATATAGTTTGTGCAGTGTGCTGCATAATGTGATGGCTTAAAGCATGTCTGCAGATGGTCTGACAATTCTCCCTTCAGGAGGTGGAGATACTAGATTCCATCCAGGAACCAGGCTAGCCTTTATCACTATCTTGATGAAGAGAATGCAGTGATGACGGAATGGCTTCAGAAGCTGGATTAGAAGAACCCATACAATACTTGAGATCCTGGACCCTGGAATCTGTAATAATCTGGCAATCTTGAGGCCATCATATGGAGAAACCATGTAAAGAGACTATTGAGAGAGGGGATGGGAAGGGAGTGGAGAGAGAAGAAAGGAGAGAGAGAGAGGGAGGGGGGGGGAGCACAGTTGTGTTTGAGCTATTTAGTCCCAGCACCAAATATTTACATGAAAAAGCCATAAAGATGACTCTAGTCTCAGCCACCTTTTGAATGCAATTTACATGATACCCTTAATTATTTTAGCTGGTCTTCTCACCTCCAGATTTGTGAGCACAATAAATTGTTTTATGCTACTGCTTTGGGATGGCTTGTCACACAGCAATGAATAATCAGAACAATGTCAGCTTTAAAATGAGCCAGTCACATCACACAAATACTTAATATGATTTCATACATATATAGACTTTCCTAATTTTGTTTAATATAATCTGGTATATACTTAGGCTATGAAAGAGAGATAGGTGTCCAGAAGAAATGTCTAATATAAGCCAGTGTACTTTTTAAAAAAAAGATGTCATTCACTCAATATATATTTATTGAGTATCTACTGTGTGCCTACTAGTTTTTTTTTTTTTTAATGTTCTAGCAATATATCACTGAATAAGACAAAATGTATATTCTTTGTCCATATGGTCCCAAGAGATAAAGACATCAAATAAAGAAATATGTATAAAATAATTCCAGGCAGTTATGTGATAAGAAGAAACAAAAAATCATGCAAGGGATTTAGGGGTGCACTAAAGACGGAGTAATCAGAAAAGTAATTTCTCAGAAGATGGTATTTTAAAATTAACATTCCAGGATGAACAGCAAATGTGTCTGTCCTGACTCATGAAAAAGAGCAATGGGGATAATACGTCTAAAGTAGAGTGAGCAAACAGGAGGGAGATGTGAAATGATGACAAATTTGAATTCCATTTTAGGTGAGATGGGAAGCCATGGGAAGATCAGGAGAAGGAGATGATTTCAATCACATTCTCTTGCATGAATATAACAGAGAGGATTAGCTACTGACAACAGCCCATGTCCTCTTATTCTTAGGCACATGTCTCAGCCTTCACGACATAGGGTGTAACTGGGTGCCTAATATCTAGCTAATAAATGTGATTGGATCTAACGCATACCTGACCCATAAAAATTTTCCCTGTTCCAGCTGATAGGAAAGCAGGTAACACTCAGAGCAACCTTAGTAACCAAAGGTGAAGATGGCAGAGGCATCATTAGCCGAGGTGCCTGAATGACTGCATGGAATAGATTCTCTACGCCTACACCCACCTCCCAACATACACTCCCCAATCATGCACACAACACCACCATTATCAACTAGGTAAAACCTTGCACTCTTTCATGTAGAAAACCTAGTCTGCTTCTAGGTTAACAATGAAAAAAAACAGCCCCTTTTATAAGAGAGGCTGGACTGGAAAGATAATGAAAAGACTATTTTCATCAAGTAGGAGAGATATATCATTAGTTTACACAGGTTGGTAACTGTGGATGTAGCAAGATATGGTCAAATTTAGAGTATAGTTTGAAGATCAAAATTCAAAATATCAGCAAAAATTTTTGAAAATTCTTATAATTTTTTTATATTTTTTGTGAAATTGGATGATAGAATAGACTTTTCCTGACTCACTTTTGCTGAGAATAGAAGCCACAGAATTCTACAGTAAGTGCAAAATAGACACTTTCTTATGCAGAATTTTTAAAGGTAGTGAAAAACACAGATTCTATGACTCTTGGACTATATAGACAAGTAATGGGTCAGAGACCAAATTTGATTAGAAGGATATCTTTGGAGAAAATTGTGCAATGCACCTTCTTCCAAGCTTAAGTTGGTTGAAGGAGAACCTAGTTCACCATTTCAGTCCTACTGAAGGGCTTCCCATAGGGCCAGGTCTCCATGCCAAAGTGGACCGAAGCTGGTCAGGGGAGAACATTTTGAATTGTCAGATTTGAAGTTTTAATAGTATTTTGGATCATGCATCCAAAACACTGATAAATGAGTGCTTGTTATTTAAATGTACTGTAGGAGTCTCTATTTGTAAGAATGAGCAGAAGGGTCATGGGATCTGCCTGACTTTTCTTCCTGAAGCAGGAAATATGAAAACACTGCATAAAAGTTGAAATGACCACAGGACACAAAAATACAATAATGTCTTTTATATATATATATATATATATATATATATATATATATTATTGATATTTTACAGAGAGGAAGGGAGAGGGATAGAGAGCTAGAAACATCGATGAGAGAGAAACATCGATCAGTTGCCTCCTGCACACCTCGCACTGGGGATGTGCCCGCAACCAAGGTACATGCCCTTGACCGGAATCGAACCCGGGACCCTTCAGTCCGCAGGCCGACGTCCATCCACTGAGCCAAACCGGTTTCAGCTACAATAATGTCTTGATCATGTTATGAATCGTGCTCATTCAGCACAGGTTCAATTCACAACAGGAAAGAAATGAGGGCCTTTCTAAATACAGTGAATCACAACAGGGAACTTTAGGTGGAATGGCATGTTATCTAACAGGACTTTGTAAAGCCCTGAGCTCAGGCTACCAATCATGTGACTAGGAAATCAACATATTTTTTTATCAAATGTATTAAGCAACTACTTGGGAGAAATGTTGCTCAACCTTTCCATTTCTTTAAAGCAGGCATCCTCAAACTACGGCCCGTGGGCCACATGCGGCCCACCGAGGACATTTATCCGGCCCGCTGGGTGCCGCTGCCTGTCCTGCTTAGCAGCCGACTCATCCCAGGCCCGCAGAGCGCATAGGAATTTGTTCATAGTTTTTTTTTTTAAACTATAGTCCGGTCCTCCAACGGTCTGAGGAACAGTGAACTGGCCCCTGTTTAAAAAGTTTGAGGACCCCTGCAAAGAGTCTAAGAAAAAGCATCACTGCAGTATTTATAAATGTTCTAAGAAAATATTAAAACATGAAATTTACCTTCAGTTCTGAGCTTCTTATCTACATGGAGTGTTACCTACATTGTTTATTTTGATGTGCTTTATATTTTTAAAAAATAAAATAATGAACTCAGAAACTTTCTGGAATTTTTTTCCCATACGAAGCCTATACTTGCATTTTGTCCAAAGATATTCTCAAATGGCAATGAGAATTCTATGCATGGTATATCCTTGTGCTTCCTCAGAAAGCCTGGTCTGTGGGTCTTGATTTAATTACAGAAAAAGAATGGGGAGAAAATAAACCTAGAGTTCTACTTCTACTGTATCATGACACAATTAATCTAAGACACTACAAAGATCTACAAATTCAGAGCACTTGAGAATAATTTCTTTGCTATAATAAAAAGAAACCATATTTCTTTAACTGAATTTCTTGGCCTTTGTGGCAGAAAGTAGATGCCTCACAGCATTGTAGCAGTTTTTCTCCCTGCAGTGTAATCTAGGACCCTTTGACAAGGTTATTTCTGTATTCAGTAAGGTTATAGTCAAACTTGACTTTATAAATTATGTGAATTACCCTGCGGAGAGCTTCCTGGTAATATAATGACTATGCAAATATGTATTTCAGATGAATTAAAGGGATAAAAATTATAAATTGGAGAAATACATTTTAGGACTTTATTAATTTTAGGTCCTTTGTAATAACACAAATAAAAACTGTTAGGATGGGAAAGAGCAAATAATTTTCTGAGCGTATATTTGCTGTGGATTGAGTTCATCCTTTACAAAAGGTGCCTGAGCAACACAGGCATTTTATGCTGGACACATTGCCATTTGTACACGGATTCAATATAGCTGAGGATGATCCTGCGGTCAAACTAGATTCAATGCATCATTTTTCTCTAGTGAGTTCCTGTCCTTGATAAAATAATGGAATAAAAGATTCTACATTGCATTCATGACTCTTAAGGTTAGTTTTGCAATGCTTTAGCTAATCTCACAATTATTATAGCAAGATTTGGTAGCATTTTTTCATGACTACTTGGAAAAACAAGTGTTTTAAAGCAAACAAATAAAAAGCAGAAATAATAAACATTGGTGATTTGTAAAGTTTTTACTTTCTTTTAAAATTTGGGATGGAGGGAGAAGAGAATCTAGTTACTCAATGAGATAAGGACTTAGAAAGAGGCCCATTTCACCAATACTGATATTTAAAATAGAAAGGGCACAATAATTCCATTTGTAAATTTATTCTTCTTATTCATTTCCATATATTATTTCTTTGCATGCTTAGCTTTCCTCCTTATTTTCATTTGTCTGCTAGAAAAGTCCTCTTGGCCATGTGGATGTCTGCTTTAACTTTAGAGGCATCAATGTCCATCCTCTGTCCCACCCCAGGACCGTGCCTGCGAGGCATGAAGACGCATATGCTCTTCTTGCACAGTGACTATAAATGCTCCAGAATGGAGGGGAAGCATCCACCTATACATAGCACTAGCACACCATACCATCTGGTGGCACCCACACCAGAACATCACTTAGTAACACACCTTTTAAGTCAATTCCTCAATTATACTTTGCCTTTTACTACCTCTGACTTTTCCATGTCTTTCTCTAATCTCAGTCTGTTTAAACTCTACCCATTGTCTAAGACCTAGTGCAAATGTCATTAGATATTCCCTAATAACCTGTGCCAGAAGGTACTATATATTTTAAATATTTCTATAGCGTTTTCTTATGCTTGCCAAACACTGTATCATGTAACTATTAATTTATTCATTTTATTTTCAGTACCTGACAATAGAATCCTTGAGTACAGGTTAATGTTTTATAGATATCTATATAATCTCACAATTTAAAGATCTGCTTCTAATAGGGATTTAATAAATGTTTATTAATCATTAAATTGATAAATCTGTGAAACTCCTAAAGTAATCACACAAACTGTATAACAATGATTAATGTTCTATGCTACAATTGCATTTTAATCTTGTTTTTTACTAAGGACATATGATCAAAACTATTCAATGGCACCACTAAGAATATGTCATGAAAAGTATTCAATGCAAACATAAGGCATTGTGATTAAGATTTAGGAATTTTAAGTTTCATTTATAACTAGACATCATTCATTATTTATAAACAAGTTTTCTGTATATGTTATATGTATATACAGTATATATGCAAATTTGAGGAAATATTTTATATCAAATCTATGTTATAATAATCTCTAAACTTACCTCTCACAATGATGTTGGTGGACTTTTTTGCAGGGTTTCCCACATTATTATTGGCAACGCAGCTGTAAGTACCAGCATCTTCTGAAGTGATGGCAGGTATGGTCAAAGTTCCTCCATGCAAAATAGTCTTGTCAGACAGAGGCCCAAAGGACCTGGCCCAGCTGAGAGTCGGTGCAGGTTGTCCTCCTGTCGTAACACATACTAATGTTATAGCCTCTCCAGGATTTACAACTATAGGGTCATCCACCAAGAGTTTAATTGACGGAGATGCTAAAAGACATAAACAAAAAAACATGTACCTATTTAGATCTACTACAACTAGAATTCAACAGCATGCTTTATATTTATTGAAACAATTAAAATAAAGTATGGTTCTCTTTAGTCAAAATCTTATTGTATTTATTAAATTAAAACCATATGTAATTATTATATACCAGATAGCCAGTGCATGAAAATCTGTGCACTGGGTAGGGGGGAGGGGGGAGGGTGTCCCTCAGCCTGATCTGCGCCCTCTCACAGTCTGGGAGTCCTCAGGGGAAGTCCTGCTTTTAACATAGCACACATGTAGATATACATACTACCAGCTGTAAACATTTTGTACATTAGCAGTGCTTGCAATTAATTGTGCTTCCAGTCAGATTTTCAGATTGATAATCTTCCCAGTACTTAATAATGGAAGGCACGGGTCACCATAGCAGTTTCTCTAACGTTAAAGATCACTACCCAACATTTTAGCATGCTCCATGTGCTTGCTGATAGGAATACAATAGATGGTGGATGAATAGATAGATGATAGATAGATGATAGATAGAATAGATAAATTGGTCCTGGAAGAGAAATGTGATGAAGGTGGCACAGAGAGAGAGAGAGAGAGAGAGAGAGAGAGAGAGAGGTATAAGGCTGATCCCTAGCTGGTTTGGTTCAGTAGATAGAGCGTTGGCCGGCAGAGGGTCCCGGATTGAATTCTGGTCAAGGGCACATGCCCCGGTTCGATCCTCAGTAGGGGGCATGCAAGAAGCAGACAATCATTTCTATCTCCCCCTTTCTCTCTAAAATCAATAAAAATATAATAAAAAATAAGTATAAGGCTGATGATGATGAGGAGGAGGAGAATGAGGGGTTGGGAAGAGAAAAAGGAGGAGAAGAGGGAGGAAAAGAAGAAGGGAAGAGAAAAGAAAGAAGAAATGCCAGTCTATTGTTTCCATTTTCCAAAATCCTAAACCCAATAACTACAATATGAAAAATATATTTTAGGAAATATCTCTGAGAAGGGAATTCTTCTCTCCACTCCTGAAAAAAAAAAAAAAAGTTTTTTTGGGCTAAGTCACAGACACTTCAGTGCAAACAAGAAAGATATAGAATTGGCCTCTTGATTCCCATATCCAAATCCCAAACATTTGGATGTTTAAGAGCAAAGAGGACCTATGTGCCCCTTCCTGGTTTGAGATCACTGAGAGTGACTGGCTAGACATACAAGGACACCATGAGTCTCACAGAAAAAGCTCCATACCTGATAGGAACAACCCTACAAATATGGAATGGAAGGAGAAGAGAGAGAGGCCAGGCTAATTGACCCCACACAATAGGAATGAGAGAGGTCTCAGGCCTATCAAAAGATTCAGCCCTCATGTCCCTCACTTTGGTAAGACATAGCACGCCCTAGAAATTATTATTTTTAATTCAATTTATTGGGGTGACATCTGTTCCCAACACCATACAGGTTTCAAGTATACAACTCAATAAAACATCATCTGCACACTGCATTGAGTGACTATTGCTCCAGACAAAGTCTCTTTCTGTCCCATTCTCGCCCTTTGCCCACCTCCACCTAGCCCCACCTCCTTTCCCTTTAGCTATCACCACACTTTCCTCTGTGTTTATGTGTTACGTATATATGTTTTTTGAATAATCCTTCACATTCTTTATCCAATCCACTCTCTCTCCTCCCCTCTGGCAGCTGTCAGTCTGTTCCTTGTATCCCATTTTAAACAAAATCTGGTGGATTGTTTCCAGATCTTGGCTATTGTAAATCTGCTATTAATATAGGGGTGCATATATTGTTTCTGGTTGGTGTTTCAGTATTCTTAGGATATATTCCCAGAAGTGGAAATCAAAAGGCAGTACAATTTTTAATTTTTTGAGGAAACTCCATACTGCTTTCCATAGTGGCTACAGTACTCTACATTTTCACCAACAATGCACAAGGATTCCCTTTTCACCACATTCTCTCCAGCACTTGTTGTTGATTTATTCATATTAGCCATTCTGACAGGTGTGAGGTGATACCTCATCATAGTTTTTATTTGTATATCTCTGATGATTAGTGACCTTGAGCATCTTTTCATATGTCTATTGACCATCTGTATGTCCTCTTTGCCCATTTTTTAACCAGATTGTTTATCTTCCTGGTCTTGAGGTGCATAAATGGTACATTTACACAATGGAATGCTACAAGGCTGTAAGAAAGAAGGAACTCTCTTACCAAATGAGACAACATGGAGGGACCTGGAGAATATTATGCTAAGTGAAATAAACCAGTCAGAGAAAGACAAGTATCACATGGTCTCACTAATATGTGGAATCTAATGAACAAAATAAACTGATGAACAAAATGGAACCAGAAGCATAGATACATGGAACAAACTGGCCATTGCCCCAGGGAAGGGAGGTGGGGGTGAAGGGCTTAGCTAAAGAACATATATGCATACCATATGGACAATAATTTGGTGAAGGCCAAGGGAGGGGGAAGCTGGGCAGGGTGAGGGGGAATTAATAAGGGAGAGGTACATCTGCAATAATGTCAACATTAAAAATCTATAATAATAAAAGCATAATATGCAAATAGATCAAATGACCAAATAGCAGAAGGACAGTCCAGACGACCTTCCGGATGGCTATGCTATGACACGCTCTGGTGCCAGACCAGCCAAGACAGGGGCAATGTGATTGGGCAGGGGCGGGGGGGGGGGGTTGGGGGGCGCCATCGCTCCACAATTGCTCTGCAGAGGGAGGCCCAGGCCCGGCCACCAGCCAGCAGGGCGATCGATCGGGCGGCTCTGCTATCACCTCAAAGAGAGAGGTCCAGGCCACCCACTGTGGGGCGATTGATTGGGGGGCTCCACGGAACCGGGGAACCTGGGGTGTGTAGTGGTGGATGCTGGCAGCGCCAGGCCAAGGTGGGTGCAGGTAGGGAGTGGCTAGGGCTGTGAGGCAGCTGGGCCACGAGGACCCCAGCAGCTGGAGTTGTGCTGCAGCTGATAATTTGGTGAAGGCCAAAGAAGGGGGAAGCTGGGCAGGGTGGGGGGGAACTAATAAGGAGCTGGGGCTGTGAAGGCCTACCCTTGCATGAATTTCATGCATTAGGCCTCTAGTTTTTAATTTAAAAAATCTGGTGGAAATGGCAAACCCACATTGATTGAAAAAAAAAAGTCTCAACTTATGGCAGAATAGGTGGTTGATATAAAAATATAGTTAAAGTATAGAGTACTAAGAACATATATATTCATTCAAACCTGAGTTTGTAAACTGAGATTCATGCCCACTACAATTTTAGTGAGTCAGTTCCTCATAAGGTCCTCTGGATGTGTGATGGAAATATTTAGTTTGGGGTTAATTATGAATATATTCTGTAGGAAGAAAATACAATTTTAGCTAAGATCAATGATTTCTTGGGTATTTTATTTTTACTGCTACCTAACATAATTGATTATTTAAGATAAAGATGCTTTTAAAAATTGAAAACAATGCATTGCTAATCATCTTAGAGACTTTGGCCATCCATGGATTAGGACTTCTAATTTTTAAATGGGAGTGTAGTTTTCCACTCCAGACTTTTTGATTAGATATAAAGCTGTCAGTTGCCTTGAGTTAGAGAGATTCTAAGATGTATTTCTTTGACTATAAGTAATTAGAAAGTGAGTCATAGAGAAAATCAAGAGTAATGAGAAACATAAAAAAAAAACAACACAATATACTCCAATTTAAAAAATCCTCAGCTAAAATAGAATTTTTCTTGTTTTGAATTCCCCCCAAAAGCAGGTCCTGATACAAGTAGTGTTTGAGTGGAGATTCCAGGATGCATATTAACAGAGCAGAGAAGGGAGACAGGAATGGGAGAACAGTAAAAAAGCACTTATGAATGTGTTGTCACTGTACAAAACCTGGTTCCCTGCTACTGGAAAACCTCTAAGAGACAGTTACATAAAACATACTCAGAACACTCCTTCTGAAGAGCAAGGAGGCTGAGCAGGGTGTTTATCTACCAACTCTTGTCTCTCATTAGTTGAGGAATATTTTATGGCTTTTAACATCCCAACCTTGTGCTTTGGCTGAACACATTGCAGAGTCCAGAGAAAGTCTTCAGACAGAGGACATTGAATATGTGAAAAGAAACTGCAGTAACCTCCAGAACATGCTATAAGAAGGCAGGACCCTGCAGTGTCTGCTAGGACATCCTTTCCATGTAAATTCAATGATCAGTAGTCGTGACTTGGAGATAATGTGAAAAGGATTAAAAAGAAGAACAAGGAACACTTTAGTGGTGATTAGGGGCACCTTTATTCATCAGGATAGTGGCACAAAATGAAATTAATATGAGTACAGCATGAGTTAAAGGAAGAGAGGAGAAAATATGTATGAATAAACTTCTGCTTCTATTTCATGGCTCTACATTTTTAAAACTTGAAAGTTTAAACTTGAAAATTTGAAAGCAGAATAAAGGTGTTTCTTCATGGAAAATTACATAAAAGTCTACTGAAAGCGACCTTGTTTACAACACCATGGTTCCAAACAAGAAGTTCCCTAAATGGGTTGTGTTTGGTTGGCAAAGTATCTTTTGTTAGGAATGAATGTCATTAGGTATTGCTTATTCTCCTTAGTACAACACATTTCAACACATTCATTTACTAGTATTCATTAATTTAGTATTTATTGAGCACATACCCTGTATTACTAGGATCTCTGATAGATACTTGGGATATATCAGTAAACAAAGAGCCTAAGAATCCCTTCACTCAGAAGCTTATATGCTAGTAGTAAGAGAACCAGCATTCTCCCCATAACTCCCATTGTGTTAGGTAACTTCACATACTTCCATCATCTGCCTGCTCTCTGAAGTCATGTGCAAGTATGATCTCTGACCAGGATGTTTGTGCCATTAGATCACAGTGAGTCAAAAAGTTTCCCAAAATATACTTCAATGAAATAAGACTTTACAAAATAGAACAAGTGTCATTTATATTTTAAAATAGTCATTGGTCAAGATAAATATAAAAACTAGAAATGGAACCTATGTTCCAAGTTGAACAAAAGATAATAAATTAAAAAATGTATTTCAGTTAATAAACTATGCCAGTAGTTGGGTTATTAATACTTAACAGCCTGAAAAGTTTTCTTAAACACTGGGAAAACATGATGAAGAACATTCACACCATATATATCTCTCTCCCTTGATAAACAGCCCCTTACTGTTTTCCAACAGATGAAATGTTAGAAAAATTTGACTAATTTTTTCAACTTTACAAGAAATCAAGCATCAATGTGCTACTGCTGCAGAATCCCAGAAGGTCATTACTCAGGAAGAAAAAAAATATCCAAGCTAAGTACTTCCAACTAAGGAGTTGGTTGGCCATGAAATTTTCCTGTTGTTTTTAGATGATACTAGGATTTTAGAAATAGTGTCAGCATGCAAATATGTCCTCTTCATAAAATCAGTAGAGCATGAGCTTCCTATTCCTGCTGCCTGGAATTCCCTTCCAATGCTTACCCACTTGGTAAACTAGTAGTCAAGTGCTTTACCCTGCTCAAATGTCAATATCAATTATTCACCAAATTCTTAGATTTTTGTCCAAGCAAATTGAGTTGCTTCCTCCTTTTTACAGGCATAGCTACTTATAATACCCACCTCCCACATTAGAACATTTACCCTTTCAATGTGAACTATTTAGGACTAGGACATCAGGATGAAAAGGATATTTTTCATATTTGTACCAACAAGACACAGAAAAGAATTTGGCAAAGAATTAGGAGTTCAAAATATCTTATTGAATAAAATAATGTTTAATTTAAAGATTACAGAACAGAAAATCCACCTAAACCCTAACAATTCATCATAAACTTAATAAACAAACAAACAAATAAACAAACAAAAACCAACATGAAATAATGTTACACATGCCTCAGGATTTCATGAGCCATTCATCAAAAAATACACTTATGACAATTTGACAATTTTCTCAATGTTCAACCCATCTAAACTTAACCATGCTTTATGTTACTAACAAGGTGATGACAAAAAATTTCTCTGTTGGCATTTATTACACCACTAAATGTAGCATATCATTTATACTTCTTTATACTTAATTCTTTGCTCAGGTATAACACATAAATCACTACTAATAAACCATGTAATTAAGCCAGATTATGACCCTGAAACCAAAATAAATAACACATGGCTTTTGTTATAAGAGAACTAGTATGCATATAATTCAGTATGGACTTAAAAAATCAGTCAATATTTAAGGCTCTTCTATAAGTGTGATATTGTGCAGCAGCAGAACGGATAAAGACATCAGTTCTAAGACCATCTGCTGTTGATCCTTCAGCCATGCCTCTTAAAGCTTCACCAGAGCAGCCAAGCAAATAAAGCAATAATTCTAATCTGGCCACCACAGCTGCTGACATGAAGCAGTTGGTACTTTTATCACCAGAATTGTAACAGAAGGATTCATGTAAAACAGTACTCTCTTATCAGTTACTCTCTTACTGGTCTGATAAAGATTATTATTATTATTTTTTTAAAATATATTTTATTGATATTTTACAGAGAGGAAGGGAGAGGGATAGAGAGCTAGAAACATCGATGAGAGAGAAACATCGATAAGCTGCCTCCTGCACACCTCCCACCAGGGATGTGCCCGCAACCAATGTACATGCCCTTGACCGGAATCGAACCCGAGACCCTTCAGTCCGCAGGCCGACGCTCTATCCACTGAGCCAAACCGGTTTCGGCAAGATTATTATTTTTTATATTATACATCCTGGGGACACTGTATTATAGTGTTGCATTTTGACTCCTTTTATGATTCTATAATTTCATTTTATAGTAATTTTGATTAAGCTTGGCTCATAGCTAATCTTAACAAGTAATGTTGAATAGATTCAACTCAGCAGAACCTCTGTTTGCTCTTCTAAACATCAAGGGAATTACATTAAATACTTTTTTATTTAAGTTTTTTTTATTGCTTAACGTATTCCATAACTCTCCTTTTCCCCCCATTGACCTCTCCCCGGCCACCCACAAACCCCAGCACATGCCCTGAGCCTCATTATTCCTCTGTGTCCATTGGGTATGCTCATATGCATACATACAAGTCCTTTGGTTGATCTCTTACCCCTTCACCCTTCATCTTCCCTCATAGGTTGGACAGTCTATTTGATGTTTCTTTGATTCTGTTTCTGTTTTTGTTCATCAGTTTATGTTGTTCATTATATTCCACAAATGGGTGAGATTATGTGATATTTATCTTTCTCTGACTGGCTTATTTCACTTAGCATAATGCTCTACAGGTCCATCCATGCTGTTGCAAATGGTAAGAATTCCTTCTTTTTTACTGCAGCATACTATTCCATTGTGTAGATGTACCATACTTTTCTAATCTACTCATCTGCTGATGGGCACCTAGGCTGTTTCCAAATCTTAGCTATTGTAAATTGTACTGCTATGAACACAAGGGTGGATATATCCTTTCTGATTGGTGTTTCTGTTTTCTTGGGATATATTCCTAGAAGTGGGATCACTGGGTCAAATGGGAGTTCCATTTCTAGTTTTTTGAGGAAACTCCATACTGTTCTCCATAGTGGCTGTACCAGTCTGCATTCCCACCAGCAGTGGACGAGGGTTCCTTTTTCTCTGCATCCTCTCCAGCACTTGTCATTTGTTGATTTGTTGATGATAGCCATTCGGACAGGTGTGAGATGGTACCGCATTGTTGTTTTGCTTTGCATCTCTCGGAAAATTAGTGACTTTGAGCATGTTTTCATGTGTCTCTTGGCCTTTCTTATGTCCTCTTTTGAAAAGTGTCTATTTAGGTCCATTGCCCATTTTTTGATTGGATTGTTTATCTTCCTTTTGTTAAATTGTATGAGTTACCTATAAATGTTGGAGATTAAACCCTTATAGGTGATAACATTGGCAAATATGTTCTCCCATGCAGCGGGCTTTCTTATTGTTTTGTTGATGGTTTCTTCTGCTGTGCAGAAGCTTTTTATTTTGATGTAGTCCCATTTGTTTATTTTCTCTTTAATTTTCATTGCCCTAGGAGCTGTATCGATAAAGATATTGCTACGACAAATATCTGCTATTTTGCTGCTGATGGCTTCTTCTAAGATTTTTATGGTTTCCTATCTTACTTTTAAGTCCTTTATCCATTTTGAGTTTATTTTTGTATATGGTGTAAATTGTTGATCTAGTTTCTTTTTTAAAAAAATGTATCCATCCAATTTTCCCAATACCATTTATTGAAGAGACTGTCTTGACTCCATCACATACTCTTGCCTTCTTGTCAAATATTAATTGAGCATAATGGCTTGGTTCTATTTCTGGGTTCTCTGTTCTGTTACATTGGTCTATATGTCTGTTCTTGTGCCAGTACCAGACAGTTTTGAGAACAGTGGCTTTGTAGTATAGCTTGATCTCTGGTATTGAGATACCTCCTACTTTGTTCTTCTTACTCAAGATTGCTGCAGCTATTCGGAGTCTTTTTTTTTTTTATTCCAGATGCATTTTTGGAGAGTTTGTTCTAGCTCTTTGAAGTATGCCATTGGTATTTTAACAGGGATTTGCATTGAATCTATAGACTGCTTTGAGTAGGATGGACATTTAAGTTATGTTGATTCTATCAATCCATGAACACGGAATATTCTTCCATTTGTTTATGTATTCCTCTATACTTTTTAAAGGATTATCTGCACCAAATTTATACTTACGTGGGAAAACACCTGGGCATAAAGTCTCCTAACTCTATTACACATTTTACTCAGGTTATTCTAGTGTCTAAATTGATTCCAAGATACAGCAAAGATTCGAAATCCCATCAGATTAATTAGCCAGGTCATTGAAAGCAACAAAATAAACTGAGTGCAAGCAGAAGAATATACCTAGGTCTTATTTTAAGAATCAAATTATTAATTCAACATGTATTTATGTTATAACTGTGTATCAGTCTCTGTTCTAGGCGTTGGGGATAATAGAAAAGCTCTACCCTTGAGTTGTTAGCAATTACAGCCCTTAATATGTGCCAAGTACTCTTCAAAAAGCTTCACATCTATTGACTTATTTAATTGTATGAGATAGGTACTATTATTACCTATTTTCGTATTACCAATCTGAGAAACTGTTTAGATAACTTGTCAAAGATCACATTAGTCTTGAATCATAAAGCTGGGTTTCTAATTTAAGCAGCCTGGGTTGAGATAAAACATTGACAATACACTCCAAAGTGAAAATAAATAAAGTAGATCATTCCAAGTCCTAATTGAATTCCTGATGCTCTTTATGCTAGAAGAAGAATTAGTGTTCCTCTCTAAAAGAAAGAGGGGAAGGATAACATTAGCATCTCTTACTATATTATAAAAATCTGGCCAGGGCAAAACATGATTGGAGAGTCATACATTCAGAAATCTCTACCATTCAGAATGAAATGTGAAATGCACTTGTGAACCACATAAGTCATAATTTTAAAACCTGAGTTCTGAGTGCCTTTACAAGAGGTTTATAGGCCATTGATCAGGGTATGTTTACTCCTGACTATACTTTGGTATGTGCAGGGGATTGGTCCCAGGAACCAAACAGACACCAAAGTCCTTCATATAAAGTGTCATAGTATAACCTAGGTATGTCCTCCAAATATTTTGTCATCTCTAGATTCTTCATAATACTTAATACAGTGCAACTGCTAGGTACATAATTGTTCTACTGTATTGTATAAGGAATAATGACAAGGAAAAAATATCCGTACATGTTCAGTGCAGACACAGCCAACGTAGGCCTAGCTACAAAATACACATAGGCCCAGTTACATTGTCAGCAACAATGTAACACTTAAAAATATTTTTAATTTCTGGTTGATTAAATCTGTGGATACAGAACTCATGGGTATGGAGGGCCAATTGTACATAACAATAACAGACTCAGTTACTTAAATTCTCAGATTTTAGGAGTTAAGGAGTTGGGATTTAAACATGGAAAGGCTTCTTGAGACAGTGGCAGTTAGTCTACCAGGAAGGAAAGTGTAAGAGAAACTAGTGTGTTATTACATGGACTAGAGTAATTTCAAAGAAAAACTATTAAGCAAGTCTCCATCTATTTCAACTATTCCAAACATGTCAGATTTGGTAGGTACAATTTTTAAAGGCAAGACAAGAAATAATGTATTCATACATTTTACATTAGGTATCAGCAATAAGGAGAGAGAGAGAGAGAGAGAGAGAGCGAGAGAGAGAGAGAGAGAGAGAGATTGCTGATAGTTCTAAAGTATGCTGTAAAATACTACTAGTACTACAATGTGAAAGACAAAAGTGGTTATATTTTCCTGAAGAGAGTCCTGGACCAAAGGTCAGATGAAAGAAATCAAAGCATTCAAGCATTCAAATTATACATACACTAGAGGCCCAGTGCATGGAATTCCTGCATGGAGCGGGTAAAAGGGGGTGGGAAGAGGTCTCTCAGCCCGGCCTGCACCCTCTCACAATCTGGGACCCCTCAGGGGATCTCCAACATGATCAGGACTAAACTGGCAGTCAGACATCCCTCTCACCCCACTCACCTGCCTGTCCGCCTGATTGTCCCTAACCACTCTGCGTGCCTGACTCATAGCCCCTAACTGCTTGCCTGCCTGCCTGATAGCCCCTAACCACTTCTGCCTGCCTGCCTGCCTGATTGCTCCTAACTGCTCACCTGCCTGCCTGATCACCCCTAACCACCTCTGCCTGCCTGCCTCATCACCCCTAACTGCTCGCCTGCCTGCCTGCCTGATTGCCCCTAACCGCCTCTGCCTCAGCCCCCGCCACCACGTCTTCGTTCGGAAGGTCGTCCAGAAGGACATCCAGAATGACGTCTGAAAGGTCATTCAGCAGTCCAGTCTAATTAGCATATTATGCTTTTATTATTATAGAATCATACTTAACACAATTGAACATTATGATGGTTATTTACTTTGAGTTCTAGAAGTAGTTTTATAAAACAGAATATAAATATCATATCCTGATTGCCTGAATTGTGTTACAACCCAGATAGGTGCAGTGTCATGAGTATCTCAGCCCTTACCAAGTATCTGTTTCCAACCTCACAGCTGGGATTGCTGCTCTCACCTCCAATGGACAAGTGTGCATTTGAAGATGTTAGAATGAGGAGTCTAATTCTAGAATAAATTAAATCATGCCTTGTGTAATCTAGAGAAATGTATAAATTTTGTTCTTTAAAGGGCTTAGTATGTTTTTGGGAGATGTTTTCCTTTTAAGTACAGATACATTAAGTACTTTTAACCATTATGTTTATATCGATATTCCTTTCCTATGGTTAATTAAATAAAAAGGGGGGGAGGCAGAAAAGGAATTAGAGCATAATATGTTAAAAATAAATGTGCCACAGCACAGGGATTTGATTCCAAGCATTGTGTGTAGTTAAGCATTGTGTGCTGGATTAAATTATAAAGTCATAAAACTGTGGTTTACCCTGGAGAAAATGACAATGTAGTAAGTGTCACTTGTAGTAGGTATCTCTACAATACCATGTTGACATACTGTGAATATTAACACTGCTTAACATTACTATTACATATCTAATTCTAACAAAAAGTCAATTCAAGTCTATCTACTAAACTAGTTATATTTCTTATCTTGGGATTTCAGACATTCAGAGAACACTTAAATATATTGTTACCATGTTCTAGGACAATGTTTCTACATGATAAGTGAGCTTTTTTTTTTAGTAAGATAATACTGCAATGTAACATATGTAGAGAAACTAAATAAGTTGTACAAAATGGGATGCTGTTTAAGGAAAGATTAAAAGTCAATAAAACATTTTAAATACAATTTTAATATGAAAGATAAAACACTGACTGTATCACTTCTGGATTTAATTCCTCCCTACACATAAGAATTGCATGTATAAAGGGTCTTGCCAATATTTTATTTCTCAAAGCTACTGAAAATAGAGCTTTTCATTCTAGTTCTGATACTTTCAGCATAGATTTTGGTAGATGCACGTTTCCTCATTTACATAATTAATATGAGCTACTGAATATCTTTGCAGAGGAAACAAATACTTATTTGTTTTTAATGATGAATCAACTTTTGTTTTCTTAAAAGTTTTTAATATTGATAGTATTAATTTGCTTACTTTACTTTCCAGCAACTTGAGAAGTAAATCCATATTAGATATTCTTTCACTTGGAGCTCTATACATATAATACTGCTTTTCTAAACCTGTAATCATATTTGATATTTTGCTAAAATACACAAACCATTGTTTAGTACACAGCAAAGCATATTCACTGAATTTTCAGGTTCCTTAAAATGCAGTGTGATATTTTTATACAGTTGATAGTGTCGTATTGAATATAGATATGAATATTGGGTTACTTTTAACTTATGGTTCCAAAAGAAAAAATATATAACATTGAAATTTTCATCAGACTGAGCTAAATTTTAAATTGAAAGATGACCTACAAGCAAGACTACTTTACCCAGAAAGGGTATTATTTAAAATTGAAGGAAAAATAAAAAGCTCTTCAGACAAGAAAAAGCTAAAAGATTTTGTTACCAACAAACTAATATTACAAGAATGTTAAAGGGCCTGTTTTAAAAGAAGAACAAGGAGAAGAAGAAGAAAAAATAGGGGAACATATTTAAAATAATAAAAGGGCAATAAATATGTACCTATCAATAATAATTTTAAGTATAAATGGTTTAATACTTCAATCAAAAGACAGGGTAGCTTAGTGGATAAGAAAGCAATATCCATTTACATGCAGTTTATAAGAGACCCACCTCAGAATGAAAGATACACAGAGACTAAAAGTAAAAGGATGGAAAAAGATATCTCATGGAAATGGAAAGGGAAAAAAAGCTGTGGTAGCAATACTTATATCAGACAAAATGGACTTTAAAACATAGGCTATTGTAAGAGAAAAAGGACACTATGCAATGATAAAAATAACAATCCAACAAGAAAATATAACCCTTGTAAACATGTATGCATCCAACATATGAGCACCTAAATATGTCAATAAAATTTTGAATGACATAAAGGGAGAGAATGACAGTAGCACAGTCCTAGTTGGTTTTTAACACAGCATTGACATCAATGGATAGATCTTCCAGATAGAAAACCAACAAAAAATAGTGGCCTTAAATGACACACTAGATTGGATAGATTTAATTGATATCTTCAGAGCATTTCAAAATAAAGCAACGATATATATATATATATATATATATATATATATATATATATATATATATATATTGATATTTTACAGAGAGGAAGGGAGAGGGATAGAGAGTTGAAAACATCGATGGGAGAGAAACATCGATCAGCTGCCTCCAGCACACCTCCTACTGGGGATGTGCCCACAACCAAGGTACATGCCCTTTCAGTCCACAGGCCGATGCTCTATCCACTGAGCCAAACTGGTTAGGGCCAAAATATATATATTTTTAAGTACACATAGAACATTTTCTAAGATAGACCATATGTTATGACACAAAACAAGTCTCAATGTATTAGGAACTTTGAAATCATATCAAGCATCTTCTCTGACCATAATGACATGAAACTAGAAACCAATGACAAGAAAAAAAACTAATAAACACACAAAGTCATGGAGGCTAAATAACATGGTACCAAAACAATAAATAGGTTAATAATGAGGTCAAGAAAGACATCAAATGATACTTTAAAAAAGTTAAAATGAGAACACAATAACCCAAAATCTATGGGACAGAGTAAAAGCAGTCCTAAAAGGGAAATGTATAGCATTACAGGGCTACCTGAGGAGACAAGAAAATTATCAAATAAATTATCCAACTTGACACTTAAAGTAAATGAGGGGAGAAAAAGCCAAAGTGAGTACAAGGAATGAAATAAAAAAGATCACATCAGAAAGAAATGAAGTAGAGTCTTAAAAAAATCATGAAACCAAGAGTTGGTTCTTTGAAAAGATAAACAAGATTAAGAAATTTTAACCAGACTCATCAAGAATAAAAGAGGGAGAGCTGAAATAAATAAAATAAGAAAGGAAAGAGAAGTAACAATTGACACCAAAGAAAATCAAAGGATTGTAAGAAAATATTGTGAACAACTATATGCCAACAAATTGAACAATCTGGAAGATATGATTAAATTCTTAAAAACATTCAATCTTACAAAACTGAATCAGAGAGAGTCTGAACAAACAGAAGTCCTGGACTAGGTGGCTTTACAGGTGAATTTTACTAAACATTCAAAGAACTAACACTTACCTCCTCAAACTATTCCAAAAAACCCAAGAGGAGGAAAGACTCCCAAGCTCATTTTAAAAGGACAACATTATCTTAATTCCAAAACTAGATAAAGACACTACAAAGAAATAAAATTATAGGCTAATATTCCTGATAAACATAAATAAAATATTCAATAAAATATTAGCAAACTGGATCTATCATTACATTAAAAAATATCATACACCATGATCAAGTGGGATTTATTCCAGGGATATAGGTTTGTACAATATTTTCAAATCAATAAATATTATACACCACATAAAATGAAGAATAAAAAATTAATAAAAATATCAACAGATGCAGAAAAAGCATTTGATAAAATCCAGCACCCATTTATGCTAAAAACTCTCAGAAAAGTGGAAATAGAGAAAACATACCTCAACATAATGAAGGCTACATATTATAAACCCACAGCCAATATCACACTCAAAGTGCAAAAATTACAAGTATTTCCCTTAACATCAAGAACAAGACAGAGATGTCCACTTACACCACTGTTATTCAACACAGTACTGAAAGTCTTAGCTACAGTGATCAGACAAGAAGAAGAAAAAAAAGGCATCAAAATAGGAAAGGAGGAAATAAAACTGTCATTAATTCAGATGACATGATACTGTGCATATAGAGAACCATAAAGATCCCCCCAAAAAACTACTAGAACTTATAAAGGAGTTTAGTAAAAATAGCAGGATGCAAATAAGTATTGAGAAATCAATTGCATTATTATACACCAGTAATGAAGTATCAGAAAGAGAAACTAGGAAATAAGTATTATTCACAATTGCTTCAAAAAATAGCAAAGAATAAATTTGGCCTGTACTCAGAAAATTATGACACTGAAGAAAGAAATAGAAGCTACAAATAAGGGAAAGCATATACCATGTTCATAGATAGGAAGAATTAACATCATTAAAATGTCCATACTACCCAAAGCTACAGATTCAATGCCATTTCTATCAAGACATCAATGGTGCATTTCACAGAACAAGAAAAAATGTTCCAAAAATTTATATGGAACCACAGAACACCTTGCATAGCCAAAAAATATCTTGAGAAAGAACAAATTTGGAAGAATCACACCACCTGATATCAAATTTCATAAAAGACCATACTAATCAAAACAGCATGGTAATGGTATAAAATCAGATATATAGTCAATGGATCGTAGTTAGAAAGCCCAGAAATAAACCCTTGCCTTTATAGTCAGTTAATATTTGACAAAGAGGTAAAAACATATAATGAAGTAAATAAAGTCTATTCAATAAATCATGTTGGGGAAATTAAACAGATACACACAAATAAATGAAATTGAACCACCTTCTTATACCATACACAAGGATATACTCAAAATGAATTAAGTACATGTTAGATTTAAATCCATAAAATCATAGAAGAACATATAGGCAGTGAAATATTGGACATTTTTATAGCAATATTTTTTTTCTGATATGTTGTCTCAGGCAAAGTGAACAAAAGAAAAAATAAAAATAAATGTGGCTACATCAAACTGAAAAGTTTTTGCACAGAAAAGGAAATGATCAACAGAATGAAAAGACTACCTACTAAATGGGAGAACATATTTTCCAATGATATATCTGACAAGGGGTTAATATACAAAATTTATAAAGAACTTATACAACTCAACACCAGGAAGACAAACCAATCCCATTAAAAAAAGGGCCAAGGGCTTTCTTATTGTTTTGTTGATGGTTTCTTTTGCTGTGCAGAAGCTTTTCATTTTCTCCTTCTGTTTATTTTCTCCTTAGTTTCCATTGCCCTAGGAGCTGTATCAGTAAAGATATTGCTACGAAATATGTCTGCTATTTTGCTGCCTATGGATTCTTCTAAGATTTTTATGGTTTCCCATCTTACATTTAAGTCCTTTATCCATTTTGAGTTTATTTTTGTGTATGGTGTAAGTTGGTGGTCTAGTTTCTTTTTTTTCTTTTCTTTTCTTTCTTTTGCATGTATCTGTTCATTTTTCCCAACACAACTTATTGAAGAGACTGTCTTGACTCCATTGCATGCTCTTGCCTCCTTTGTCAAATATTAAGTGAGCATAATGGCTTGGTTCTATTTCTGGGTTCTCTGTTTTGTTCCATTGGTCTTTTCGTCTGTTCTTGTGACAGTACCAGACAGGTTTGAGAACAGTGGCTTTGTAATATTGCTGATATCTGGCATTGTGATCCCTCCAACATTGTTCTTTGTTCTCAAGATTGCTGTGGTTATTCAGGGTCTTTTTTATTCCATATTAATTTTTGGACTGTTTGTTCTAGGTCTGTGGAATATGCCATAGGTATTTTATTTTATTTTTTATTTTTTAATTTTTTTATTAAGGTATTATATGTGTACATATCTTACCATTGCCCCCCGCCACACCCCATTCCCATACATGTCCTCACCCCCCAATGTTTTGCATCCATTGGTTATTCTTATATGCATGCATATAAGTCCTTCAGTTGATCTCTTATTTCCCCCACCTCTCCCTAACCTTCCTGCTGTAATATGACAGTCTGTTTGATGCTTTACTGCCTCTGTATCTATCTTTTTGTTCATCAGTTTATAATGTTTTTTATTATCCACACATGAGTGAGATCATGTGGTATTTTTTTTTCATTGACTGGCTTATTTCACTTAGCATAATGTTCCCAATTCCATCCAGGTTGCTACAAATGGTAAGAATTCCTTCTTTTTTATGGGAGCATAGTATTCCATTTCAGGCGTCCTCAAACTACGGCCCGTGGGCCACATGAGGCCTGCCGAGGACGTTTATCCGGCCCGCCGGGTGCCGCTGCCTGTCCTGCTTAGCAGCCGACTCCTCCCGGGCCTGCAGTGCGCATAGGAATTTGTTCATACTTTTTTTTTTAAACTATACTCCGGCCCTCCAACGGTCTGAGGGACAGTGAACTGGCCCCCTGTTTAAAAAGTCTGAGGACCCCTGGAGATGTACCATAGTTTTCTGATCCAGTCATCTGTTCCCAAATCTTAACTATTGTAAATTGTGCTGCTATGAACATAGGGGTGCATATATCCTTTCTGATTGGTGTTTCTAGCTTCTTGGAATATATTCCTAGGAGTGGGATTACTGGGTCAAAATGGAGTTCCATTTTTAGTTTTTTGAGGAAACTCCATACTGTTCTCCACAGTGGCTGCACCAGTCTGCATTCCCACCAGCAGTGCACGAGGGTTCCTTTTTCTCCGCATCCTCAACAACACTTGTCGTTTGTTCGTTTGTTGATGATAGCCATTCTGACAGGTGTGAGATGGTATCACATTGTCATTTTGATTTGCATCTCTCGGATAATTAGTAACTTTGAGCATGATTTTATGTGTCTCTTGGCCTTCCTTCTGTCTTCTTTCGAAAAGATTCTATTTAGGTCCATTGCCCATTTTTTTATTGGATCATTTATCTTCCTTTTATTAAATTGTGTAAGCTGCCTGTAGATGTTGGAGATTAAACCTTTATCAGTGATAACATTTGCAAATATGTTCTCCCATACAGTGGGTTGTTTTGTTGTTTTGTTGATGGTTTTTTTTTTTGCTGTGAAAAAGCTTTTTATTTTGATGTAGTCCCATTTGTTTATTTTCTCTTTGGCTTCCACTGCCCTAGAGGCAGTACCAGTGAAGAAGTTCTTTTGGCATATGTCTAAAAATTTGTTGCCTGTGGATTCCTCTAGTATTTTTATGGTTTCCCGTCTTATGTTTAAGTCCTGTATCCATTTTGAGTTTATTTTTGTGTATGGTGTAAGTTGGTGATCTAGTTTCATTTTTTTACATGTATCTGTCCAATTTTCCCAGCACCATTTATTGAAGAGACTGTCTGGACTCCATTGTATGTTCATGCCTCCTTTGTCAAATATTAATTGTGCATAGTGGTTTGGGTCGATATCTGGATTCTCTATTCTATTCCATTGATCTATATGTCTGTTCTTGTGCCAGTACCAGGCTGTTATGAGGACAGTGGCTTTGTAATACAGATTGAAATCTGGTATTGAGATACCTCCTACTTTATTCTTCTCTCTCAGGATTGCTGTGGCTATTAGGGTCTTTTTTTATTCCAGATGAATTTTTGGAGAGTTCTTTCTAGATCTGTGAAATATGCCATTGGTATTTTAATGGGGAGTGCATTGAATCTATATATTGTTTTGGGTAGTATGGACATTTTAATGATGTTGATTCTACCAATCCATGAACATGGTATGTTCTTCCATCTTTTAAGTCTTCCTCTTTCTCTTTTTTCAGTGTCCTGTAGTTTTCCGCGTATAGGTCTTTTAACTCCTTGGTTAAATTTATTCCTAGGTATCTTAATTTTTTTGGTGCAATGGTAAATGGGATGGCTTTTTTAGTCTCTCTTTCTGTAAGTTCACTATTGGTGTATAGAAATGCCACAGATTTCTTGGCATTAATTTTGTATCCTGCTACATTGCCGAATTCATTTATTAAGTCTATTAGTTTTTTGATGGAGTCTTTTGGGTTTTTTATGTACAATATCATGTCATCTGCAAATAAGGACAGCTTTACTTCTTCTTTTCCAATTTGGATGCCTTTTATTTAGTCTTCTTGTCTAATTGCAATGGCTAATACTTCCAGTACTATGTCAAACAGGAGTGGTGAAAGTGGGCATTCCTGTCTTGTTCCTGTTCTTAGGGGAAATGGTTTTAGTATTTGCCCATTGAGTATGATGTTAGCTGTGGGTTTACCATATGTGGTGTTTATTATGTTGAGGTATGATCCTTCTATTCCCACCTTGTTGAGAGTTTTTATCAAGAAAGGTGTTGGATTTTGTCAAATGCTTTTTCTGCATCAATTGATATGACTATGTGATTTTTATCTCTCAATTTGTTTACATGATGCATCACATTTATTGATTTGTGGATATTGTACCATCCTTGCATTCCTGGGATAAACCCTACTTGGTCATGGTGTGTGATCTTTCTGATGTACTGCTGGATCCGATATGCTACAATTTTGTTAAGGATTTTGGATGTACATTCATGAGGGATATTGGCCTGTAATTCTCCTTCATTGTGTTGTCTTTATCTGGTTTTGGTATTTGGGTGATGCTGGCTTCATAGAAGGAGCTTGAAAGTGTTCCTTTGTCTTGAATTTTTTGGAATAGTCTGAGGAGGATAGGTTTTAGTTCTTCCTTGAATGTTTGGTAAAACTCTCCTGTGAAGCCCTCTGGCCCCAGGCTTTTGTTTTCTGGAAGCTTTTTGATGACTGCTACAATTTCTTCCATAGTTACTGGCATATTGAGCTGTTTAGATTCTTCCTGATTGAGTTTTGGAAGGTTATATTTTTCTAGGAACATATCCATTTCCTCCAGGTTGTCCAGTTTGTTAAAATAGAGTTTTTTATAGTATTTTTAAAAAATCTTTTGTATTTCAGCGGGATCTGTTGTTATTTCACCTCTTTCGTTTCTATTATGTTTATTTGGGTCCTCTCTCTTTTTTCCTTGGTCCTCTCTCTTTTTTCCTTGGTGAGCCTGGCTAGAGGTTCATCAATCTTGTTTATCCTTTCAAAGAACCAGGTCTTGGTTTTGTTGATCTTTTGTATTGTTTCTTTGGTCTCTATGTCGTTTATCTTTGCTCTGATCTTTATTATTTCCTTCCTTGTGCTTACACTGGGCTTTTCTTGTTGCTTTCTTTCTAAGTCTTTGAGATGTAGGGTTAGGTAATTTATTACCATTGTTTCTTGTTTTTTGCAGTATGCTTGTAGAGCTATGAACTTCCCTCTCAAGACTGCTTTTGCTGTGTCCCATAGATTTTGGATTGTTGTGTTTTCATTGTCATTTGTTGCCATGATGTTTTTTATTTCTTCCTTGATCTCTCTGGTAACCCAGTCATTGTTTAATAGCATGCTGTTTAGTCTCCATGTGTTTGATTTCTTTGGGTTGTTTTTATTGTAGTTGATTTCCAGTTTTATGCCACTGTGGTCTGAGAAGATGCTTGATATGATTTCTATCTTCTTGAATTTGAAGAGACTTTGCCTATGTCCCAACATATGGTCTATCTTTGAAAATGACCCATGTGCACTTGAGAAGAATGTATATTCTGTGGCTTTGGGGTGAAATGTTCTGAAGATGTCAATTAATTCCATCTGGTCTAGTGAGTCATTTAGGATTGATGTTTCTTTGCTGATTTTTTGTCTAGAGGATTTCTCCAATGGTGAGAGTGGGGTATTAAAGTCTCCTACTATGATTGTATTGCTGTCAGTCTCTCCCTTGATATCCTCCAGGAGTTTTTGTATTTATTTGGCTGCTCCTGTATTGGGTGTATATATGTTTAACAGGGTTATTTCTTCTTGTTGGATTGCTCCCTTTAGTTTTATGAAGTGGCCTTCCTTATCTCTTGTTATGTCCTTCACTTTGAGATCTAATTTGTCAGATATAAGTATTGCTACCCCAGCTTTTTTTTTTTCATTTCCATTCACCTAAAAAACCTTTTTCCATCCCTTCACCCTCAGTCTGTGTGTGTCTTTTTTTCTGAGGTGCGTTTCTTGCAGATAGCAGACATATGGGTCATGTTTTCTTATCCAATCCGTTACCCTATGTGTTTTGATTTGGTCATTTAATCCATTTACATTTAAAGTTATTATTGATAGGTACTTACTTGTCACCATTTTTATTCTTTACCCCTGTGTTCCTTCTTCACTTCTTATTTCTTCTTTTTACAGCAGACCCTTTAGCATTTCTTGCATTGCTGATTTTGTGGAATTAAATTCCCTTAGTCCTTTTTTGTCAGTGATGCTCCTGATTTCACCTTCAATTTTGATTGATAGCCTTGCTGGGTACAGTATTCTTGGATTCAAACCCTCCCTTTGCATGACTTTGTATATTTCATTCCATTTCCTACAGGCCTGATGAGTTTCTGTTGAGAAATCAGTTGCTAGTCTGATGGGGGTTCCTTTGAAGGAACTTTCTGTCTCTGGCCGCTTTTAAGATTCTTACTTTGTCATTGGTGTTTGCCAATTTAATTATAATGTGCCTTGGTATCGGTCTTTTGGGGTTCATTTTTCTTGGGACTCTGTGAGCTTCTTGGATTTGTGTGGGTTTTTTCTTCTTTATATTTGGGAAATTTTCTGTCATTATTTCTACAAAGAGGTTTTCTATTCCTTGCTCAGCTTCCTTTCCTTCTGGAACCCCTATTATGCGGATGTTGTTTTGTTTCGTGTTGTCCAAAGTTCCCTTAGGCTCTCCTCCTGTTTTTTAATTTTTTTTCTAAAAGCTCCTCTACTTGGGTATTTTTTCCCATCTTGTCTTCTAGCTCACTGATGCGGTCCTCTGCTTCTTCTAGTCTACTCTTGATGCTTTCTATTAAGTTCTTTACAGCAGCCATGTAATTTTTCATTTCTTCTTGGTTCTTCTTCATTTCCTCTTGGTTCTTACTCATATTGTTGAATTTGTCTTCCATTCTTTTCAGCCACCTTATGACCATTTCTCTGAATTCTTTCTCTAGAAGGTTGCTTGCCTCTATTTCGTTTACTTCCTTTTCTGGTGATGCCAGCTTTTCTTTCACATGCGGACTGTTTCTTGTCTCGCTATGGTCTCTCTTCTCTGGATGTTTGGTTATGTAGTTCTCTCTCTCCTGCATTGATTTAAAGGCACAAAATACAGCACTACCAGGTACAACACACAAGGCACTGAACAGAAATGTATTCACGATATTAATAACCTCCAATAAAGGTGACCACCAGAGAAAGGCAAATTAGGGGATAGGAGAGAAAGAAGAAGAGGAAAAAGAAAGGAGAAAAAAAAAGAGTGTCAAAATGAAATTGGGAAAAGGAAAAAAAAAGTAAGAGATACAAGAAAGAGACTAAGAAAAGGGGGAACATACTATATATATGGGGATAAAACTCCAATATAACAATCACTAATCCCATCAAATGCCCGCAGCAAGTACCTGGGGATTAATACAAACTACAACACCAACTAATATTGAGTGAGGCAAGGGAAAACAGAAGCACTAAACAAACAAAAAAATAAACAAAAGAAGAATAAGCAAAACAATCTCACAAAAAAGCATAAAAATTTGATATAATCCACATTCAAGCAAACAACAACAAAACGACAGAGAGAAAAACAATTTTTTGGATAGTTAAGACAGCGAAGAGAGAGGTGTGTAAGGACTTGGAGCAGGGGATTGGAGATTAGATATATAAGTAGGGTGAAATTTTAACAGGGTAAACAGAAAAAATAGGGAAAATCTAAAGCAGGAAAGAGGTAAGACAAACAGGACACCAAAAGGGGAAAGTTTAGGAAGAGAGTGATGGCATAAAGGTAGAGTTGAGATAGAGTAAAATGGTGCTAAAGGAAAGATGTAAATAGAATGTAGAAAACTAATCCCAAAGTAAAATAAAGAGAAAATAAAATGATACTTTAAAAAAAGGTAAAATAGTAGTAGTAATGATTCTGATTGAAAATAAAAATGTAATATTTAAAAAGGTAAAATCAAGTGAGGAAAAATGAAAAAAAAAATAGTTTCTTGAGTAAAAGATGCAAAAAATGAAAATAAAAAAATAAAAATAAAAAATAAAAAAATAAAATGTGCAGTAGTGAAGGTCATTCACTTCCTCTATTGTTCTGTTTGGGATGCCTATTTCTCAGTCCGGACAGTATTGCAGTTCCCTGCATTCCACTGCTCCTCAGTGTGGTAAGCCAGTCCTGATTTTTAAGCAGGTGGTGTGTCTTAATTTCTTGTATTCCTTTATTTTTGATTCAGCCCCTGGATGGCAGTGTTTCTGGATTGACTTTGGGGTCTATTTGGCCTCTCTAGCCTGTATTTAGATCCTTCTTTCCCTGTGGCACTCAATATAGGTTTGTGGAAGTGGGCTGCCTCAGAGCTGGCTCTCAGATGGTCACTCCCCACTCCGATCCCCAGGTTCCAGAAAAACAACTTTCCCCTGCAGTCTCCTAGGGTGTCCCCAACTAAGTGATCCTATGTATTAGGCTTAGTAATCAGAAGCAAGGATTTGAAGAGGAAAAAGCCCAAGTGTGCGAACAATGGGTCTGCGCGCAAGTCTAAGCAGCTGGCACACCTTTGAAATTCTTAGGCTGTCCCTGCACATCAGATCAAAATGGGTTGCTTTTTAGAGATCCCTTCTGTTAGCAGCTCTGAGGACCCCCTTACACATTCACAGATCACGCCAGCCCCAACAGCCACGGATTTTTCTAGGCACAGACTTCCCTGGTCCTCCAACTCCCGCAAAACGCGCGTTTCTCTCTCCCGCCAGGACCAGAGACCTCACCTTATCCCAGGCAAATCTGACCTTTCTGTGGTGGAGTGTGGAGCTCCTCTGAATCCGCGTGTTTGTGCCAATTGGGGACCGGTGTTCTGGGGCTCGCAGCTGTTTGGTGGGTGCTGCAATTGTGGATTCTCAGGCTTCCGATAAGCTCCACTTTCCCTTTCAAGATGGCGCAGTCTCCGCGTCCGAGCCCGTAGCTCCATGAGGGGACCCAGCCACAGTGGGGGCTGCCCGGTCAGGGGAACCCCATCTAGCAGCCCCCCACCTTCTCCTGGAGTTTAGCTGTCCCTTAACTTGCCAACAAACACTCCTCGTGCGACCCTCAGCTGTTCTTCCTTTCTGCTCCGGGACAAGGCTCGGAACACGTCTGTCCATTCCACTGCCATTTTTCTCCCTGCCATTGATATTTTAATGGGGGTTGCATTAAATCTATAGATTTCTTTGGGTAGTATGAACATTTTAATGATATTGATTCTACCAGTTTATGAACACAGTATAATCTTCCATTTGTTTATGTCTTCCTCTATCTCTTCTTTCAATGTCCTGTAATTTTCTGAGTACAGGTCTTTTACCTCCTTAGTTAAGTTTATTCCTGGGAGAACATATTTGCCAATGTTATATCTGAAAAGGGCCTAATCTCCAAAATTTATAGGGAACTTATACAGCTTAACAAAAGGAAGATAAACAATCCAGTCAAAAAATGGGCTAAGGACCTAAATAGACACTTTCAAACGTGGACATACAGAAGCCCAAGAGACATATGAAAACATGCTCAAACTCATTAATTACCTGAGAGTTGCAAATCAAAATGACAATGAGATACTATCTATGGCTATCATGAACAAATCAACAAAGGAGGATGTGGAGAAAAAGGAATCCTTGTGCACTGCTGGTGGGAATGCAGACTGGTGTAGTCACTGTGGAAAATAGTATTGAGTTTCCTCAACAAATTAAAAATGGAACTCCCATTTGACCCAGTAATCCCATTTGCAGGAATATATCCCAAGAAACTAGAATCACCAATCAGAAAGGATATATGCACCCCTATGTTCATAGCGGCACAATTTACAGTAGCTAAGATTTGGAAATAGCCTAAGTGCCCATCAGCAGATGAATGGATTAAAATACAGTGTTATATCTATCCAATGGAATACTGTGATGCTGTAAAAAATCAAGAGCTCTTACCATTGGCAACAGCATGGATGGACATGGAGAGCATTATGCTAAGTGAATAATCCAGTTGGAGAAAGATAAATATCACATTATCTCACTCACTTTGGAATATAATGAACAACATAAACTGATAAACAAAAATAGATCCAGGGACAGAGAAGCATCCAGCAGACCATCAAACTTCAGAGGAAAGGCAGAGGAAGGAGTGTTGGTAAGAGATCAACTGAAGGACTGGTATGCATGCATATAAGCATAACCAATGGACACAGACATTAGGGGTGGTGAGGACATATACTAGGGGATGGGGTGGCTGGGAAGAAGTCAGTGGGTAAAAAAGGAGACATATGTAATACTATATGTAATACTTTAAACAATAAAGAATTTTTTAAAAAGAGCAAAGGACCTGAGTAGACATTTCTTTAAAGAAGACATATGGATGTTCAATAGACATATGAAAACATTCAGTTTCACTAATTATCAGAGAGATACAAATTAAAACCACAATGAGATATCACCTCATGCCTGTCAGAATGGCTATCATCAATAAATCAGCAAACAACAAGTGTTAGCTAGGATGTAGAGAAAAGGGAACCATCCTGTACAGTTGATGGGAATGCAGATTGGTGCAGTCCCTGTGGAAAGTATGGAGCTACCTCAAAAAGTTAAAAATGGAATTGCCTTATGACCCAGCCATTCAACTTATGGAATCACAAGAGACACGAAACACTAATTCAAAAGATTATATGCAACCATATGTTTATTGCAGTGTTTTTTTTTAATGTAAAGAAAAATCTTTGCTTATAATTTCTTATTAATAGAAGACCAGTAATCTTTAAAAAATTGTCCTTTTTAAAAGTGAAAGGCAAATTCTATTTTTTCTTAACACTTTTTATTTCGCAATTTGCATGATCTCTAACATTACAATTTTGTTTAATTTTTTTGAAAATTTATCTTTGTTGTTGAAAGTATTACAGGTGTCCCCTTTGTTTTATTTTTTTTTTTCCATTGGCCCCTTCCTCCCTGCATCTGTCCCTTCAAAGCCTTTGCCACACTGTTGTCTGTATCAATGGGCTATGCATATCTATATATCTAAATATCTATATATCTATACTAGAGGCCTGGTGCACAAATATGTGCATGTTGAAAGTAAATTATTTAGAAGAAATATTTTAATATCGCTATTCACCCTGTCTCTATAATAGAAGTGTCAACCAAATCCACGGTTGACAATGACAAATCAAAACACATGCATGTGATTGGCACCAGCAAGAGTTTTACATATATCACGCATGCGTGAGACAACTTAAGACTTTTATATTATAGAATAAACTTGTTTAATTAGACCTGCTTTCTGATTTAGCTAAACTTTTTCCAGCCCTGTGAAGCACTCCAACTTCTCTTTCAGGTAATTGTCAGCAACACAGCAGTAAATATCAACATGAAGCAGATTATTATTGTAGATTATGCAGGGAGGACAAAGGGTAAAATATTTAACTGCAGCAGTGTTTGACCATATTCTGTACAGCGAGAAAACCTGAAGTCATTTTCAAGGTCCACCATTTCTTACTTCTTTTCAGTTGGGTCAAGTTTCTAAGCTTCCTAAATCTCTGTTTTCTGGCTAAAAGGATTCCACCAAGTCTCCTATCTACCTACTCCAGGACTATTGTGAGGATCAAATGAGATGAGGCACGGGGAAATGCTTCACATACATTTGGTTAAAGTGTAAAATGTTTGCACCTGGCTATAAAGGAAGTCATGTTCCTGGGCTGAAGAAACTCCAAGGAGGCTAGTCACTAGGGAGAGGAAGCCAGGTGTTGCTACACGACATCATTACCCGGCACCCACAGCCACTGTTTCTGGGCTGGGCTGTGGGCTGCATTTTGCGCCATGGGGTCTCAGCAGTGTTGGCTGCAATTTGATGGGCTGTCACTCTGGGGTGGTGGTGGGGCCTGTGTCCTACTTGGCGGAGGCCAAGTGTTGCTTTGTTGGCGCCAGGTCCATGATGCCATTTATTTGTAAATGGCCAGTGCGCATCACGGCAGCTCCTGCATTGAATGTCTGGCCCCTGGTGCAGTGCGCATCATAACAACAGGTCGAACTGTTGGACACTTAGCATATTAGCCTTTTATACATATAGATATCTATATATCTACATATCTATATATCTATATATCTACATATCTATATAGCTACATATTTACATATCTATATATCTATACATATAAAAGTGACTGGCTGACCGGCCAACCAGCCGGTAGCTATGATGCACACTGACCACCAGGAGGCAGATGCTCAGCGCAAAAGCTGCCGAGCTGCAGTGACTTGGCAGCTGCAGTTCTCAGGTGATGCATCTGGAACCAGAGAGGAGCGAGCCTGATTCTGGGATGCGTCACCCAAGACCCACCCTCTCGCAATCCGGGAACCCTTGGGGATGTCGAAGAGCAGGTTTTTTGGCCTGATCCCAACAGGCCAGGCCTCTAGTATGCATATAAGTTCCCCAGTTAATCTCTCCCTCCCACACCCTCACCTTCCCTCTGTAATTCATCCATCTGCTCATGGATCTATTTTGTTCACCAGTTTATTTTGTTCATTTGATTCCCCATATGAGTGAGGTCATGTGATACTTATATTTCTCTGACTGGTTTATTTCATTTAGCATAATACTCTCCAGGTCCATCTATGCTGTTGCAAATTGTAATGGAAGCAGCCCAAATGTACATTAGTTGGTGATTAGATAAAAAAAAGGCTATGATACATTTACAGATTGGAATACTACTTGGCCATAAAAAAGAAGGAACTCTTACCCTTTGAGACAGCATGGATGATCCTGGAGAGCATTATGCTGAGTGAAATAAGCCAGTCAGAGAAAGACAAGTACCATATGATTTTACTCTTATGTGGAATCTAATGAACAAAACTAACAAGCAAATAGAGGCAGACTCATAGATAGAACAGACTAACAGCTGTCAGGGGTATGTTGGGCAGCTGGATAGGGGGTGTGAAGGGATTGAGCAGAAAAGGATAAAAAAGAGAAACAACAGTGTGGTGATTGCCAGGGGGAGGGGGACAGAGAAAGGTGTAAGATGGTAAAGTGGGGATAAATAGTGATGGAAGGAGACTTGACTTGACTTGTGGTGGTGAACACACAATAAAGTATATAGATGATATGTGTATCTTAAACCTTTCATTATCCAGTGTAACCCAATAAATTCAATAAAAAGGAAAGAAAATGAATGACAATATGCAAAGAAGCAGGTCCTTAGTTATTAAAATTCCTGATCAAGATCAAGATAATTATATAACCCATGGACACAGACATTAGTGTGGTGAAGACCTGGGGTGGGGTGTGAGGTGGAAGGGGTAAATGGAGAAAAAATGAGGCACCTGTAATACTTTCAACAATAAATTTTTAAAAAGAAAAGTATAAGAACAGAATTTCTATTGGTAGTTCATCTCATGGTAAAATTCCTGAACATGCAATGAAACTAAAGCAGTCATATTTTTGTCAAAAAATTAAAATTTAAAGTCATCAAGACTGCATTATAAAAGTTACAAAAGCCTCCATTAATCAAAAAAGGGGGGATAGAAGGGTAATATCATGTAAGGAAAAATATCCTATAAGTAAATTACATCTAGAAAATTTTTACTTTACAAAATTAGTTTTCATTTGTAATGCTAACAGCAAGACACCCATGAAAAACACACATGGTGTCTAAATAAGACAAAGGAAAATCGTTTGGGCAAAAATAAAAAGGATCCCAAATCAATTATATAGAAAAGATTCCTTTATTAACTTTTGGTCGAGAATATGTTTGTATATTTTCAGAAAACAACTCCAAGACCATGTGGATTCCTGCAACAGAGAGGAATTGACAGGTCTGCTCCAACCATGAAGACAAGAGGAGAAACCGTCCAGAGATGGAAGACGCCGACGACGCCTTGTCACACTAGCAGTCAGCAGCTGTGCGACGCAGCAAGTTGCCTAGGACCAAACCAGAGAGGGTCGGACCTGCATTGCCACCATGTGCCCACCATCCAGATATCATTGCTGACATGTACACATAAGGAACTGTTTGACATTGAAATGGGGACTCAGAACTGTTGGACATGGAAATTGGGACTCAATCATTTTTTGTTATTATATGTTTATTTCTAGTCTGCAGAGGCAAGATTTTTTAAAGGAATGAAATGGGGAAAAAATAGATACAGAGGCAAAGAAGCATTGAACAGACTGTCAAACTACAGTGGGAAGGCAGAGGAGGTTTCGGGGGGTGGGGGGGGCTGTAAGAGATCAACCGAAGGACTTGTACGCATGCATTTAAGCATAACCAATGGATAAAAAACACTGGGGGGGAGGGGGCAGGTAAAGGCATGTACTGGGGGGAAGGGGAGGCCGGGGAAAGGTCAATGGGGAAGGAAAAAAAAAGGAGACATATGTACTACTATTTGTAATACTTCAAACAATTAAAAAAATAAAATTAAAAAAAATAAAAAAATAAAAAAATAAAAAAATAAAAAATAAAAAAAAGAAGGACTATAGCCATCTTTCCTACTTTTTGTTCAGTCTATGATATTGTCTTAGTGGATTCAATCCCAGAGAAATTCAACAAGAACCTATATTATGCTGCTTATTTTCCCAACTGTGTCATTTATTTATTTCCTGAAGTTTTCTTTCTTCACTTTGGAAACATATATTTTAATTTATACTTAATATGTGGCAATCATTTTGAAAATTTTTCTTATCTATTGTTCCTTGTTAGACCAAACTATACAAAATTACCTGTATTTACCATTTTAGAACTACAAACTCTTTTCAAAAAAATAAAGCAAACTGGTGTTGCTGGATTTTGCTAAAAAAAATCCAAACAACAAAACAGACAGAATACTACCTACTTCTACTACTTTGCTAATCTGACTAAAACTCCTGGTTTGTTTGAGAACAATGTTGCAATGCCAGTCCAAAGTGAAAACTTAAAGAGTAGCTTTATACAACTGTCATATCTATTGATGTCAAAAATGTTATGGCTGGATTCTGATCATTTCCTTTCTTGTCAAATTAGAGTAATAGTTTCCATTAATAGAACAAAGGACAAGATAATCATCATTACATTCCTAATACACACTGTGTCTATCAGAAGTCACCTGCTGACCACTGCCCATTTACTTTATAGTATGTGATTAAAGGATGTAGTCAATAACATGCTCATGTAGTACAATAAACAACTATAGCAGAGAGACTGAAAGGAGATGGCAGAAAGAAATGCTGTTCAAAACATAAGCTGAAACGTATTACAAAACAATTGGACATTCTTACTTTCTATTGTAATAGAACAGTAGCAAGTAAATCAAGAAGAGTATGTTGTTATCCATAAAGTGGAAATTGAGGGAACTGGAATATTTGTGATACTTTGGAAATAGATGAGATAACAGCAAACTGAAAGTACACGCTGCATCTGGATTTACATTAGAAAAGTTGCTGCATTTCTGATACTGAGTCTGTCTATTATTTCACAGCTTACCAAATTCCTCACTCCTCCCAGTCCCTGTACCAATACACTAGATACCCTAATCCTAATATATAGACCACACATGGGCTTTCTTTTCTTCAAACTTCATTAAAAACCATCATGAACTAATGTAGATTCTTTATATTAAGGCTACTGTTAGCTCACATGACTTTGTGATATTTACAGTGACCACAAGACTTATCAGCCACACCACAAGGTATTACATCCTATGAGTGGTGTGGCTAAGGCCAGAGGATGCCTTAAAAACAGTAATATGTTAGCATAAAGTTTTAACAATAATATGTTTATTTTATCATATCAGAATATGAGGGGGAAAACATACATTATGGCATACCCACAAGAAAGCTGTTTGCATTTTGCCTGTATTTTAATTTGAAAAATCTACCAAACAAATGTTATTTGATGAGCTAATAATAAATTTCTATTGTCCTAGTAGTATTTTTTAATTTACATTTACCTGGTACTGATTAGTATGCACAATTTTAAAAACAAATAAGAACACAAATTGTTGAGATTTCTTCATTATGGAAGTCAATATAAGATATAAAATAACTTTATAAAATGCATCAGAACTAGTGTTATATACATACTCATTACCAATATACATATATATATATATATATCAGTTCATATGGTAATTTGCTCTTAATGAGTATACAATATTGATATTCACTTATTTCTTCAACTATTGAAAATTTGGGAATAGAGTTGTGATTTAATATTCCTGCTCAAAAGTACAGACCAGCAGAGTCTATCATTTATACTTTCAACTTAATAAAAATGAAAAAGGAAAATCAAAGGACTAAATGAGATTTTGGAAATCCTCATTGCTTTCTTTACAAAGGTTAATTTTTTAAATCTAAAAAACACTGCTACCATAAAACTAAGAGCCTACCATTTTCCATGCCCTTTTAATATACTTTCATTTAATCTTCACAATAGGTATAATGAGGTAAGGTTCTTTGGGAAAATTAACATTCTTAAATGCCTTAGAGCTTGCGGGAGAACATTGGCCAGGGATGCATCTTCTCTTGAGTGAGATAAAAGTCTTCCTGCCCATGACTTTGTGCATAGTCAATAGTGAGGGCACAATGTTTACAGTTTCCCTCAAATAGGCACATTAGGCCCAGAGGTTACCAGTAATTGGCTCCATTATTCTTGAATATTAATATAAGTCCCTTGCATAAAAGGACAAAAGCACAACAAGGTATTAATCTAAAATTCTGTACACCGAAACCTTGCTTTCATGGACCGTGGAGCTCAAGAATAGCTGTGTGGGTATAGACTGCATCTACTTCTTGGTAGTCACCTAGTTTCATTTAAATTGTTTTGTTGATGTTATCTGGATAAATAAAATGAAATCTTAGAGTGAGTGTTCCCTTGCCATCAATCTGAAAACACTTTGGAGCACATTGTCAACATGATTTAGCAGAATAGCAATTTCACAGAGTTGAAAGAATTGGTCACACCACTGCACAGTGGGGAGAACCAAGATCCACACCCACATCTTTCTCATAGATACTTTTTTATGCAGAGCTGCTGAAGGCTGTATATGTGCCAACATTAACTAATGACATTTATACCAGTACCTTATATGGAGCTATGCTGAATGGCGGTTAGATCATTGGATGACCAAATGTACTGGCTTGCCTCAGATTACAGGATTTCCCAGGATGTGGGATTTTCACAGAGTCCAGGACATCCTGGGATGGCTGGTGACCCTAAAGATGACTCCTGATATAATCCATCTGAGGATTTGGGGGTGAATAAACAATGGGAATAGCCATATGCAGTTATGTAAATTTTTCTTCATTATGAGAGCCAGTAATCTATAAAATCAAATATGTTAGTGAATGATCATGGAGATATTCTATATCACAAATTATGACAGCAAGTTTAAAAACCATAAAAGAAGTCTAAAATATATTTATAGCAACTGAATTATCTATAGTAGCACAATTCTCAGCAGTTTTACCAGAACAATAGAACATTGAAAAGTACTAAGTCATTGTCTACAAATTCAATATCTAGAAGATTAAAATTAAAAATCAAATAATATCAGGTGCATAAAAATTTTATTACTTTATTTTAACACACCCTCATTTAACACACTGGGAAAATATAAAACAAATAGTTTGCATTTTTTTATTCTTATGAAAACTTTAAAATTTTCAATTATAATTAGTCTAATAGCATATTAATAATAACATATAAAACACAAACTATTTGATATGCTCTAAAATATTTGTGTTAAGTGTGAGATAGGATAGGATTTAAATAATTTATGTCTCTTTCAATAAATATAATAGTGTTGCCTTTCATTTGATTATTGTGTTTTTTTTCAGTGTTAACTGTTTACTCAGTCTGGGTTATAATTTCTTCTGGGAGAGTTAATAGATTATGAGGGATATTTTATATAAGAAGTAATAGTCCAAAACTAACCTTCGATATAATGACCTAAAAAATTCATTGCTAGGACTAGAAAATGCACAGGTGTAGGGATATCCCAGCAACATGCAAACTTCCTGTTACTATGGTAATAGGATTCTGAAAAATCTGGGTCACCTTGTTGCTTTGGAAACAGTCTCAGGAAGACCAAAGTTGAAACCCATAATGACCATTGCTTCTGTCCCCAGATCACTGTATTACTCATCATGTATATTTTCACATTTTTAAAGCCACATTAATGAGAATAGGAGATAAGTTTGCTTTCTGTAGGAAACGATGAGCACTCAGATGAAGCATCTTTTGTATATCACCAAAGTGCAGCTTTCCTTAGTCTTCCTTGCATACCATTATTAATTTCACAAAGTAATACTGTATATTTCTGTTTAATATTTCTGCCAATAATAGGATACATAAAAATTTGCCAGAATACATATTCGTTTCTATAGATTTTTCTGGGAAATACTAACATTTAATTTAACCACTGATAAAAATAATTCATAAAATGATTATGAATTTATTTCAAGATTATCTCATGAATAGTTGAAGCTATACACCATACCCTGCAAAAAACCTAAGATTCTTGTCATTTTCTCATCATGATTACTGATGATACCAATTTTATCACTTCTTTCTATTATCTAGTTTAACAATCCAACCCAATTATAACTACTATTTATTGTGTTTATTATGCATGAGTACTTTTTTAAAAGTTCTTTATTTAATAGCCTACAAATTTACAGCCTACAAAAGCAAATTATGTGGATTTTGTGTTATCCCCATTTTGAAGATGGGAAAACATTAGGGAAGCTAAGCAACATCTTCAAAATTCATGCAAAAGATTACAGGAAACATCTCATTCTCTAACAATGGCATCGGAACAATATTCTAATAGCATTTGTTATGTCCTTTTTTAAAATACTAGAGGCCCAGTCACGGATTCATGCACATTGAAAGGAAATTAATTAGAAGGTGGCCAGCGGGGTGGGACTCGGCGACACAGGCTGGCATGCTCTGGAGCCAACCCCCTGTGGTCCCTCCCCAGCTGGCTGCATCTGGGGCAGTAGCGTGGCTCTAAGGGCATCTGCAGAGTGAGCGGGGTACCTCTGGCAAGGTGGGGTCCCTCAGCCTGGCCTGCATGGATTGGATCTGGCTAAAACCAGCTCTCCAACATCCCCTGAGGGGTCCCAGAGTGTGAGAGGGCACTCTGCACTCAAAGTTGCTGTCATACAGGATGTGGAACGCAAACCAATTGTGCAGTAAACCAGATTTAGGGCCAACAGTGCCCCAGCAACAACATAACCCACAGCTGAAGTTGGAATCACGCAGCCCTGCAAGGAATCGGCTCCCTCCTCTCTGGTTCTGGGGTGCATCACCCAAGAACTGCCACTGCCAAGTCACCACAGCTCAGCAGCTCCTGCATTAACCATCTTCTTTCTGGTGGTCAGTGCACGTCATACCTACCGGCTGGTTGGCCGGTTGCTTAGCCTTTAATTTATATACTAGTGACCCGGTGCATGAAATTCGTGCACGGAGGGGGGGTCCCCTCAGCCCAGCCTGCACCCTCTCCAATCAGGGACCCCCTAGGGAGATGTCTGACTGCCAGTTTAGGCTAGAGCCCACAGGGATTGGTCCTAAACTGGCAGTCGGACATCCCTCTTGCAATCTGGGACCGCTGGCTCCTAACCGCTCACCTGCTAGCCTGCCTGATCACCCCTAACTTCCTCTGCCTGCCTGCCTGATTGCCCCTAAGCTCTCTGCCTGCCTGCCTGATCGCCCCTAAATGGCCTCCCCTGCTGGCCTGATCTTGCCCCCAACTGCCTCTGCCTGCCTGATCTCACCCCCAATGGCCCTCCCTTGCTGGCCTGACCTCGCCCCCAACTGCCCTCCCCTGCTGGCCCGATCTCGCTCCTAACATCCCTCCCCTGCTGGCCTGATCTTGCCCCTAACTGTTCTCCCCTGCCGGCCTGATTGCCCCTAAATGCCTCTGCCTGCTTGATCGCCCCTAACTGCCCTCCCCTGCTGGTCTGATCTCACCCCCAACTACTCTCCCCTGTTGGCCAATTTGTTCTGATTGGTTGGTTTCTATGCCAGTCAGCGTCAAAATCTTCACCTCCTAGGCAGCCATTGGCTCCTCGCACTTCACCCAGATTTGGTTCTGATTGGTCAATTTCTATACCAGTCAGCATCTCCAGGCCTATCTCCAGGCCTGATCAGAGAGGCAGCGCTGAGCAGCAGTCCCTGTGGAGGCCTGGAGAGAAACAGATGCACGGCTGCTGGTGAAGCCCAGAGGGAAAGAGAGAAGCAATGGCTGATCAACAGTTGCCATAGAGACTGCAGATAAGACCCTGCCTCTCTCTTAGGGCCTCTCTCTGGGCCTGATCTGCAGCCCCCTCAGCAGTCAGTGCTGGGTCGCCACACCTGCACCGGTGGCAGTTAGTGCTGGGTCACCACGGCAACCCAGCACTGACTGCAGGACTGACTCCTGGTGTTCAGTTGAGCCTTTGGTCGGTCGTTACGTACCCTGGGTTTTTATATATTAGGATAGATACTTTTATTGATTTCAGAAAGGAAGGGAGAAGAAGAGAGAGATAGAAACATCAATGATGAAAGAAAATCATTGATTGTCTGCCTCCTGCATGCCCCACACTGAGGATTTGGCCTGTAAACAGGGTATGTGCCCTGACTGGGAATCAAACCATGACCTCCTGGTTCATAGGTCAATGTTTAACCACTGAGCAATTCTGGCCAGGTGCATGTGTTGTGTTCTGTTGGATCCTGCAGCAGTAAATAATGTTGCTTAATAAACCTGAATTATCTATGACAAAAAATATATTAAGCATATATTCATCTATAAAAATGAGATTATTTTTTGTTTTTTTCCTTTGTTTCACATTCTAACTTCTCTATCGTCAAAAAATAAAATCAGAAAAACAGTATACAAGTTCATTGATATATAATTTTGTCTGTATATTCAAATTTTTCCATGCTTTTAAAAATGTATGATTATACTATTACAAAAGTGATGTTTGTCTCTGACTACAGTGTTAGCTTGTCTTCTTCCTCTATAGTTGCTTCCTTCCTATTTCTCCAAATCTAAGAACAAAGGGCCACAAATACTCTTAACAGAGTTCCTTCTTTAAGTTGAGAGTCTACTGAATAATAAGCTCTTTTGTTTAAATGGCTGACTCATTTGCTTGCTTAGATTTAACACCTATACTAATAAAAGCTTAAGTGATCCTCGCACATGATGTCATCACAAGATGGCCACCACAAAATGGCCACTATTCTATACTAATAAAAACCTAGGTGACCCTCGCATGTGACGTCATCACAATATGGCCACCACAAGTTGGCCGCCATAAGATGGTCATGCGCACAGCAGAGGTGGGTCCCGGTGGCTGCTCTGCACAGTGAGGCCTGTGGGTTCCGTGGCTGCACACAGCATGGAGAGGTCGGTCCTAGTGGAGGAGGTGGGTCATGGCAGGGGAGGGCAGTTGGGGGCAATCGGGCCGGCAGGCAAGCAGGTGGTTAGGAGCCAGCAGTCCCAGATTATGAGAGGGATGTCTGAGGTGTCCCAGATTGGACAGGGTGCAGGCCAGGCAGAGGGACACCCCCCCCATGCATGAATTTCATGCACTGGGCCACTAGTATAATATAAACTTATATATAAAATTTTAAAAGGAACCCTAAATTCAAAGGACACTTTTTCAGTTATTTGACAGTGTTAAGGACTGAACTTTGTCCTCTCCAAATTCACATGTGGAACCAGTAATCCCCAGTGTGACTATATTAAAAGATAGCACTCTTAGGAAATAAATAAGGTTCATTGAGGAGTGGAACTTAAATCTGATATGGCTAGTGTCCTTATGAGTGTTGGGAAAAACACCAGAGTTTGCTCCTCTCTTCTTCCATGAAACACAGAGGAAAGGCACAGTGAAAAGCCACTGTCTACAAGCTCGGAAAGAGAGGCCTCCCCATAAATCAACCCTGTCACACTTAAATCCTGGACTTCTAACCTCCAGATTGTGAGAAAATAAATCATGTTATTTAAGTGATCCAGTTTGTGGTATTCCATCATGGCAGCCCAAGAAGACATAGAGGGAGTCATTGTATTTGCACTATGACTTTTTCATAAATGTAGTCTTTCTTTAAAGCTGTGATTGTTGGTTCAAAAAACACATCTAGATTCAAATAAATTGTGCTACTGATTGCTGAGATGCTAAAAACAGCTCAAATATACCAAATGGGTAAGAAGCATGCTCGAGGTTACTACCGAGGTGCAGATGACAGCAGAATTTCTACTGTGCTTTCTTGTGCACTTAAGCTGGCTATCTCTGACAATGGGCATACCATTTTACAGGAGGAAGTATCAATGTCTAAGTATTTCTATTATCCACAGGTATTCACTTAAAATTTCTATAACTAAAGTATTATTTTGTCATAACATTAGATAACTAGATGAGATTTTGCTATACATAAAGAGAACTACCATAAATAGAACACAGCATGTAAAATTGAGGCTCACAGCTATTACTAGGTATTCTTTACAACTTCCCTATGGGCTATATGAAACAATAAGCACAGATAATAGTTATCTAACATGAGGAGTGGAAATGTTTCCTTAACTTCTATCATTTTTCATGGTAATTTACTGAAACAGGTTGGAGGTGAAAAAAGAAGAGGAAAAGAAGAAAGAGAGAAGGAAGGGAGAAAGCAAGGAAGAGAAGGAGGGAGTGTAAGTTTCTCCTATTTCTATAGCCAGAAATACTTTTGCAAACTTGGTTCCTAGATGTAATGCAATTTAAAGAAGACATATTAAGTTTTATAAATGTTAAGTTTGTGCAGACTCAATCAAAGGACCTATATAATTAAGTAAAATTAGCCCACCTGTCCCATTTCTTTATAGAATTCATTATTACCTGTCAAGCAAGTATAAAATATTTGTTTCATCCTAATATAAGTAACCTACTTAATTCTTATTTGCCTTTGAAATCATGAGACATCAATATATAGTGCTTGAAGTATGTTTATATAAATTAGATTTATTTTATCATAATTTCTATGTTTCCTCATATTAGAAATACACATAATTTGAGAAAATTAAAATAGTTTAGATTAAACATTACCATGATTTTAATAAATTTATAATATATATTTAATATTCTAAATGTGTAAATTTAACAGGTTTATTTTCATAAATTATGAAAAATACTGCTACATTAAGAATTTACCAACCAAGAGCTAAAATTCTTTGTCTCTCAAATTGGAATAGGAAAACAACTAAACCAACTTTTGGACACTGCTACAACGTACATCAATTATTCATGCAGTGTGCATGACAAGAAATAAATTATCATAATAATTTATGTTTACAATAAATACTTATTATAAAATTTCTATGAAATTTTATAATAATGTCTAGGACAGGTGGATTAGGTATGATAAATAATGGCATTTTTGTGGTGGGAGATTTTTTATAGTATGCCAATAATCAACAGAGGTTAGCAAATGATTTGATACACCATGGCAGATATAAAATTACAAGTTTCACTATAATGCAAATTCATAGAAGAAAATTTAAGAAAACACATTAATAGTAAGTCTACAGATGATACTGATGTTAAAAAAAGACCCAGATATTGCTCTTCAGATAGTTCTAAAAATTAATTATTAATGAAAATTGTATTCACAAAATGTCATGGGTCCACAAAAACTGCCTGGTAACAAAGACATTTGCTTTCTAAAGCATTTATTTATACTTGTTTAAACTATATACAACTAGGTCATTCCCCAGAAAGTCTAATTTAGTAGGTGTGTGATGGGCCAAGGGCACTGCACTCCATTTTGTAATTGTTCAGCTACAAAACTTTTAGAAATCCTTATCCACACCAGACATTATTTCCATCTTTATATGCCATGTCATTAGGGCATTGGGCATATCAGTAATAAAATTATTGCAATTAAAAAGTTAATTGACTATAGATATGTTAAAATGAAATTTTGTGTACCCAAAATACATTTATTACTCTAATATCTGACCTCCATTACAAAAATTATTTCCAAAGTTGTACTTTCATTAACATATTAACAGATTAATGAAACAAAATTTATAATAAACTATTCTCCCCTCAGTAAGTTATACATTTTCTTGACATTTTGCACGTCAAAATTTAAAAACATGGGAATTTTATCCATGTCATTTAGAGATTCACAAGAATAAAAACTGTAAAGAACACCTGTCTCTCACAATGATTATGGCAATGATGACTTATGATCTCCTTCCAATGTTAGAAAAGAAATGAACTAGGCTCTATGTACGTATTTGTCAGTTTATAGACTTGTTTACATGAAGATGCTGAAAGCTTAATTTATTCCTGGTGTACTTTGCAAGCTACCTCAATGATTTTACCTATTTGAAATGCATGAACTATCCCAACTTTGAGCACAGCCAGATAGGAAAAGTGCTGAAGCAAATCTGGTTTGAATATGTAAAGCACGAGGCACATGACATGCCTGTTTAGAGTACTAAAGAGTCAAACAAGGTACTAGCTTATATTTTTAAACCTAATCATTTACCATCATTCTGATGCTCATTTTGTCATGAACATCAATCTAAATTTTTTGAGATAATTTACAGAAGAGAATAATAGGCTATTTTGCTTGCTAGCCTACATATGAAATACTTTAGCCTAAAATAATAATGAAACAGAAACTGAGAGTGCCCTGTACTCTTGGACAGATAGGCAAGCTCTGCCTTTTGAGCTAGCAGACTACTACTCTTCAAATATTAAGATCAATCTTGTTCCCACTCATTAGCTATGGGACATTGGGAACCAATAAAACTATACATTTCTGTACCATAAAAATATTACATATAATTTTATTGTTCCTGTTAGTCTTTAAGTAATTTTTGTATATGTTGATTTGTATCATTCTCAAAACAACCAATTAAGGATACAAAATTAGTTATGATACACATTTTTTACCATAATTCACAAAACATTTCATATCAAAAGAACAATATAATAACACCAAGTTTTTATGTGTTAATCACTGATTTTTATTTCTGAATATCCTATTTATTCTTTTTCAAGTGAAATGATATTTTTAAGACTTAAAAATCTTAGGATCACTAAGATTTTATATTTCTATTTTGTCTTAAATATAGTTTCTGTCATGTGCTTCTTATCCCTCTTGATATAGTTTAATTTTCTCTCTCACATCCTTCTTTAGCATTCTTTTAATGACTTTTATCTGTTGTTTAATAGAGCATTTATCTACTTTGGTGGCAATTTATATTTTAGTCAATCTCTATGCCTGTCATTACTGACCTATAATAAACACCCAATAAGTTCCTGATTTATAAGTACATGAATAAATAAAAGAGTGAATTTTTCAAAATATTAACTCATTTGGAACATATATTGATGAATCAATATATGAGTATGCATTTTTTTGTCTTTCAATAAAATCCCAGGTTTAATCTTTTCTAGCTGAATAGAGTTGCTGACTAGCTCTGTGTTGGAAGAACTAATAAAGTGTGTCTGTCCCACATACCTTATAAATATTAACTCATTAATTCCTTTTTACAACTTTATGCATTTATGAGGAAGCTGAGGAAAAGAAGGTGAAGTGATTTGTTCACCAAGATCCAAGAACTGGCAGAACCAGGAATTACAGCCAGGCATAACACAGGGCCCATACTTCTCAGTTTTTGTTAATGGAAAAAGTGATTAACTTTCATCTCAGTATAATTATTTAAAAGTAAAATTTTATCTTAATTGTGCTGAGAGTTTTTCAAACCAGATGAAATTCTAATTTAGTAAGTTGATTGTTTATACATAATCATAAAAGATTGTTCATCCACATGCTCTCTCTTTGCTCTTTCATTTGGCAATTTCTTGATGCTTGCATTTATTCTGAGACTTATATTACTAAATGTAGGCTAACTTAAGTGTCAGTATTGCTAATGTTTTGACATTTTATAGAAAAATACTTTTTTAAAAGCATCTACTCAAAATTACCAATTAACTTACTTGATGTGAAATAGATTAAAAACAGAGATTCTTATACTTAATTTTGGAATCACACACACACAAAAAATAGATCACACATTTTTAAATGAAGAATCTAGTATTTCTCAGAAATGTATTTGAACAGAATATAGGCTTCCTTGTGACATCTATAAATTCAACAATAAAGATAAATAATTGTGTAGGCTATATAAATAAACATTACATGGGAGCACATTGAAATTCAATTGTATGATGCCCATTTACCAAAAGATTTTCTGATATCACAGAATTTTCTGAGAAATAAAAAAGATGATTTGTTCAAACATATATTACAGAAATGATTTGCACTATAAGAAACAATTAAACATTTATTTTGAATAATAAACATAAAACTTTCAGAGATACTTCCTTACCTGTTTTATTGGAAAGTCTAAATGATACCATCTTATCAGGAATATTACATACATTCCTCACTGAAGCAATGCAGCTATAATTAGCATAGTCTTGAGGTCGAAGATTCTTTAGTTTTAAGATCTTTGTTTCACCCTGAAAATGTGAAAAAGGGCATTAGAAAAAGTTAATAGTAATCAAAATGAATGAATCATGGCATTATATTGTACTAAATCATATTATTAGCAGAATTTTGTACATTTTGTTTTTCAAAGGAAAATGCCCACTTTAAAAGTATTGGTAGAACAAAGATAATGAAGTTATATATAATTCAATTTATATACATAAATATTTTGTGAATATGGAGCAATGACAGAATATAAATCTAAAACTGAATAAATAAGTATTCATGACTGTAGCTATATTATTATTGTTGTTGTTATTATTATTTATGTTCAAGAGTTCAAGGTCTAGGAGTCCCAGATAAATCTGCAAAATTGCAAATAGACTCACCTAAGGCAAGTGACCAGAAATACCATATAAACTATTGATTAGCAAGAAAACCATGAAAAAAAAAAAGACTGAAATTGTTCAAAGAGTAAAAATAATTCACAAAGAAAAACAATAAAAAGAAAAAAACAAAAACAAAAAACAACTCCTGCCCAATTCAAATAGGTTTCTTGGGAATTATTTACCTTCCAAAGTCTATGCATCTTCTCAAAATAGCAAGAGTTCCTCTCATAAGTAACTGAATTGTGAAAACGATAAAACAGTATCCCAATGACATCAGATTTGGTATAGCAATTTTCAAAATGTTAATTTTTTTCTAGATGACATCTATATGAAACCATGTGTTCTTTTATTTTACTTCAGTAATATCATTTAAATCCAAAAAATTACAGCTCTTGCATACATTCTTCAAAAGGATCAGAACACTTAGTGACAATACATAAAGACAGTGCCTGTTCATTTGCAAAAAACAAAAACAAACAAAAAAACACAAGCTTGCTCATACATAGGCAGGTACACAGAGGTTTCCAAATGTATCAAATGAATCTCTCCTTCTGTGTGCATGAGCTTTGTGGCCATAATTCCTTTCATTCACTGTCAAAATCCACTCTTAACTCAGTCACATCTTTAGCATTTTCATCTGTGGTATAAACAACAATCATCTCTCTTAATTTTTCTTTAGAAAATATGTTGTATTTTTTTCTCTACAAATACATATACACCCCACACAAATATATACAGTCAGTGTGTGTGTTTTTAGAACTTACATTTAAAACAAGTTATCACTGTAGTATAGAGTTACTAGAGGCCCGGTGCACGGAATTTGTGCACAGAGGGGAGTGTCCCTAAACCCGACCTGCACCCTCTCCAATCTGGGACCCCTCGGGGGATGTCCGACTGCCAGTTTAGGCCCAATCCTGCAGGGATCCCTCTTGCAATCTGGGACCTCTGGCTCCTAACCACTCACCTGCCTGCCTACCTGATGGCCTCTAACCGCCTCTGCCTGCCAGCATGATCATCCCCTAACTGCTCCCCTGCTAGCATGATCTCTCTCAACTCCCCTGCCGGCCTGATTACCCCCTAACTGCTCTTCCCTGCCAGCCTGATTGCCCTAACTCCTCTCCCCTGCCAGCATGATTGCCCCTAACTGCCCTCCCCTGTCAGCATGATTGCCCCTAACTGCCCTCCCCTGTTGGCCTGATTGCCCCCTAACTGCTCTTCCCTGCAGGCCTGATACCCCTAAGTGCTCTCCCCTGCTGGCATGATCGCCCTAACTGCTCTCCCCTGCTGGCCTGATTGCTCCCTAACTGCTCTCCCTTGCCAGCCTGATCGCCCCTAACCACCTCTGCCTTGGCCCCTGCCACCGTGGCTTTGTCTGGAAGGATGTCCGGAAGATATTCCATCTAATTAGCATATTAACCTTTTATTAGTATAGATAATTTATGTTATTGGACATAATGCCTAGAAAAATATGCTTAGTTAGAAAGCATAGTTGAAAGACAATGTTATATGAGAACTAGTTGACTCAGGTAATTTTCAAGTGAGTGGGTATATCCTATTACTCCTACCTCTGTGACATTCTATTTATTTTACAGTTAATCTCACTATAAAATTCCCCTAGGTGATCTTAGACTTGCTGATGAATTTCTACTACAAGCCCTTACTTCCCCAATCACTCTATCAAGTCTGTATCCCTATTCCAGGATTCTCCCTGTAGTTTCAGATACATATACCAATTTTTTACTTCAACAGGTTCATTCTGATGTCTCACAGACACCTAAAACTCAACATATTCTAAATTGAACTTCAAGACCACTTTCTAAATCTACTGTTATTTTTTTAGTAACATAAATCTTAGACTTTTGATTACTACTTCTTTGTATAGTCAATATCTCCCTCTCAGATCCTTCTATTGACCTTTGTTTTGTTGTTGCTGTTGTTAATTCTCACTGGAGGATATTGTTTCCAGTGATTTTTGAGAATGAAAGGGAGGGTGAGAGGAGCAGGAGAGAGACAGGGAGAAAGAGAGAAAGAGAGAAAAAGAGAAAGAGAAAGGGAGAGAAAAACATTGATGTGAGAGAGACACATCAATTGGTTGCTTCTCGCACATGCCCTATGAAGTCTAGATACACAATTTCCCAGTAGTTCAGTTAACATGGGATTGGAGAGTTGTTTTGTGTGAAGATTATTTATATCTTGTATTCAGAAAAAAAGATACCAAAATGTGTGACCCTACAGAACAGTCATCTTGGTTAATTAGTAAGATTAATCTTGTGTAGCATGTCATACAGCCACAGTATATTGAAGCAATGTAGAAAACAGATAGAGTTATGGAAGAATTTAACCTTACCCACTTAATTCACCACATTCAGATAATGATAAAGACATTCAAGATGACCCTCTTCCTCTAAAAAAAGGCTCCTAAAGTTATGCTACCAAATTGTGTGTTCACGTAGAGATATATTTAGTATTTAGACTTTATAATTTAAAACTGTTATATCACTTAACATCAATTTTTATTTTGTTGATCATATAAATTTAATATTCTGTGATGTTGGAAGGCTTTTTGCATGTGAATTTCCATGATTTGTAAAGGAAATTTTCAGTTGATTATTGTCTAATTGTATAATTAGTATAATTAGTCTAATTATAGCTAATTATGTAATTGATGTAAATATGTTCAGTCATAATTAGATGTTTAATTACAATACACAATACAATGTCATGAACATCTTTCTAAAAGTTCTAAGAAAAAAGTCAATGAACATCTTTCTAAAAGTTCTAGTACGTATAGTTTGTAAAATTTAAGTACATATTTCTTTAAGATTCACAAAAATTATTTTCAACACCTATATTTAAACTTTTAAAACTACTTTTTTAAAATAAAAGAAATAAATAAAAGGTATTCTATATATTTGTCAGTAGCCATTACCAATGGTGATATTTTCTAATAAAATAATAACCATAGTCTTAAGCAGTATTTCCATTTTACTTATGAATATGGAATTTTTAAAAATATGTATTTTCAGATATCAGTAAAGAAAGAATTCCAATTGACATTGATATTTTACAGCTTCAGTTGTAACTCATTACAAATTTATAGATAGCAATATATGCTAGACTACATCTTTAGTATTGAGTGGAAGTATGAAAAGCATAATTATTCTTCTTAGACTTATTACATAATATGCTTTTGAATTTACATCAGCTTTGGAAACACACACCAATTTCATTTCAGAAACACTATCTAAAAAAAAAGTATAAAGAGAATTTTGTCACTTAACAAAATGGTTAAATAAATATTCAATTCAAATGGACATAGTTCTTAGTTTAGTATGAATGGGCATGTGGAATAGATAAATCGTACCTTAGAAATTTTATTTTATTTTACTCATTATTGAATAGAAAATCCTGACTTTAAAAGAAATTAAAATTCTAACATTAATAAATAATCAGACGTATGATCTGTCATTTAAATCTTCCACAATATAATCCCAGTATACCTTCTCATCTTTTTAATCCACTTTTCCCCACATGTACCAATTATTGTTCTAGTCAACCAGAGACATAGCTAATCTTTAGAGATATTATCTTTCTTCTGTATTATTGTAGGTGCTGTTGATTTCCATCTTTAATGCTCTCTCCATAACAGTACTGTGTGCCTCGATTTTGACAATTTTTACTTCATATTATAATCACTGTTTACCTTAACTTCTCCCATAAATATCAATAAAGTTAGAGAAGAAAACTTGCCTATAACCTCTATCACTAGCAGAAAGTTGCCAATATCTGTCACATAGAACATCTCAGCTATGTCAATTGGATCTTAATTACACTATGGAAACATGAAGGCCATAGGATCTATAGAAATAAATTAAAATATTATTAAGTCTTCCAATACCAACAAGACTAACATGGAAAGTTCTTTCATTATGAAAGTACACATGGCAATTGGTGGCAAACAGCTGTGCAAAAAAATAACTAAGAATTAAAATACATTTATCTATATCTAATATACACTGAGTGGCCAGATTATTATGTGTTCAGTGATCATAATAATCTGGCCACTCAGTGTATATCCTATATAATAAAAGGCTAATATGCAAATTGTCCCCTCGACCAGGAGTTCGACCAGCAGGCAGGCCGGCCAACTGCCCATGTCCCCTCCCCCTGACCAGGTTGGCTGGACCCCACCCATGCATGAATTCATGCACTGGGCTTCTAATTTATATATATATATATATACACACACACACACACATATATATACTGAGTGGCCAAATTATTATGCATTCAAAGATCATAATAATCTGGCCACTCAGTGTGTGTGTGTGTGTATATATATATATATATATATATATATATATATATATATATTAGCACATTAAGCAAAAGGAAAAGTCAACACCATTCATATTTCATTACAAATAGCAAAGCCATTATACTAAGCCACCCCGCCCCCCCCCCAAAAAAAAAAATAAATCAATCCTGGGAAATATTTCAAAGATACAACACAAAATTAATTTTAAATCTTAAACAAAGTTGACATGTAGACATAATAACTGATGCTGTTAATTCAATAACACAATTCTGGTTTACATAAAATTTTTGTTTGGATTTATTTTTAATGTAGGAAAAAACAACTGGATATGATAACTCTAAATTAGAACCTATATGGAAATTATAATTTATCATTGTAAAAATAAAAACCACTGGCTAATTCCATTCTGTTGCTTTGTACAATCATACTTCACAGTTTTTCCAAATTTCCAAGGTGGTTAGAAGCTACAAGTAGGGCATTGTTTTCTATCAAGTAGATTCCTGAGTAAAAATGTTCTCTACATCATATTCATCTTTATTATAAAAATGGGTCCATGAGGCTGGAATCAGCCATGAAGTTTTCAATTTATTAATTCTAATTATTTCATTCAATGGAACTTTCATAGAAACTGCTTACTCTGTATTATCTCTCTGTATTTTAAATCATATGAGACTAGAAATGTTATTGCAAGTACTACTGCATCTCTCATGAGGAAACTGGATTCCAGCAGAGTTTCAAAATGGTAGCCCAGAAGGGCCAAAGGTTGAACTCTGGTGACAACAGGCAATTTATTTTTTCTGATAGGTGGGCATGTACAGCACACCTCAGCATTTCTTATTTTCATACCACCAGGCAGATTCACATATTTATGTTACCAGATTAGTCTCAATAGGCATTTGCATTTGTGATCCCTACACACAAGTATATCTACTATGGCCCATTGAAAAAGAAATCCTTGGGTCCCCTGGCAGCTATACTATATACTAACTATATAGACTGCTTTGCCTCTGAGAGGTAATTTCTTTATAAGTAACACTCCAGAATTTCTTAAGTAAATGACCAGCTTCCTATGCATCTCTGATAAACACAAACATATATATACAAAGACTCAAAGCAATATCTCAAAGGGTGATCAATCTAAATAAAGCTGGTTTTGTTAAATCTTACGTGCTCTCAAATTTTTCATAGAGCAATAAATATTACATGTGACAAATAATTAAAATCAAAATGGAGAAATGGGATTTTTCATTGATTAAATATAATATATTGCCAATATCCATCATCCTCAGTTCAATGACCTTAATATCAGTCTCCTCTAATTGATCTATAAATTCAACAAAACCTCACTCAAAATCTTACCAGACTTTTGTAGAAATTGACAAGATGATCATAAAATTTAGGTGGAAAATAGAAAGAAGCTAAAATATTCAAAACAATTTTGAAAGAGATGAACACAGTTGAAGGACTTATTTTTCCTGATTCCAGGACTTGTTATAAGCTACAGTAATTAAGGTGTGTGGTGTTGGCATAAAGACAGACATATAATCAATGTAACAGAATAAATAGTTCAGAAATAAACCTTAATATATAGGGCCAATTGATTTTCAATTTAGGTGCCATGAAAATTTAGTTGTGAAAGAATGATCTTTGCAATAAATGGTACTAGAACACATATCTATCCCTCTGTAAAAAAAAAAAAAAAAAAAAAAAAAAAAAAATGAACCTTGCCCTAGCTGGTTTGGCTGAGTGGATAGAAAAATCGGCCTGTGGATTGAAAGGTCCTGGGTTTGATTCTGGTCAAGGGCATATGCCCAAGTTGTGGGTTGGATCCCAGTGGAGGGTGTGCAAGAGGCAGCTAATCAATGATTCTCTGTCATCATTGATGTTTATATCTCTCTCACTTCCTCCCTAAAATCAATAAAAATATATTTTTTAAAAAATGAACCTCAAACATTACATCACACCATAAACAAAAATTAACTCAAAATGGAAAAAGGAAATAAGTTGGTAAATATAAGTGGATAATGATGGTTTAAAAAACAAAATAATGTCCTATTGATTTTTTAAATATATGTAGAATTAAAATACTAGACTCAAATAAAATATAACAAGTGTAAATATTACTAATGTATTCTATGTTTATCTCCTTATTGAGGACGTGGTCAAGGGTGCAAGCTGTAATTTTTAAGTTACCAATAAAGTGATAATAAAATAATTTAAAATTCTTAGTTAAATAAAAGAGATTAAATAATTACAAGTTTTTGATAAATACAAAAGCAAGGAAAGAGAGGTATAAAGTAAAACAGGTGTGTCATATAGAAAAAAAATAGATACAGCCATTGGATTAAATGTACTAAATACTGAGATTGTCCAACTGGATTAAAACAACAAAAACCTATATACTGGTTTCCAGTAACATGTTTTTAAATATAAAGACATAGAAATTTTTGAAAGTAAAAGAAATGACTTACCATTCCTTTCCCCAACCCCTGCCTCTAAAAAACATAAAAACCACTAACTAAAATACAATTTGTGTAGTTAATTAATGACAGACAAAACAAACTTTAAGGCAAGAAGCACTCCTAGAGATAAAGAAGGACATTTCTTAATGATAATCTACCAGGAGGATATACTATGAAGAAGATAATATACTCAGTCCACCAGGAAGATATAATTATTCTAAATCTGTATGTACTACTAATATATTTTAAATATATAAAGCCATAGATAGTAACTACACTCTCTCGATAGCTTAGAATAACAGACATAAAAATCAGAAAACATATAGAAGGTCTGAATAACAAATTAACAAATATGACCTAATTGGCATTCAACAATTTTGGAATGCACATCCTTATGGATGCACATGGATCATTTATGAAAGTAGAACATAGGTTTAGCATAGTACAAGTCTCAATTAATTTTTAAAGATTAAAATTATTCAGAGTATGCTTTTTGATACAGTGGGATTGAACTAGCAATTAATTAAAAATAAGTTGGACAATAGTGTGGTGAAGGCCAAAAAAGGGGAAGACGGGTAGGTGAAGGTAGGCAAAGGGGGAAGAGGAGATGAGGGAAGTCTGCAATAAGGTCAATGTTAAAAAAAAATTAAGAAAAAACACACAAAAAGATAGGCTTCAGAGAAAGGTAACTTGAAGTGAAGAAATAGACTCCAGAGTCAAGAAAAAAAATACACTTTTAATAGAAAAAAATTATAACTAGAAAATTATCATAGTCTGGAAATGAAATGTATTAAAATAAGTTTTGTTATAACATCATTCTAATTCACAATTCATTAAGTTCTCTTTAGTGGGTGAGGAGGAGTTACAGAGTGATTCAGGAATTACTAGGAATTTAGAGTCAATTGTAACCGTCCTTTGGCTAGTAATCCAGACATCTCCATAGGAGTATTGGCTCAATATTTAATATATATATTTATTGAGGACCTTCCATGTGAAAGGCAACGTTCTTGCTGTTGAAAAGACAAAGCTTCTAAAATTAGTGAGTGATATTCAAACAAGATAATTTGATAGTTTCAGTGCTATGAGAAAAAAAGAAACAATAACAAAAAAACAAGAGTAACTATCAAAAGGAAGGGATGTACTTCAGATAGATCTGGCAGGGAAGGCCTTCTGGAGGGGATGAGTCCTCAGGATTAAGAAGACGCTGCCATGATATCTAAGTAAATAACATTCTACATGGAGGAATCAACAGCATTCAAATGCTCGGCATGTCTAGGTATGGTGTGACTAGAGCAGTATATGAGATATCAAAGATTAGGTAAGAGAGAACAAGACAGCCCAGCCAGTGTGGCTCAGTGGTTGAGCATCGACCTATGAACCAGGAGGTCATGGTTTGATTCTGGGTCTGGGTACATGTCCTAGTTGTGGGCTCAATCCCCAGTGTGCGATGTGCAGGAGGCAGCCGATCAATAATTCTCTTTCATCATTGATGTTTCTATCTCTCCCTCTCCCTTCCTTTCTGAAATCAATACATTTTTTTAAAAAAAAGAGGGAGATCAATGCCAAATATGGTCTTGTAGGCTACAATACACTGAACCATACCATCAGTTTTTATTCATCAGTATTCATATCCACTAGAGATATTAAATCAGAAGAAAGTTTACATTTTAAAATGATCACTCGGATGTTTGAGTTTTCCATGATAAAGCATGAAGCCAGTTAGGAATGGATTGCCACATTCCATGGAGAAGTGTGGAATTCCTGTGGTATGGTGGACTTGTATTTGTCAGGCCCATGTACCAGTGATGTGAATAAAAATCATTGATAATATCTCATCTATGAAAAAATCAGTGTTTTCTTTGGCTATAAGAGCTAAATTCTCCATGTGCTGTTATTTGAATGTTTCTATCAGTCTGACCTATAAAATATGCTTAATATTAACAAGGTAAGTACATATATAATGTAAACATATTGACATATGTATTGCTCCTAATGATTGTTAGAGCAGACACAGATACACAGGCATTTCAGAAGGAGAGATAAGCAACATAATTAAGTAACCAAAGGCAGGAAAGACATTTTTAAATAAAAGCTATAAATGCATGTTGTTGGCAATTATCAACTGCAGCAGGTGAATCACAGAATTGGAAGAAAAGCTTGTTTGTTCTGAAATATTTTAAGAGAATTAATGCAAACGGTCTAACAGAGGTACCAGCCCATACAAAGTTAGAGAAAGCCTGTGATATTCATATAGAAGGAAATATCAGTACTGAAATGGTCAAGTTAAAATGTTTTCTCAAAAAAATGGGAGGAAAAAAAGAAGAGAGAAATGAGTTATTTTAAAAGGCATAATCAATTGCTACTAGTTTGAGAGCTCTTATAAGGTGATATTTTGGAGTTGCTAATAGTAACAAATTCAAGTAAATGAGTGAAAAGGTTTTTGTGCTTGTTTAATAACTTCAAAACAAATTCCTAATTATTTTGAAAGTATAAAGTTTTCCCAGATTTGGACAAGGCCCATGTGCTCATTTCCAAGTGATCAGACCCATCTGAAGATAAGAAATAGCTATGTAATGAATAGGGGTTTAGAATTACCTCAGTGCTTACAAACATTATTACATTATACTTAATGTGATAATGTCTGTTGGCATAATAATGTTTGTAGGCACTGAGGTAATTCTAAATTATAAATTATATAAATTTAAAAAATGTCCATATTTAAAAAATAAATTTATAAAAGTATAATCAGACATGATCATTGATCATTTATCTGAATTTCTAAACCCTAGAGGTATCTAAGCATTAATATACTAAGCATTTATAATTAACAAATCTTTTGTTATATTTTTATTTAAGAATTTTGATTTTAGTAAGAATTGAAGAATATAGTTCCATTGTGCAGAATATATATATGGAAATTGTGACAGAGAATGATTGATGCAGAAAGGGAGAGGGGGGAACATCTGTGACAGTGTGTTAACAATTAAAACAAAATAAAAGTGAGAGGGTCAGATTAAAACAGGTTTCAACACTATGTCATTGGTAATACATATGAACAATGATTTTTCAGAGATTTATATTATGGCAAGTAATAGCTGTTCTGTATCTTTAAGTAGAAATATATAGAAATATGTATGCTTATATATTCATGATATTTATATATGTTATTTTTTGCAAAAATATGATATATGCAGATATTTTGATATATGCTGATGTTTTCTATTTTTTCAGTTAATATAACAACACTGGCAATTATATTAATGTGAAACTGGACAGGCCTTGAACATTAAAGTAAATGGTTTACTATATATGAAAATATATTTAGTGGTATAAATGGGATGCTGAGAAATATACAAACTAAGGATAACCTTATGCCATTAGAGAGTTAAGATGTGAAACATATAATAATTTATCTTTAAACTTTTGAAGAAATTTTTTGAAGAAATATTTGTAATATTTTAAATTTAGTTGTATATTTCCCTAATTATGGATTTGCAACATCTCAAAACTTAGAAAATGTGGTCAAGCACCTGTTTATCTTATTATCTATATCAGGTTGTTTATTATTATTATTACTAGAGGCCTGGTGCACGAAATTCGTACATTGGGGGGGAGGGTGTCCCTCAGCCCAGCCTGCACCTTCTCCAATCTGAGACCCCTTGAGGGATGTCCGACTGCCAGTTTAGGCGCACAGGGATCGGGCCTAAACCAGCAGTCAGACATCCCTCTCACAATCTGGGACTGCTAGCTCCCAACTGCTCACCTGCCTGCCTGATAAGCCCCTAACCGCTTCTGACTGCCAGCCTGATCACCCCCTAACCACTTTCCTGCCAGCCTGATCAATGCCTAACTGCTCCCCTGCTGGCCTGGTTGCCCCTACCTGCCGTCCCCTGCTGGCCTGATCACCCACAACTGCCCTGCCAACCATCTTATGGTGGCCATCTTGTGACTACATGGGGGCAGCCATCTTGTGTGAGGGCATGATGGTCAATCTGCATATTACCTCTTTATTATATAGGATTATTATTATTACTTTTATTATTATTCTCTAGCCACAATTATTTTGAATATGTTTCCAAATATGTATTTTAATTTAAGATCTTCTCTTTATTAAATAGTTTTCTGCTCCTCTGTAGTCATAAAAAAAAAACATTCTGATTAAACAGCATTCAAATACATTCCTATAAACTTCAATGTCTTCTTCAATAATTATTAATTCTCCACTCTCAGTATATTACAGAAACATATTTGATATTAAATCCACTCTATAAAAATGAATTCAATTTTCCTTTTTCTAAAATAAGATTTTAATGATGCATTAGATATTTTACTTTTTACATAATTAAGGCTATAATCATAAATAATTGAAAACCAAAAATGAACAAATGAAATTCAACAGATTTTTTTCTAAAAGCTAAGTGAAATAAATGTCAAGTATATTTCTTCATTTCTTTAAAACTTATTTACTATTGAAATGGGGAAATCCAAGTTTTTTAAGAAATATTTTCCACAAAGAAAAGCAGTCAGCAAATGTTTAATTATCTACTTTATAATGAAACCTAGGTGAACTTATGAACAAAGATATGTAAGTTAGGATAATTAATTTTTTTCAAGCATTAACATAAAACTTAATGAATTACCATGTAAAAATTAAATTTTTCTTCATTATTTGAGTCTTCTGATGGTTCAATCAAGAATGTATTTTTTGAAGGTCAGGTTTGAAGAAAGTATCTTTTTAAATAAATATAATATTGCATGCTGCTTGAATTAGGATAGTATCCTAACAGAGTGGGATGGATATACTTTACCTTAATTCCTACCTGGGTAAAGAAGGGTTCATAAATCTCCACTCCTTTATCAGATCCTTGTAGTAACACCTCCTGGCCACGCCTCCAGCTGTATCGAACAGGTGGATTGGAATTGGCAACACACCTGAGGAATACTGTTCTCTCATAGTAAAACTGTTCTTTAGCTTCACCTATACTTTGATGAACAGTTACTATAGGATCATCCAAATCTAGAACAAAATAAAGACAATTAAGTGAATATGTTGAGTTACATGGCTTTTGAAGTATTATTGTACATATAAAAACTAACCAAAGAGGCATTTATTAATTGATTTTATTGCTTATCACTAGATTCATATTTTTCATTGAGTTACTAAACTCATTTACAAAGAAATTTCCAATGATGAACAATAAAAACAAGTAATAGCTATTTCTTAAGATCTCTATTTGTTGAGATAGTACAAATGACCTCACATATTTACAACACTTTGCCAACAGCTGCATAAAACAGAGCTCCAACTAAAACATCAGAATTCAAAATCCTCAAATTCAAGTGCCTGGCTAAAACAATGAACCATAGCGACAGAGAAATAAATATCAAGCAGCACAATTGACACTTTCCCTTGACATACTTCTTCCAATTATATACAACTGATATATTAAAAATGATAAAAAATTATTACAATCTTTATAGTAAGAAAATGTGATCTTGTACTGAGTTAAAGTTTTTCATTCATTTCGTATTTTATAACTCAGATCACATCTGTTGATATGAAATATGTTAATAGAAGGTACTATTAAAAGTTATTAATGTTTTTTCTGAATATTGGAGCTAAATGTTTGACATTTCACATGCATCCCAAAATAAGGATGTATACCACAGGACCTAGCAAACATTTTCTGAAAAAAACAAAACAATATGTAAGTATCTTGGTCTTGGTGGGTCATATAGTCTTTGTCTCAACTCAGCTTTACCACTGTAGTGTGAAAGTAGCCAAAGACAACAGGTAAAATGAATAAAAGATGAATGTTGCTGAGTACCAATAAAATTTTATTTACAATTGCAAGTGCCCTGGCCCGATTTAGCTAATGGGCAATTGTCTGCCACAGATTGCCAAACCTTAATATACTATAGGCAAGGTTCTTTTCTTAAGAGAAAAAGAAATTAAGAAGTGTATTTGCTTTAAAACAACTGTATTGCATATTTAAAAGTTGCTAAGAGAGTAAATCTTAAAAATTCTCCTCACAAGGAAAATAAAATTGTAACTGTATGTGGTGATGGATGTTAACCAGACTTATTTTGGTATCATTTCATAATACATACAAATATTGAATCATTATGTTGTATATCTGAAATTAATATAATGTTATAAGTCCATTATATATCAAAAAATGGGGAAACATAAAACAAGAGCCCTAGGTTCTATTTCCTATATAATAAAGAGGTAATATGCAAATTGACCATCACTCCAACACAAGATAGCCACACCCATGTGGACACAAGATGGCCACCAAAAATGGCAAGCAGGGAAGAATAGTTGTGGGTGATCAGGCTAGCAGGGGAGGGCAGTTAGGGGCAATCGGGCCGGCAGGGGAGCAGTTAGGCATCGAACATGCTGGCAGGAGAGCAGTTAGGGGGTGATCAGGCTGGCAAGCAGAAACAGTTAAGGGCAATCAGGCAGGCAGGCAGGCAAGCGGTTTGGATCCAGCAGTCCTGGATTGTGAGAGGGATGTCTGACTGCCCGTTTAGGCCCGATCCCAAGGGGTCCCAGAATGGAGAGGGTGCAGGCTGGGCTGAGGTACACCCCCAAACCTGTGCATGATTTTTATGCACCAGATCTCTAGTGCTAATATAAACTTAGTCTATGCTTATTAAGAGTGATGCAAAAAATTAGTTATATTTAAAGATTAATTTCACTGAGCTTTACTCCTTTAGCTTTATAACTCTAAAAGGTAACTTAACTTTTGTGGTCTTAAATTTCCTTATCAATTAACTGTAATTAATCATGGTACATATTAATAGGGCTGTTGGAGGAGTAAATGAGATAGTCCATAATACCTTGGCACATGATTAATGCTCAATAAAAGTCAGCTATTATTATTATTATTATTATTATTATTATTGTTATTATTTAGATTCCCATTAATTCTATGTTGTTTTCATACCTTTATCTCACCAATTTAAAATTAACTCACTTTCATTTTAAATAAGTAAAGATGTCACTTTCACATTTATTTCGGCTATCAAATGTTTCTACATAACACATATTTTTATGTGAAATCTGAAAAGGAGCAACCATATATATAAACATAATGGTAAGGTTTGTGAGCATATGCTATCTGAATATTTAAAAGACATGCTTCCCTAGAAAATATTCTTTTTGATATATTAAAGTAATTGTAAGCCAACAAAAGTAGTAAAGTAATAATTGCCCTAAGGAATAAAAATTACTGGTGAGTACAGAATCCCAAATTTCACCAGTTAAAAAAAAAGAGGGGGGGGGGGAGGATTCAAATGTGAATTGCTTGACAGTCCTACTTTGATTTCTTGTTTTGCAACATTCTGAGGTGTTTTTTCCCCTCCCAACATTAGAATCTTTTCACAGCTACCTCCAGGGCCTCTAATTTTGGCAGTTTAACTTTCCCAAACAACTACTGCTTTTCAGTAAAGCTTGAAGGAACTTTCTGTTTAAATTTACTCTATTAGCTGTGCAGGGATATATGCTTTTGGTTTAAATATGTCAGAGTATGTATGGATTCTAGCATTATATCCTGAAATATGTACAGGCCTTTAAACTTCATCAAATAAAAAAAAAATAAATAAACTTCATCAAATCCTACAGGAGACTGATGAGCTGAATTCAGCCTTAGTGACTTGAAAAATAAGGCAAACAACTTGTGTTATGATTAATTGTAGAGATTTTTTTCCCTTGTACAAAATGATTTTTTACTGTTATAGTCTCATTTTTAGAAAATATGAAGTGTGTTATGTTGTAAAAAAGAATTCTGAAGCCAGAAAGTTTAAAAACAAAAAGTAAAATGAAATTGGATGGTAAACAGTATAACAATGGTGGGTGTCCTTGGGTTCCACATAGTTTAATATTGTCCTTTACAACATTCATATATCGATTTATCTCTAGCTCTTTTCTTATTAGGTGGTGGTGTCAAAATGTTCAGTTAGAAATAGATGAAACTTGAATAATCTCTTAAACATGCTTTTCCCTGACCTAGATGATATTTGGGTCACTGGCCATGAGAGAATCTGATCTTATGACAACCAAACTTACTGAACATTGTATTGGCAGAATTATATGTTGAATTCACCCATGTTTAGGAATTTCTGCTTCATAAATCTCCTAAGTCATTTCATCAGATTTAAAAATAAATATGCTAAAAAGAAGATTTATTTTAGACAAGTCAAAATAATGGCATGACTATACACACACACACACACACACACACATATATATATCCTATCTAATAAAAGAGTAGTATGCAAATTGACCATATCTCTGCTACACCCACAAGCCATGCCCACCAGCCAATCAAGAGCGAGTATGCAAGTTAACTCAGCCAAGATGGCTACAGCCATGGAGTGAGCAGGAGGCTTGGGTTTCCCCGGAAATGGAGGAAGCCAAGCTTCCCACACACCCTGGCCGGCCGTGGACTCCACTCAAGGCTACAAAGTTCAATTATAGAAGATAAATAAACCTCAACAAAAATGGCAGCAGCCACGGAGGGAGGAGGAGGCTTTGATTTCCCCAGCGATGGAGGAAGCAAAACTTCCTGGCCTGCCTGGCCTCTGCTGAAGGCTACAAAGTTTCAATTATAGAAGATAAATAAATCCCAGATACCAGTGCCTCTGCTTGGGTTGCCAGGGGCCGTGGTCGGCCTGCAAACCACCACCTCGCCCAGGCCGCCCCACGCCTTAAGGGAACCCCCACCCTGATCCTAGACACCCTTCAGGGCAAACCAGCTGGCCCCCACCCATGCACCAGGCCTCTATCTTACCTAATAAAAGAGTAATATGCAAATTGACCATCACCCCAACACACAAGATGGTTGCCCCCATGTGGACACAAGATGGCTGCCACAAGATGGCCAGCAAGGGAGGGCAGTTGTGGGCAAACAGGCCAGCAGGGGAGGGCAGTTTGGAGGGACCAGGCCTGCAAGGGAGGGCAGTTGGGGGTGAACAAGCCTGCAGGGGAGGGCAGTTAGGGGTGACCAGGCTGGCAGAGGAGGGAAGTTGGGGGCGACCTGGCCTGCAGGGAAGGGCAGTTTGGGGTGACCCAGGCCTGTAGGGGAGAGCAGTTGGGGGGGACCAGGCCTGCAGGGGAGGGCAATTAAGGGTGACCAGGCCTGCAGGGGAGGGCAGTTAGGGGCAATCAGGCTGGCAGGGGAGCAGTTAGGCATCAATGAGGCTGGCAGGGGAGTGGTTAGGAGGCAATCAGGAAGGCAGGCAGGCGAGCAGTTGGGCGTCAGCAGTTCTGGATTGTGAGAGGGATGTCTGACTGCCCGTTTAGGCCCAATCCTACCGGGATCGGGCCTAAATGGGCAGTCGGACATCCCTCGAGGGGTCCCAGATTGGAGAGGATGCAGGCTGGACTGAGGGACACCCTCCCTCCCCCATGCACGAATTTCGTGCACCGGGCCTCTAGTGTATATATATATATGTGTGTGTGTGTGTGTGTGTGTGTGTGTGTGTGTGTGTGTGTGTGATTTATATGCATACTAGAGGCCCTGTAAAGGAAATTCATGATGGGGGATGGGGGTGTCCCTCAGCTCGGCCTGCACCCTCTCCAATCTGGGACCCCTTGGAGGATGTCCAACTGCTGGTTTAGGCCCATAGGGATTGGGCCTACATCATCAGTCAGACATCCCTCTCACAATCTGTGACTGCTGGCTCCTAACCACTCTCCTGCCTGCCTGTGTGATTGCCCCTAACAACTTCTGCCTGCCGGCCTGATTGCCCCATAACCACTCCCCTGCTGGCCTGATTGATGCCTAACTGCTCCCCTGCTGGCCTGATCACCCACAACTACCCTACCATGCCAGCCATATTGTGACAACCATCTTGTGACGATGTCACACAAGGGCGTTGCACAAGGGTGTGACACCACCTAGGCTTCTATTATATACGGTATGCATATGATACGTTTAAGCAATACATACTAGTATGTCATTCAAAATATATGTTTAACATATCATTGAATATATACTGAGTATGTGCCTTTAGTCAGGTTTGTTGGAAAAGAGCTCCTCAGACAGAGATATCTGTGCAGAAAGTGTACAGACATACCTCAGAAATATTGCATGTTCACCTAGTATAACACAATAGAGCAAGTATCATGATAAATGAGCTATACTAATTTTTTGGTTTGCCAGGACATATAAAAGTTATGTTTATACTATACTGTAATTGAGTAATTTTCAACCTTTTTCATCTCATGGCACACATAAACTAATTACTAAAATCCTGCAACACACCAAAAATATATTTTTTGCTGATCTGACAAAACATAGGTATTATTTTGATTAATTCACACCAGACAGCTATTGTTGTATTGGCTTTTGTCATTTTTTTAACAATCTAAAAGAAAAAGGTCAGTGCCGCTGACTAAATAGTTTTAAAAATTGTTGTAGCTCAACAGTTTAAAATTGCTGCTGTGGTCTATTACATGTGCAATAACATTATGTCTAAAAAAATGTAAAACAATTGTACTTTATTGCTAAAAAATGCTGACCATCATCTGAGCCTTCTGTGATTCATAATCTCTTTGCTGGTGGAGGTTCTTACCTCAATGTTGATGGCTGCTGACTGATCAGGATGGTGGTTGCAGAAGACTGGGGTGGCTGTGGTAATTTCTTAAAATAGGACAATGAAGTTTGCCTCATTAATTGACTCTTCTTTTCATGAATAATTTCTCTGTAACATGTGATGCTCTTTGATATCATTTTATCCACAGTAGAACTTTTTTCAAAATTGGAGTCACTGCTCTCAAACTGTGCCACAGATGTATCAATTAAGTTTATTGTAATATCCTAAATCTGTTGTTGTCATTTCAGCAACCTTTACAGCATCTTCAAGAAGAGTAGATTTATTCTCAAGAAACTACTTTATCTGCTCATCCATAAGAAGCAATACCTCATCCATTCAAGTTTTATTATGAAACTGCAACTCACTCACATTTTCAGGCTCCACTTTTAATTCTAGTTCTCTTGCTATTTACACTACATCTGCACTTACTTCCTTCATTGAAATATTGAACCCCTCAAAGTCACAATGAAGGTAGGAACCAATTTCTTCCAAACTCCTGTTAATGTTGATATTTGAGCTCTTCCCATGAATCAGGAATGCTCTTAATGGCATTTAGAATGGTGATTTTCCCCCAGAAAGCTTTCATTTTCCTTTGCCCAGATCCATGAATGAACCACTATCTATCACAACTAGAGCTTTACAAAATGTGCTTATTAAATAAGACTTGAAAATCAAAATTACTCCTTGCCCTATGGGCTGCAGAATGAATGCTGCTAGCAGGCATGAAAAAAAACATTACTCTCATATGTCTCCATCAGAGCTCTTGGGTGACCAGGTGCACTGTCATTGAGCAGTACTATTTAAAAAATAATCTTTTTTTAATAGTAGGTCTCAACAGTCAGCTTAAAATATTCAGTAAAGCATGTTATAAATAGATGTACTATCATCCAGGCTTTGTTGTTCCATGTATAGAAGATAGGGAGAGTAGGTTTAGCATAATTCTTAATAGCCCTAGGATTTCCAGACTATTAAATGAGCATTGGATTCAACTTAACATTACCAATGGTATTAACCCATAAGAAGAGTGTCATCCTGTCCTTTGAAGCTCTCAAGCCAGGTATCAACTTCTCTCTGGCTATAAAAGTCCCAGATAGCATCTTCTTCCAATGTAAGGCTGTTTTTATCTACATTAAAAATCTTTTTTAAAAATATATAGCCATCTTAATTAATTATCTTAGCTAGATTTCCTGGATAACTTCCTGTAGCTTCTCCATCAGCATTTGCTGCTTCACCTTGCACTTTCATGTTAAGGAGACTACTTTCCTTAAACTTCATGACTGAACTTTGTTACATTCAAACTTTTCTTCTGCAGCTTCCTCACCTCTCTCAGTCTTCACAGAATTGAGGAGGATTGGGATCTTGCTCTGGATTAGGCTTTGGTTTAAGAAACTATTGTGGCTGATTTGGTCTTCTATCCAGACAATTACAACTTTTTCCATATCAGCAATAAGGCTGTTTGGCTTTCTTTATTATCCATGTGTTAACTGGAGTAGCAATTTTAATTTATTTCAGGAATGTTCTATTTACATTCAGAACTTGGTTGTTTGACATAAGAGGCCTAGCTTTTGGCCTATCTCAGGTTTTGATATGCCATCCTCACTAAGTTTAATCATTTCTAGCTTTTAACTTAAAGTGATGTGTGGGTGTTCCTTTCATTTGAACACTTAGAGGCAACTGTAGGGTTATTAATTGGCCTGATTTCAATATTGTTCTGTCTCAACTAATAGTAGAGGGAGGGGGAATGGCAGGTTGGTGGAGCAGTCACACACATACAACATTTACTGATAATAGGGGAATGGTTCATGGCACCTGAAAATGATTACAATAAAGCAGAGTACAATAAAATGATCTATGCCTGTACTGGAATGTACCTTCCAGATCAACACCTATGGGGGACTGAAGGAAATAGGATTGTTTGGGAGAAAAATTGAACTACAGTCCAATTGCAACAAAGGTCTTAGTAGCTCTAGAGAAGTTTGAAAGCTGTGATGTTCCCTCAGAGCTGCCCTGACTTAAAAGCCATGGAGCTAAGCCTTTATATAACCACAACCTCCCCTATTAACTATTCCCAGTATGTGTGCTCTCCTTACCAAGGTGCATGACCTTGGGAGGAACACAGCTCTGTTTGGCTTAGGGCAATTTCTAGAGAAATATTTGCTAATAGCCATCAGCTACTATAACTCTCAGCAGCTGGAGAAATGAGTCCTTCAGTCCTGAGGAAGAGATATGTTTGATGTGCTATAGCAACCACTTAGATCCACTTGCTAAGCATGATGATTCACTCTACCTTGGAAAAGCTACAGGAGGATTCTATTTAGTCAACTTTCTTGGGAAATTTTTCAGAAGAAACTATGCTAGGATGATAGTCATCATCTCCTTCTACTATTACCATTCTAGATTGCTCTTATCCTTAGTTAGTACACCTTTTGGTGTAAGTACCTAGCGAGGTTACTGGACCTTTTTAACTGGGGATTTTAATTCCCTGGTCACCATGTCCTTCTCAAATTATTACTGATATACTTATCTGTTTAGCACCAATATTGGACAATGGAATAATAAGAAATGACTCTGGATCAATTGGGTATCAAATATAGTCTTTACTGCCTCACTGTGTAAAACAGTCCTACCTCCAGCTGATCATGTGGGCCAGTCACTCATGCCAGGATGGTGACTCTTCTTATTTATACTGTTTCCTGACACTGAAAGCCTAAAGTGACTGAGTCATAGCCATGGTTTAAAAATTAATGGGACTCTTGCTTTTTTTTTATTAATAGCTTTTTCCTTTTCTGGGAATTAGGACTTCTAAACTGGCAGAGTCCACAGATGCGGGAAGGGAAATATAGATTCCCCAAGTGAATCATTGAATGTGATAGTAGTAAGGGGGGTCATTCCTTGATTCTTGAACCTTTGTATTCTATTAAAAAATGCTCACATAATAATGGTCATTGATTTAGGATATATACTGCATTTTGGAGAACAATACACCCTTCTTACTGGATATTATCTCTCCAAGATTCAGCTACCCCATCCAAAGTACATTCTATCACTCTAATAAGCTGGCATATTTAGGTGGTGTAGAATATAATATGACCAGAGAATCCCAGGACAATGATTCCACTGCTACATTCTCATAGCATGTGTGAAGGCTAAAGCATTCTAAAAGCTTTTTGATATGGCTGCTGCTGGCAGAGGACAGCAGAAACATTCATACCAAGAATACATGTCAAATTCAGTCAATGTCACTTATAGAGTTAAAAAAAAAAGGAGTATAATGCAATCAACATGCTACCAAGGACATTCATGAGGGACAATGTTTTATCAAGAGCTAAGTGTTTGTCTCTGTTGCTACAAGGTAGAATATTCAGTAGTGGCAGTGGACATATCAATCTTCACAATGATAACCTATGTTTCAAGCTTATACACAGCCTCTTTCCTTATCATTATGACTAGTTTTTTTATGAGCCTGTTGTGCAGCTAAGGATGACCAATGACAGAAGCTGGTTGACATCAACTATCTGTATTACTCTACTTCACTGTTTTGTGATTCTTCTACTGTGCATCTTTTTGATGCTCATTAATATACAATACAAATATTATCACACATTGTGCCATTTCTACATATCCACCAAAATACTTTAACAGATCTGCTCTTTCCACAAAAAGTGTTTGACAAGGTATAACACCAAAACTAGAGTTCTGCCCACTGGGAAGATTTACCCCCTATTCTTGTCTATAGGAACATACTAGAGTGGGTTCTTGTGAAGTAGCAGTCTAATTTTTAACTTGTGTACATATACTGAGTAGACCAATCATGAAAGTAGCTGAGCCTTTTTCTCTACTATCTCCTAATAAGTGGCTCTCTATGTGGGCAGGTATGAACTGAGGAAGAGGCACTGGTAAAACACTGATACATGTCCAGGCACCTGCTTGTGCAGCTTACTTGGCTCTTTAGCCCTGGCCAGTCCTCTTCCTGGCTGTACTATTTCCATCTAATAATGAACTACTGATGAGTCTATCCTATTTTATGACTGGGTGTTGGTAAAATGACAAACTCCAAACTTCTGATTGGCAGCTCAGGCCACATCATCATTAGATGTTGCATATTTAGGCATTCTACGTTTACCAATGTGCAGTAGCACAGTAGGAGTTATTTTACAAAAGGTGTATAATTCTTGACTACAGAAGGCATGGCCTTACTTATAATCCTAAAAATTTACTTTATGATTCTCCTCTAGGGATTGCTGTAAACCACACAGCATCTTTTCCAGCACTGATATATCTAATATCATAGACCCTCTTGGGTTGTGTCACCTAAGGATCACTTACATCACAGTGTGGGCCTACTATAGAAACCTTTCTATTTGAGATTGAGTTTATGCTTGTACTCTTTCAAATCACCTGATAAACGAATTGAAATGGTATTTCCAAGGGTGGAAGATGACCCAGAACCAAAAAAGACCTAGTAGGCACTGTGTTTCCATCTGAAAGATGGAAATTGTGAGATGCGATAATTTGTACTTTACTTTGGAGAGAATGTCCTGCAAAATTAAAACCATTGAATTTCTAAAATTTTGCTAATATTGTGGATCACTGAATTTTCATAAGCTTATCTCAACCTTCCGGATTATGTGTGTCTTACCAAGATATCCAATGTACCAGTCATTTTTTGTTCATCTGAACTGAGGAACATAATCTCATTGATATAGTAAATCACTACTGTATTTAGTAAAATGTCCAGATGGCCCATATCCCTTTTGACTATATTTTGAAAATAAGTGTAAGTTAATTTAGCTTTAGGACAAGACTGCAAATGTATACTACTGTTGTCCAAAATTAATGTAAATTAGTTCTGATCTTCTTTCCTAACAGAAATGAAAAAGAATACATTAACTAAATCACTGGACACATACTATATATCAACCCATGTTAATCTAATCTAGCAAAAATACCATATCTGGCATAGGCTGCAATAAGGACAGTCCTTGGATGAGTTTTTGATAGTTCACTATCATCCTCCAGGATCTCTGGTTTCATCGGGAGACAACATAGTCAATAAGTGGAATATGATATGGACACCACAGGACATCTTTTAAGATTTTAATGGTGGCATTAATACCTATTATTCAGTCTTGGATATTATGTTATGTTTTACATATCAGTTGGAAGTGGGAGCATTGCAGAGGCTTCTACTTGGACTTCTAACTAGAATATCTTTCATCTCTGGGCCAAGGAATCAATGGAAGTTCTGACAAGTAGTAAGCATGTACATTCCAATTATACAATTAAAAACTTAGTAAATGGCACTTGGTAAATGACAACAGGGTGGATTTGTGGATTGGTAGACTCAATATGATCAGTTGTGGGTTACAGTCCCATTTATTACTTAACACCCATATTCCAAATCTAATGAGTATAAGGGCAGAATGATTCTGTAGAACCTAAAATATCAAGGTCAACTTGGATCCTGTGTACAATAGTCCTTAAAAAGTTCACTTTTCCTAGTATATACATTCTTTGGAGGAAGAATTGGGAAAATTATGAGCAATTTCACTTGCTGTGTGTTTGTTGCAGAGCTTTTTTTGGTGATTAAGTTTCCCATTCAGTCAAAAAGTTCAGATCTGAAAGTTACAACAGATTCAGAAATTGAACAAGGAGTCACAAATTTTTTATTTTGTGACTACATTAAACCTCTTGACTGTCCATCCGATTTCTTTAATTGTGCAGATTGTATTATATGCTCATCCATTTGTTTTTCTTTGAGATATGTCCTATTAACCATCTCAGTAGCTCTTTGTGAGTCCAGAGCCTTGGATAAATTTGAAATAATTTCATCAAGGATAATTGTGCCCACCTAGCTTATGACAACTGAGCACTGCCACCTAGCCTAGGTTAAAGACAAAGTGAGAATCCTAAAGGCAGGAAAGAGACACAGTCATTTACATAAAAGAGAGTTCCTATAATGCAGTCAACTGATTCATCAACAGCACATTACAGACCAGAAGGAAATGGCATGGAATAGTCAAAGTAATGAAAAGCAAGGATCTAAAAATAAGACTACTCTATTCAGCAAGGCTGTCATTCAAAATTGAAGTTGAAATGAGATTTTCCCAGTAAAGAACAGGTTAATGGAGTTTATTACCACCAACCTAACACTGCAAGAAATGTTAAAGGGACTGTTGTAAGAAGAAGAAATAGATAGAGAGAGGAAAATAGGCATACAGAATAAAAATGGCATTAAATAATAATAACCTTAAAGATAAATGGATTAAATGTTCCAGTCAAAAGTGATAGGATAGCTGAATGGATAAGAAAACAGGGCCCATTTATATGCTGTCTATAAGAGACCCACCTCAGAACAAAAGACTCACATAGGATAAAAGTGAAGGGTTGGAAAACAAGTATTCCAGGCAAATGGGAAAAAAGCAATATATATATATATATATATATATATATATATATATCTGACAAAATAAAACAGAGGCATAATAAGAGACACAAAAGGTCACTACTACTAAAAGCATCAATTCAATAAGAAAATATAATTCTGGTAAATATACATGTACCCAATATAGAAGCACCTAAATATAAAAACAAACAAAACAATGTTAACAACAACAAAAAAATCTTGGAGGACTTGAAGAGAGGGATAGACAGCAATGCAGTCATAACAGGGGACTTTAACACAAACTGACATCACTGGATAGATTTCTGAGACAAAAAATCAACAAGGAAAGAGTGACCTTAAATGAGACACTAGATCAGATGGATTTAATTAATATTTATAGAACATTTCATCCCAAAGCTGCAGAATAGACATTCTTTTTAAGGGCACATGGAATATTCTCAAAGATAGACCACATGTTAGGACAAAAATTAAGTCTTGACAAATTCAGGAAGACTGAAATCATATCAACCATCTTCTTGGATCACAATGGCATGAAGGAGATATAAACTACAACAAAAAATTAAAAACATTCTTATACATGGAGGCTAACAAAAATAAGATACATAGGAATAAACTTAACCAAGGAGGTAAAAGACCTATACTTGAAAAACTATAAGACATTGAAAAAAGAAATAGAGGAAAACATAAACAAGTAGAAGTATATACCATGTTCATGGATACAAAGAATTAACATCAATAAAAGCTCAGAAGTAAGGTGGGGGTGGGTGGTTGGGTGGTTGGGTGGGTGGGTGGGAAGAGATCAAACAAAAACTTTGTATGCATCTGTGCATAACCAATGGACACAGACAATAGGGTGGTTAAGGCCTGAGGCAGAGGGAGGGGCAGGCTAGAAGGGGCAATGGGGGGATAAAGGAGACATATGTAATACAACAATAAAGATTTTAAAATATAAATAAAAGTAAAACTTCCATACAACTCAGAGCAATCTATAGATTCAATACAATCCCTATTAGAATACCAACAGCAGCCCTAACCGGTTTGGCTCAGTGGATAGAGCGTCAGCCTGCAGACTGAAACGTCCCAGGTTCGATTCCGGTCAAGGGCATGTACCTTGGTTGCAGGCACATCTCCAGTAGGGGGTGTGCAGGAGGCAGCTGATCGATGTTTCTCTCTCATCGATGTTTCTAACTCTCTATCCCTCTCCCTTCCTCTCTGTAAAAAATCAATAAAATATATATTTAAAAAAAATACCAACAGCATATTTCACAGATCTAGAAGAAATATTCAAAAAAATATATGAAACCAAAATAGGCCTCAAATAGCTGCAGCAATCTTGAAAAAGAAGAACAAAGTTGCAAGGGCTCCCAGACTGGGAGAGGGCACAGGTCAGGCTGAGGGACCCCCCAAAGTGCACGAATCTCATGCACCAGGCCTCTAATTCTATTATAAAGTCTAGTTCCTCAAACTGTCTAGAATAATTCCTTGGAAATATGATTCTTTGATGAAGATAATGCTTGTAGGAAATTTATTGGGTAATGCCTTCAGGATCAATTTTTGTGGTGGTGTGGAAAAAAAATGTAGGATTAGGCAGTGGGAAGAGTTAAACACTATGCAATGTTCAGATGATCCTGAAGGTGCTCTCCAGTTGAGATCATCTTTCAGAGTAGTCCTGCAGAGTTGCTCTACAAAGAACACCAAACAGTTCCTAGATTAGAGCTTCACTGGTGAGCAGATTGCCCTTGAGTTAGGTGGCTCTTTCCAGCAAAGGCCAATTTTTATGAGAGGCATTTACTTGAAAGTCACCATCTTCCAACACTCCCAGGATTTAGAAAGAGTACCTGCTATACAGTTTTACCCAAAGACCTCAAGGTTACCATTTCTAGTCTTTTGTTTTGTGTTTTAGAGAGAATGGAATGGAGGGAGAGAAGGGAGAAGAGAGAGAGAGAGAGAGAGAGAGAGAGAGAGAGAGAGAGAGAGAGAGAGAGAGAGAGAGAACATTGATATGAGAGAAACACATCATTGATTGCTTCCTGCACATGCCCCAACCAGGATGGGGATCAAACCTGTAAACAGGTACTGCCCTTGACTAAGAATTGAAACCATGACCTTTTTGTGCACAGGACAAGACTCTAGCTATTAGTCACACTGGTCAGGGCATTATTACTAATTTTCTATAGTCTTTATATAGAAAATATAATTTCTATTATAATTAGAAATTATAGAAATTATAGAAAATATAATTTCTATTTATTCAATAGAAAATTTTCATAATAAATAGCTTTGGCTTTGGTAATATTACAAAACCATGTTAGACTATTTTCTGTTATTGCTGATATATATATCTGCATTTATTTTCTCTTTAAAATAAATTCCTTTTAATTTTATAGGGTAAGAAATTAAAATATTAAGAAATGATATAAATAAATGAATGCAAAATGTTCTTTGAAATAAAGCATATAATCTTCATTATTTAATAGACATCACAATTCTTTAGATTTATAAAATAACATAAATCATTTAATATATTATTTGATATTTGAATAATTGTTTTAAATATATTTTAATAAACAAAGAATATGGTTTTATATAAAATACTAGAGGCCTGGTGCACAAAATTTATGCACGGAGGGGGGTTCCTCAGCCCAGCCTGCACCCTCTCCAATCTGGGACCCCTTGGGGGATGTCCGATTGCCAGTTTAGGCCTGATTCTGGATCGGGCCTAAACTGGCAGTCGGACATCCCTCTTGCAATCTCAGATGATTGGCTCCTAACCACTCGCCTGCCTGCCGGCCTGATCGCCCCTACCTTGCCCCCCTGCTGGCATGATTGGCCCTAACCTCTCTGCCTGCCTGCCTGATCACCCCTAACTACCTCTGCCTGCCTGCCTGATTGCCCCTAACTGCCCTCTCCTGCTGGCCTGATCTCACCGCAACTGCCCTCCTCTGCTGGCCTGATCTCGCCACCAACTGCCCACCCCTTCTGGCCTGATTGCCCCTAACTGTCTCTGCCTTGGTCCCCACCACCATGGCTTTGTCCGGAAGGAAGTTGGACGTCTGGAAGATAGCCGGTCAACCCAGTCTAAGTAGCATATTACCTTTTTATTAGTATAGATAGATTATATAGGGCTAGAGGCCTGGTGCATGAAATGCATTCACAGCAGCGGGGTGGGGGGGTGTCCCTCAGCCCAGTCTGCACCCTCTCCAATCTGGGACCCCTCGAGGGATGTCCAAATGCCCGTTTAGGCCCAATCCCACAGGGCAGTCGGACATCCCTCTCACAATCCAGGACTGCTGGCTCCCAACTGCTCACCTGCCTGCCTTCATATTGTCCCTAACTGCTTCTGCCTGCTAGCCTGATCACCCCCTAACCACTCCTCTGCCAGCCTGATTGATGCCTAACTGCTCCACTGCCAGCCTGTTTGCCCCTAACTGCCCTCCCCTGCAGGCCTGGTACCCCCCACTGCTCTCCCCTGCAGGCCTGGGTACCCCCAACTGCCCTTCCCTGCAAGCTTGATCGCCCCCAACTGCCATTCCTTGCAGGCCTGGTCCCTCCCAACTTCCCTACCCTGCTGGCCATCTTGTGGTGGCCATCTTGTGTCCACATGGGGGCAGGATCTTTGACCACATGGGGGCAGCCATCTTGTGTGTTGGAGTGATGGTCAATCTGCATATTACTCTTTTATTAGATAGGATAGAGGCCTGGTGCATGGGTGGGGGCCAGCTGGTTTGCCCTGAAGGGTGTCCTGGGTCAGGGTGGGGGTTCCCTTGGGGCGTGGGGCGGCCTGGGTGAGGGGCCTGTGGTGGTTTGCAGGCCGGCAACATCCCCCGGAGACCCAAGCAGAGGCCCTGGTATCTGGGATTTATTTATCTTCTACAATTGAAACTTTGTAACCTGGAGTGGAGCCAAGCCTTCTGCTCACTCCATGGCGGCAGCCATTTCTGTTGGGATTTATTTATCTTCTATAATTGAAACTTTGTAGCCTTAAGAGGAGGCCAAAGCAGGCCAGGGCTGCAGAAGCTTGGCTTCCTCCATCACCGGGGGCAACCCTAGCCTCCTGCTCTCTCCAGCTCTGTGGCTGCTGCCATTTTTGTTGGGATTTATTTATCTTCTATAATTGAAACTTTGTAGCCTGGAGTGGAGGCCTGGGCCGGCCAGGGTGTGTGGAAATCTTGGCTTCCTCCATTGCCAGGGAAACCCAAGCCTCCTTTCTGCTCCTTGTGGCCACAGCCATCTTGTTTGGGTTTATTTGCATATTCGCTCCTGATTGGCTTGTGGGTGTGGATTGTGGGTCAATTTGCATATTACTCTTTTATTAGATAGGATAGGAATGCTTAAATGGGGGGAGGGAGCCTTTTTAGCAGGAGGAAATGCTCTTGGCAGACAAAAAACATAATCCCTATATCTGGACTGATAGCCACCCATATGCACTGTACTGCCAAACTGGTCATTGAAAAATTGAATCAGTATCTTACACCAAACAGCTGTTGCCCTTAAAACCTCTCCTCAGCCCCCACCTTAGGTTCTGCCTTCGCAGTTCATCCAGATTTGGTTCTGATTAGTTGGTTTCTATGCCAATCAGCATCTCCAGGCCTATCTCCGGGCCTGATCATAGAGCCGGGGCTGTTCAGCAGCCTCCCCAGGCTTCTGGCGAGCAGGCTGAACTGCTGACCTCTGGAAAGAGAGAGAGGGTTGGCTGCTGGTGAGGCCCGGAAAGAGAGGCAGTGTATGATCACCCTGCCTCTCTCTGGACCTCGCCAGCAGCCATTGCCACTGGGGATCAGCCCCGCCTCTCTCTCTTTCTAAGAGGTCAGCAGTTTGGCTGGCTTGCCTGCTGTGTGTACAGCCTGGCATTCGGTCGAGCCTCCACTCGTTGTGGATGTTACAACCCTGGCTCTTTATATACATAGATACTCCTAGGTACTTAATACCCCTATCTTAATCATGTCTGTATCTTTAGAACCCAACATAAAGGACATAAGTACTCAATAATGATCTAATTAATTAATGTAAAGAAAGACTAATCTGTAACTAATATGATCAATGTTAAATTTCAGCAAGGTTACTCATACAGACCATTATGATAACTCAAGGAAAATTACTTTTTCCTTATAAATGCATCTACTATCTTTACCGCTTTGCTTGGCTGATTAAATATGCCAGGAACTGACAAATTAAAGTTATTTTAAGAAAATGAAAAAGTAATGATGATATAAGCTATCCTTCTCATGCCTAAGATAGACCTGTTTGAGATAAGTTTCACTAAATCATGGAAGCATTTGTTTAGTCCATTCTCCACTTAAACTGGGTTACTCTAGTGACATGAAAGAGTTAACCAACATCCCGCATGCACTTGAACAATTAATCTATGTCCATATGGTTTATCAGTTATTAACTACAACTGAAGTCATGGGTAGTAGTTACAAGTTAAAGAATCAATTAATCTCAAAGATAATCACAGCAGAAGCATGTTTTCCACAGGGGTTTATTCCACCATTTGGTCCAATTTTTCTGTCTTTAATCTTTGAATTAAACCAAATGAATCTGAAACCCAGATGGCAAAGATACACTAACTATTGTACTGGATGTTGTCTTTCCTACTGGGAAGTTCCAGAAATCTTAAAATTCCTATGCAAAGAAAACTCCAAATTTGCTCTCTTAAGGAAAATAACAACTCAATACACTGGAGATACTAAAGCTAGTCAAGTATATTATTTTTTCATTTTATGGGTAAAAATTTATGTTACTATTATAACTATGGTATGAATGTAAATAACAATAGGTAATGCAAACTAGCCTGAATAAAATTAAGTTATCTTGAAGTTCTACAAAAGAGAAACTAATTAAGTCATAGTTAGACATATCAATAATCAGGAACAAGGCACTTCATTATAAACAAAGCATCAATGTCAATGCTTTGTAGCACTTCCTGATGATAAGGATACAAAAGCACAGTTTTCTGAGATAGATCAATGAGAAATTTTGTGCAAGTATGAATGATAAGAAGTGTTTTGTATCTGTCTCTGCATAGCAATTTTTGAGCAGTCATTAATTTGATCTGATAATCCATAAAAGAAGAGCCAAAATTAGTACTTATAGCCGAATTCTCAAAATGGGACATTTATAAGAATGAAGTCATCTATAAGATTTAGACACATTGTCATTTGAAATTTATTCTTAGTTATTTACTCACACAAAATAGAATGCGTTGTCTCTTCTATAATTTTTAAAAATATATAACCACACTTTTATAACTTTTAAGCCAATATTATCTTGATAATTCTGCATATCATTCTGGGAAAATAGTTTTTAAACTTTCAGATGGCCAGAAATACTCTCAGGATTTTCCTTTTTCTTCCTATTAACTAATTTTCTATGAAAATCCTGAAAATGAGGATAACAAAGAACCTGCACTTTTAAAATTTCTATATATATATATATATATATATATATATATATACACACACACACACACACAATGGTAATTTATGTGTATACATTATGTATATATTTATATACGCACTGTCTATAACATTATTACATCATATAATTTATACATTATATATGTGTAAACATATATGATAATGTGTATATAAATATGTACATTATACATGTATATATTTTATTAATTTCAGTGTTTTTCTTCTTAATACTCACCGCCAATTCCATAATCTTAGACCCGCATGTTAACATCAGAGTATTCTTCTGTTTTTCAAGGACACATATTCATATTTATGAAGATACCAACACAAAGTGTGTGTGTGTGTGCATAAATTAATTTTCCATAAAAATTAATCATATAACACTGTTTTATAAAATTTTGCTTTCCTCACACAAAATAGCTCATGAAAATGCCCCCAAGGTTGAGCTCTAATCCTTTTTTTTATAGTTATACCATATCCCTTGTCATGAGTGTATATAATTTGTTCAACCCTTCCCTTATTATGGGTGCTGACTTTATTATTCATCATCCATATTTTAATTTTTTAAATTTTTTTGAATTTATTGGGACAACATTGTTAATACAATTATATAGGTTGCAAATGTACAATTCTATAATGCGCCACCTATATTTTATTGTGTACACTGACTTTATTTTCAGGCTTATGCCTGTGGGAATAACGCCATGTTAATTAATGGTCTCTGAACAGGTACTTTCAAAATGATGGCTTTAATTTGATGGGATACATTTTTATAAGTGGAAGCAGGCTTGCAAGTAGTTGTAACTGATTTTGCCTGATGTTTTTTAAAAAAGAAGTACATTTCACCACAAGCATATCATTATTATTTTTCCTACATCTCAGGCATGATAGATTTTTTTGTACACTTGGACTGTGTAAGGTTGCAGCTCACTCTCAGGTTTGATTGTACTTGCATGACAAGTAATACATTTGAGTGTCTTAATGTGCTAAATGGTCACCTAGACTTTTGCTTCTTAGAACTGCCAACTCACAATCTTTATTTTTCTCAGGTTAGTTGTCTTTTCCTTCAAAAACATTAATATATCTTTCTATATTATAAATTATAATCTTTTGAGGATTATTTTTCTATTAATTTGCTTAAGTTATTTTTTCTTAGACAAAATAATTTTTGTCCTCACCCAAGGAAATGGTTTTTATTAATTTTAGGGGGGGGATGGGAAAAAGAGAGAGAAGGAGAAACATTGATGTGAGAGATATAATCATCTATGGGTTGCCTCCCATAGGTGCCCAACCAGGGATCAAACCCACAACCTAGGCATGTTCCCTGATCAGGAACTGAACCCGCAACTTGGTGTAAGGGATGACGCTCCAACCAATTGAGCCATCCAGCCAGGGCCAAAATAATTTTATGTGTTAGAATACAATTACCTTTTTTCATGAAGATTTGGTTGGTAAAGTATAGCAAAGTAGGCTTATTTTTCCCCTATTGTACTTGAAGCCTTTACTTCATCAAGGACTAAATTTTGAATATCATGTACTTTGAAGGTTTAATTTATTTCTGATGGAGATGCAGTAATAGAAACACAATTTAATATTGCATTCTATCACAATGAACTGCATACCAACTTTATGATATATTTAATTCTCACAGGTATAAGATCTACTGGTTTATATTTTGTGTTGTATGACTTTTCCTATCCCAAGGCTCCTTGGGAAAGGGCCTTGTAGCATATCAGGATGTGAGAAGCCAAACATAAGGATTTTAAGTAGGGTATTATATAAGTATATTTGACTTTATAAAAATTTCTCCTGCTGCAATGCCCAGAATACATTGAAAAGCAACAATAGTTAATGTGGGGAGATACGTTCAATGACTCTTACAGGTGTCAGGGTGGCTAGCATGGTGCCAATAGAAATGAAGGGGAGTAATTTTGTTTAAATGGTTGTATAATAACCCATGATACTATTGTATATACAATAAAATTGTCAAATAAATAAAAAAGCTTACAAATGAAATTATATTTAGTTCATTTTGTACAAATAACATTTTGAAGTTGATTTCATAATATAAATCATCAAATCAATAGACAGTTTGGTGATTTAACCATTTGGCCTCATAAAGTTTGACTGTCCTGGCCAATATGCAGAGGCTCTATCAATAACAAATATGTATATCGTGCCAGCCAAGAGAGCTGAGATGGGGCTAAATAAAAAACAAGAGGGCACAGTTTTGAGGAGTCAAAGATGACCTCAGAAATTGGACTTCTTATATTATGGGTCTCTGATTTGGGATCTGTTAAAAACTTGAAAAATATGTAAATGGCTGGCTCCATCAAGTATGGGAACTAATATTTGAACTCCATACTGATATTTTTTATATATCCCACCTTCCACCAAAAAATATGAAAATTCTAAGTACTTTATCTCTTAGTCTCCTTTGTAGCCAGAGTGTGGACACAACACAGATTCATCCAATTAAATGCATCTACTCTGACCTTTGAATTGGGAGCTATTGATACCAATAAGTAGGGACCATGGAGGATCCATTCTAATGGCATGTAGTGAAAGTAGCAGCAACAACTATATTGAGTTTCCTGGGATGCAGGGGAAATTGGGCTAGTGAGAGAACCCTGTGTTTTATATGAGCAACAGCAGTGTGGGAAATTCCGTGTGCCATGGCTGCTGACATGGCAGCCCTGACCTCACTGGTCTCTGGAAGGACATGCTGTTTAGCTTCATTTGTCTCTGACTGTTTTTCTACACTTCATTCTGCAGCCTGAAAGCAAGTCTATAAGAATTTTAATTAATTAATTGATTAATTAATTAATTTGTTAGTTTAAATACACCAGAGTTGAAGTCTCCTGCTTTATGCAATGGTTTGTTGAATTATCAGACTTATAGGAGGTTGCTATAAATCAACTGTATTCCTTCTCCCACTGGCTCCTAAAGCCTATGCGATAGGCTATTTTTTTCCTGTTATTAGATGGAATTTGGGGCACATTTCACAGGTTTTTTAATTCCCTGTGGTCAGTAACAAAAACAGTCCCATTTCTGCAATTAAAATGTCTAGTTCAATAATCAAAAACAAAACAAAACAACTTGTGAACTCTCTAATTTAGACATCCTCCATTTCCTTCAGCTGTGTACTAGTTCAGGCTTGAAATCCTGAAACTTTGAGGAAAACAGCTGGAGAGTGGGAGATTTAATTAGACCCTTTTTCTCTTTTTGCCAACTTTGTTTTTTGACTCCCCTCTTCTATTCTCACTAGCCAGAGGGGCTAACGCCTTCAGGATTGTAGGGGTGATGACTGAAGAAGAACAGGTAAGGAAAATATGGAACCTTGTCTTTTGTAGATGAAAACGTCTTCAGATCTTAAGTCCGAACTCTTGAAGTTCTCCTCACTTGACTGGAGGAAAGAAAGAAGTATTACCCTCTACCCTCCTGCAGGAACAATCAAGGCCTCTCAACAAAGGAATTCTTGACTTCGTCCCCAGACCCCAGGCCCAACTGCTTATAACACTGATGTTGGGGGGTCTCCAATGCTGGCACAGATGGTCTAACAGCCACTTCACCGTAGATTTTGATCTCAGCCTTCAGGTCACTGCCAAAATTGATATATAAAGTAGTGTTTTGTTACTCTTGCAACTATGAGCCCTGACACTTAGAGTTTTGGGGCCTTTTAATAAACCTTTGTTCTAAACCTATCCCTTTATTTATTGATAGGCAGGATAAAAACTCACATTTTTGTTCTACTAAGAATACCATCAGTGGTTAAGTGACAACATAGTTTCATTTTTGTAAGTCAATATACACTTTCTGCTCCAAGTCCCAATTTCTTATTTTATAAGCAGCCCTATTCACAATTTTAATCTTTATTTCATCCTCAGAAACTTTAAAAAAGAAAGTTAAAAAAGATTTAAAAATAACAAAAACAAATATAGTACTTATTTCATCAGCCCACAATATATATATTTTCTTATTTTTCAGTCTTCTCAAAGGAATATGACATGCATTTCCTTCCTTTAACAACATTGGTTATCTCAGACATAATACAAGCATCAACAACTTTCTGTATTGGGCAAGATACCAATTTTTAGTAACATATTGTATTTCAGTAGAATAAAGATACCTGAGATGAGACAGAAGGAAGGGAATCTACCTCCCAATTTAGACTACAAAACCTAAAGGAACAAAACTTAAAAGCAATAACTATTAAAATAAAAAGAATACAAAAGCAATAGCAAAAATATGATCTAGCTCAACAAAAACCTCACCTGAATCAAAGAGAATGTTTTATACACAATTCCAGTGCAGGCCTGATGGTACAAAGGAAATAACTGGCTTGGTACCTCCCACTGATTGCCAAATGCTCCTCATTCTAATTATTAATTAAAAAACTAATCTACAGGGACAGACAAGGCAATTTGTGTCGGCTAGAACACACCAGGCAATCTAGCCAAGTATCCACACTCAGGATTCTGCTTTCAGCTGCAATCTCCTAATGGTCTGAATTTAGCTCTCTGAATTGGGGGAAATTAGCAATACTCTCAAATGTAGACTCTGACCAGTCATTACCTGCATGCTCCACTTATTAGAATCCATCTGTTATTTCTGACGTTTGATATTTAACAAGTAATTGGACGTAACCAGTTCTAATTAAAGTTAACTTGCTGGTTACAAGGAGAACTGGATAATAGTTAAGATTTGTGCTCTGGTTTTTACTAATATTACAATTTAAGGCAAATTACTTAACGTCAACCTTCCTCTGCACCTGTGTCTTCTTTTTATATAGGCTCTGCTGTGGGAAGCACCTCTGAGCCACCTGATCATGAAACACAGAAAGGACTTTATGACTGAGAGGGAGAAGAGCACTGGAGGTTCGCCAGGAAGAGAAAATCAGTAGCAGTGAGCATTGTGCACTCAAGAGACAAAATAGCAGAGGCCAATAGGAGCAGAAAGGCAAGAGGTAAGAGTAGCCAAACTGAGGGATTTCCAAGTTGCAGTCAGTGCTCTGATTAAGTCATTCCCTCTGGGACATTCCATTGGGGAGGTCACAACATCTTCTAACCATCTCAGGGAGTTATTGGAAATCTTAGGATGGTCAATCCTAGAAAACTATTATAGATTTCCTCCTTCAAAAATAAGTAGTATATATAAACACAATGGGATTTTACTATAAATGAAATTGTTTTTATTTATATTCAAAATCTCATAAAACCTGAGAATCTTGGTAGAGCAGCTTGGAACGATGGGTTGCCTCTCTAATGTCCCAAATGAGTTACGTAATTGAATTTCCAGCACAACTGTATCTATTTTTATCCTATATTTTAATTAGTCAAAATAAACATCTCTACTGCATTTAGCCATGTTCATTGTTTACAAATAAATATGTCTACTATTTCTCCATTCTCAACTGACTATTCTCAATATACTACACATCTAGTAGGACTTGGGAATCTGTAACTTGCCTGATGCTATGGGATTAAGTCTACAACTTTTTAACAGTTGTCTTTCTTCTCTGCCGTTTCAGTCTGCTTTTCCTCTGATGGAATTTCGAGGAAGTTTAAAAAATGAGAGATATAGTAATATCTATCTAAATAATGGGAATTTGAGCAAGAATATCATAAGCATCACAGAAATATTACCAGTTTAGAAGTGACTTCACTATGTCAGTTTCTTGCTTCATACCCTTCCTTATTTTATCTGCTGTGTAGCTGTCTGTGCATCCCATTCAAATTTCAAAAACATGTAAGAAAAGGAAGTAAGGAACTTGTGTTCGGTTGTTCAGAGTAATAAAATCTAAGATTTGTGATCAGGAGGAATCAAATAATTGATTTTGGTCAGATTTATTGTTTCTGCATAATGAGAGACAATAAATTAAAATGATTCATGGCCACTTATTTATGAATTCATCAAAATGGGCTGGAATCTCTCCATACTAGTTTATACATATAATTTCTAGCAAGAAATCAGATATAAAGTCAGCTATTGGCAGGACTTCAGGCAAAAAAATCTGAAATTTAACATTCATTTCCAATATTGAATGACATCATCAGATATAGAAGGTATGACCTTTCCTACCTTACGAAAAAATAGAGGGTTTTCTTTTTCATTTTTTTTTAAATATATTTTACTGATTTTTTACAGAGCGGAAGGGAGAGGGATAGAGAGTTGGAAACATCGATGAGAGAGAAACATCGATCAGCTGCCTCCTGCACACCTCCCACTGGGGATGTGCCCGCAACCAAGGTACGTGCCCTTGACCGGAATCGAACCTGGGACCTTTCAGTCCGCAGGCTGACGCTCTATCCACCGAGCCAAATCGGTTTCGGCAACATTTGTTTTTTTTTTTATCAAAGGAAAATAACACTTTTTTTTTCCTTTTTATGGCTATTCCACAATATTGCTGTGGACTAGAAGCCAAGGCCACACTTATGCTTACAAAGGCCAGGTGGACATGTGGTTTTAGATTCAGAGAATGAGATTGTCAGGCTTGTGTATGTATTCATGTGCATCTGGGATATTCCAGGTATGGTAAAGAAGTCTTATAGATCACTATATACATATATGTATGTTGGGGTAAAATCTCATTATAAAGCTTAACATTTGACTATAATTAAATTTCCAATTAATTTTCAATAACTTTTCTATTCCATATAATTTTTCATCCATTCTTTCACATAATTTGAGTAAAATAATACCAAATTAATACACAATTCTTTAGATTATTTTAAATTGGGTATTCCACTCAACGGCTCTAAGCAATTGTTTTTCTTCTGCTTGACCTCTGTTCCTCAAACTACATGTCTTCTCATCAGGTAATTAAAGTTATTACTGAAAAGGAATTTAAAATAAAATTATATCCTATAGTTTAGAATATAATGCAACTGAGTTTTAGAAAAGAAGGTAAGTTTAATAAATGTATGCTAAATTTTTTTATTATGGTTGACATACAATATTAAATGTGCTTCCTAAATTTTATAGTTTGGCGTTAAGCTATCAGTGAAGCTCAATGTTAAAGTATTGCCTTAAACTCAAAGTGATTCATTTTAAATTATATTTATATATTAAATTTAAGAAGCTGGGATTTTACAGCAATGTAAAAAAATGCTAATAAAGCTAATGGAAGAAATTCTGCCTTCAAGACAAAATTAAGTGCAAGTTATATATATTTCAGAAGCATTTCCCTTTGACTGAGAACTAATTCACCTAAAGTATTTCAATCAGTTAAACCTTAGCAACATTTAGACCTAACTGGTGTTTATGGATGTAAGTAAAATAAGATGAGACTTAAGCACTCCTATTCCTCTCTTATTAGTTATAAAATTAATTGATCTGACTTTGGCTCATTCAGAGAAATATTAAAGGAAAGTTAATTAATTAATTACCTAATTAATTTAAGGGATTAAGGACATTAAAATTCTCCTTCAAAGTAGGTGTAGTAGGGTGATAGGAAACGACTTAAAAGCTACCTTACTTTATTTACATATTTCAAAATAGGCATACTGAGCGTATTGAGACTCAGCTTGTGAGTTCAACAACATGACAAAGAACACATATGACAACTTTAATTTAACAATTGGTGTCCTTTCAGAATATTTTCATATAATTTGTTCTTAAAACACCCACAGATATTTAAATATATATTCACAATGCATCTATAATATTAAAATTTATTCTATTGCCTTCATCTACCCATAAATACTAATAAAAATTCATATTTATCAGTAACCTACAATTTTTGCTAAGGACTCGCAAATATTATGAACATGGAAATAAATTATATTTAAATACATGAACAAACATTATATTACTCAGATTTGAACCTAAGAACCTAATTAGGAATAAAGTAAACAATATTATTTTAATAACTGACATATTTAGTATTTACTGTAATGAATCTTTATACTTACAGTTATGATGAAATGACATAATTATAATAGACAAGTTTTTCTGTAGTTTTTTAAAACCAAATATTTCTACAGTTTTGCTTCTTAACTTAAATAGATTTCATTTTGATTAAAGGACTTTAAAATGATCATTTTCCATAAACTAATAATTATAAATTAAATATATTAAATAAAATGTCATCCAGAAATTGAAAATAATAAATCATGAATGTTGATACAGAACTTTTCTCCCCTCTTTCTATATTCACAGTGTTTCAGCCAGGCCAAGGCAATACAGTGTATTATTAAACAAGTAACAAATGGTAGATAAATATAATTCTTCAATTATCCTGCTTTTGGCTGTCAACCACCAGAATAAATCCTAGCATTTATACATAAAAACAAAGGGCTTCTGGCCAAACAATAATTTCATGCTCTTTATTTACAGGTCCCTGTGCCTTTCCTTTGGCCCCTAATCCAACTCCCTGCTTTTAGATACAATAATAATATTCTTCTTGGTTTAATTGCAAACCTCTAAGTTAATAAAGAGTAAATTGTAAGAGGAAAAATGGCTGCAACAGCAGTAACAAATCTATCTCTATATAAAAGCCTAAGCAACCATTATGATTGATTGATCCGAACGACCTGTTGATCAGACACTATGACGTGCACTGACCACCAAGGGGCAGATACTTAACGCAGGAGCTTCCTCCTGGTGGTCAGTGTGCTCCCAAAGCAGGAGCGCCACTCAGCCGGAATCCGGGCTCACGGCTGGCTGGTGAGGCAGCTGTGGTGGCAGGAGCCTTTCCTGCCTCTGCGGCAGTGCTACCCAGATATGGAGGCTGCAGGCACAGTGGGGCCAGGATGAGCAGGAGCAGCAGGGAACCTGCCGCTTTGGTACTGATACATCCCTCAGGCGATGTTGGACTGCCGGTTTCGACCCCATCCAGCTGCGGGGATCGGGCATAAACCGGCAGTCCAACATCGCCCAAGGTGTCCCGGATTGAGAGAGGGGGCAGGCCAGGCTCAGGGACCCTACCCATGCATGAATCCGTGCACCAGACCTCTAGTGATATATAAAATGATTGACAGTAAGAAAAAAAAATAAACCATAACAAGTAACATTAAATTATTTGCTATAATTAATGAGAACCTACTATGTGCCAGACAAGTAAGCGGGATCATTGCCATTTTACATGTGAGAAACTATTCACTCATAGCTTCAGAGATGTTGAGTAATGACAAAGATGATAGCAACTGATATAAGAACAAGTCTATTAAAATCAAAGCTCTTTCTGCAAGAATTCAAAACTATGGGTACATCATTTATGGAAAAATAGCCCTACATAATTCATGCTTCATTAGAATATTAAAGCAATATTATTACTTTGAACATTACAGTTGGATACAGAGTTGTCACATTGTTTAAGAGGCTAATAGATAAAGCATTCTATGAAATCCTATATAAATTTCTGACAAGTGTATATAAGATAAATATTTCTATAGACTAGTTTCAAAATAAAATTTTGTGCTATTGATTTTCATCTTTCTAGATGAAAGGTGAAGAAAAGTTTATAGTCTTTTAACTGTCATGAACCTACATACTTTTTGCTATATGGTTCAATGAGATTCTTCATATATATCTAAATTGAAACACCAAAAAACAAAACAAAAAAACAAAAAACCAAGATGTAATGTCTGATGTATTACATACTGCCTCAGTATATGTAGCTTAATTTTAATCTATGCATGAAAATCTAGCCATATGCTTCTCATAAGTCATTGGCTTATGACCCCTTATATAGTTAATTAAAGCAATTTTTAAAAATCATAACAGAGTCAGGGCTAGATGGCTGTGATGTAACTGGAGGTTGAGTGCCCTTGTTCCAGCCATGGACTGGATTTACAGCTCATACACTGCACAGACAGCTTGAAAAAATAAGAGAAGAGTAGCTGATTGGACATATTTTGCCTAAGGAGCACTGAAGAAACAGTATAGAAACTGGTAAGAGATGGGGAGTCATGGAAAGGGGAAGCCCCCCTGGAGCTGTTGCTCATCTGAGAGGCCCAAGTGATATTGGCTGCAAGCTTCCTCCCCTTGGGAGTGTGGACTGACATCCCCCTGCAGGGATATCAAGCCCAGAGCAGCAGAGACTGGAAGAAGAGCCCCCTTAGGATCAGGCAGAGGGATCCATTGGAACTCTGTCTCCCTGGGAGGCTGGCTCTGTACTGTCCCAGTGAAAGAGCATGCCTAATGTCAGCAGCCACAGAAGGAGAGTTCTACCCTGGGCCCTGACTGCTGGAAAGGCTGCACTGTGGTGTGTGCCTACAGAATAGAAAAGGGGCCAAGGGCTGCAACCAGCAGCAGGCGTCCTCAAACTACGGCCCGTGGGCCACATGCGGCCCGCCGAGGACATTTATCTGGCCCGCCGGGTGCCGCTGCCTGTCCTGCTTAGCAGCCGACTCACCCCAGGCCCGCAGTGCGCACAGGAATTTGTTCATAGTTTTATTTTTTTTAAACTATAGTCGGGCCCTCCAACGGTCTGAGGGACAGTGAACTGGCCCCCTGTTTAAAAAGTCTGAGGACCCCTGAGAGGAACCCTCTGATTTCCTGAAAGGCATTAGCAGAGCCCCAAATAGCAACAAAACTGTGTGGCATGGGGAAGGGGCAGAGGATTCTCCCACCTGAAATCTGGGGTTGGAACCACTCCCCCTACTTGTGGAGCAGAGGGACTGCTCCATCCTGTGAAGCTGGTGGCAGGGAAGATGAGGGATGTTTGACCTGCACTGGGAAGAGCTGGGTGTGTGAGAAGTTGGGATTCTGGGCCCCCGCATTACTCAGAGCAGCTGTGCAGAGAGATTGGAGTCCTAGGCAGGGAAGACGAAACCATTTCTGCTTGGACCTGTGGCACAAGGGCATGGGTCTTTGCAAAGTAGGTTTTCTTTTTGTTTTATTTTTTATTGCTTCCCATGGCATTCCACATGAAAGCTTATATTTTGGAGGCAGAGAGTAAGAGCTGGGCTTTGTAACTGCATTGTGGGGAGGCTGATTGAATGTCCTGTGAGTTCAGCCAGCCAGTTCTCACAAGGAGTGTAGAGCACATCTACACCTCCTGCAGGCTGGGAACACCACCCCCAACAGGAAAGGTTTGGGTCAGCTCTCTGAAGCCCCAGATACTCTTGCTGGGTGCATTTTGGTAGGGGTCAGGAGAACAGCTCAGAGCAGGTCATTCCAATAGCCTCAGACACTATAGTCTAGGACTAGGAAGAAATGCTTACCTCCCTCCTGTTGGCTGGGCAGGCAACATGTTCAACCAGAGACTCTTGTGAGCAATGCCACTGAGCCCAGGGCAGCTGAAATTTCTCTTGCAGAAAATGTGGCAGACTGTATCAAACTTGAATCTGCACCAGGCCACATTAGGGAGAACTAGAGTTGGAGGATATGGCAGAGATGAGACGTTTGGCTTTGAAACAGAAATTAATCTTCCCTCATTGAGTACCTGATGGTGAAATTTCTAAGCAGGGGTCCCACTATCCCAAGCTACTCTAGCCTGGCTTCACCCTAATACTTTCTTTAGAAGACACTGGAGGAAGACCAGGCAATCTCTGTGGGGAGGTAGAGTAGCTGACAGGTAGAGGCGGTCCTCAGAGAGCATCAGACCACAGCTACAACAGGACACAGAGAGCCAAACTTGGACAGATCTTGACATTGGCTAACACAAAAGAACCCCCTGGGAAGCTTGAAATCACTATACAAAGCAGTTCATGCAACATGATATGCCTGCATGAACTTCACTTGGCTGGCTTTTCTTCTTATTTTTGTCTGTTTATTTATTCTTTTTTCAATATTTTCTTTATTTTCTCTGCTTTATTGCTTTGGTATTCATATTATTGATGTTAAGATTTTTGCTCTTTTCTTTCTTGTTTCTTTCATATCTCTAATTGGCCTCCTTCCTTTTCTTATTCTTTTCTTTTCCATTCTTTCTGTTTACCTTTCTCTTCTTTTTACCTTCATATAACATTTTTTCTTCCTCTTTATTCTTGTCATTTTTTTTTTTTTACCATTTTCCTTTCATTACCCTCTACTTTTATTTTTGGCCCTCCCTTCTTTCCTTTTAGAATATTTTTTATATCCATTTTCTCTTCCAGTATCCCCTTTATTTTTTTATTTTAGTATTAGCATTTTTTGTTTTGTTATTAATACTGATCCGAAGCTATTTTTCCATTAATTTTTTAAGAGGGTGGAGGGGAAGAGTCAGAGAGAGAGAGCAAGAACAATGTAAGAGAAACACATCAATTGGTTGACTCCCACGTGGGGATTGTGCCTACAACCAAGGCACCTGCCCTTGGCTGAACCCGGGACCCTTTAGTACATGGGCCAACACTCTGTCCACTGAGCTAAATCAGCTAGGGCTTAGTATTAACAATTTTATCTTTCTCTCTATTTCTTTTTAATGTATTATTCATGTTCTCTTTTCTCTTTCCTAATTTTTTTTTCTTTTGTGGTTATTTTTGCTATTGTTGTTGGGACCTGTTGTATGTTCCTCTTTGTTGGTTTTATTTTGTTTTTCTCTGTTAGCACCTGTAGAACAGCCCACATGATGTGGTTGTGGCTGAACCTTACAGTTAGCCATCCTAAAAAGTGAGCCCACCCATGAACAAGACAGCAACAATAAAGACCCAATTACAACAAGAGATAATAACCCAAATAACCCACAAAAGGGTCACTCCTAAAGCATAGAGCTCAGTATTATAAGGAAACCACACCAATAAGTCCCACAGGACATTTACTAGAAAAGCCCACCCCATGAAGACTGGGAGTCACAGCAAATATATCTAATACATAGATACAAACACAAAGATAACTAAAATGGGGAGACAAATAGACAACCTCCAAATTAAAGAAAAGGGGGAAACACTAGAAAAAGACCTAATGAGATGGAGGTAAGCAAATTATCAGACAGAGTTCAAATTAATACTTGTAAAGTTGCACAAGGTACTTATGGATAACTAATGGAAACTTTGAAGAACTCAGTAGATGCTACAAAGAACTTAGTAGGAGCTACATCAGCATTAAAAAAATAGAAATTATGAATAAGAACCAGACAGAAATGAACAATGCTGTGTCTGACATTGAGAAAATACTGGAAGGAATAAAAGCAGGCTCAATGAACTAGAAGATTGAATAAGTGAGTTAGAAGACAAGGTAGAAAAAAGCAACGCTATATCAAAGCAGAAAGAAAGGGGGAAATAAAACTTAAAAAGCATGAGGACAGTTCAGGGAACTTCAGACAACATAAAATGGAACTGCATCATAGGGGTACCAGAGGGAGATGAAAGTGAGCAAGGAATAGAGAACCTGTTTGAAGAAATAATGACAGAAAATCTATGCTGGTGAAGGAAAAACCACACATGTTCAGGAAGCACAGAGGGTATCCGTCAAGAAGAACCCGACAAGGCTGATTCCAAGGCACATCATAATTAAATTCACAAATGTTAAAGACAAAGAGCTAATCGTAAGTGTAGTAGGAGATAGTCAGTTACCTATAAGGAAGCTCCCATAAATCTGCCAGCTGATTTCTCAGCAGAAACACTCCAGGCAATAAGGGAATGGCAGGAAGTATTCAAAGTAATGGAAATCAAATATCTAAAAGCAAGAATACTGTATCCAGCAAAGTTATCATTCAAAATCAAAAGTGAAATAAAGACCTTCCCAGCCCTAGTCGGTTTAGTTCATAGAGTGTAAGCCTGCATACTGGAGGGTCCCAGGTTCAATTCCAGTCAAGGGCATGTACCTGGTTACAGGCTTGATCCCAGTCCCTAACTGGGGCATGTGCGTGAGGCAACCAATCAATGTGTCTCTTTCACATTGATGTTACTCTTACTCTGTCTTTCCCCCTCCCATCCACTCTCTAAATAGCAATAGAAAAATATCCTTGGATGAGGATTAACAAAAACAACAAAAAGAGCTTCCCAGACAAAAAAGGCTAAAGGAGTTTATCACCACCAAACCTGCAATGCAAGACATGTTAAAGGGACAGCTGGAAGGAAAAACAAAATAGAGAGAGAGTAACAGACATAAAGAATAAAAATGGCTTGAATAAATAACTATTAATAATAACCTCAAATATAAAAGTTTTAATTGTTCCAATCAAAAGACATAGGGTAGCTTAATGGGTAAGAAAAGAGGACCAATATATGCTGTATACAAGACACCAATCTCTGAACAAAGACTCACATAAGATGAATGTGAAGGGATAGAAAAAAAAATTCATGGAAATGTAAATGAAAAAAGAGCTGTGGTAGCAATACTCATATCTGGAAAAAAATAGACTTCAAAGCAAAGGCCATAAAAGAGATAAAGAAGGAAACTACATAATAGTAAAGGGGTCAATAAAAAAGAAGGATCTAACCCTGTTAAACATATATGCACCTAACATAGGTGCACCTAAGGATCTAACCCTGTTAAACATATATGCACCTAATATAGGTGCACCTAAATATATAAAAAAGCTCTTGGAGTACTTTAAGGGAGAGATTGTCAGCAATACAGTCATAGTAGGAAACTTTAAAACCCCACTGAAATCACTGGATAGATATTCCAGAGCAAAAAAAAAAAGGAAAGGACAACATTAAATGACACACTAGATCAGATGGATTTAATGGACATTTGCAGAATATTTCACCACAAAGCTGCAGAATATACATTCTTCTCAAGTGCATACATGACATTCTCAAGGATAGATCACATGTTAGGATACATAATCAAGAACATTCAAATCATAGCAAGCATCTTCTTGGATCACAATGGCACAGAACTAGAAATCAATTACAATAAAAACACTCAAAAACATTCAAACACATGGAAGCTAAATACATGTTATTAAACAATGAATGGGATACCAATGATATCAAGGGAAAAAAAGCAAAACCTTCCTGTAAACAAATGAAAAAGAACACACAACAAACCAAAATTTATGGGACACAGCAAAAGCAGTCCTGAAAGGGAAGTTCATAGTATTACAGGACTACCTCAAGAAACAAGAAAAATCTGTAATAAACAACTAACTCTACAACTAAAATAACTAGAAAAAACAACAACAAGAAAAATCCAGAATAAGTAGAAGGAAAAATAATGTAGATCAGAGTTTAAATAAAATACATAGAGACAAAAAAAAAACAAACAAAAAACAAAACAAAACGGGGTTCCCCTTTCTCTATATCCTAGCCAACACTTTTTTTTTTGTTGATTTGTTAATGGTAGCCATTCTGACAGGTGGGAAGTGATACCTCATTATTGTTTTAGTATGCATCTCTCTGATGATCAGTGATTTTTGAGCATTTTTTCATATGTCTGTTGGACAATTTTTTCATGTCTTTATGTCCAATTTGGAGAAGTGTCTATTTTGGTCCTTTAAATTGAATAATTGGATTACTTGTCTTCCTTTTGTTAAGTTGTGTTTCTTATATATTTTGTATATCAATCCCTTATTAGATGTATCATTGGCAAATGTGTTCTCCCATATAGTGCGTTCCCCTTTCATTTTGTTGATGGATTCTTTTGCTGTGTAGGAACTTTTTATTTTGATGTAGCTCCATCTGTCTATTTTCTCCTTTGTTTCCCTTGCCCTAGAAGATGTATCAGCAAGCATATTGCTACCAGAGACACCTGAGATTTTGCCAACTATGGTTTCTTCTGGACTTTGTATGGTTTCACCACTTACATTTAAGACTTGGGAATGCAGATTGGTGCATCCATTATGGAAAATAGTATGCAGTTTCCCCCCCCAAAAAATTAAATATGGGCCCTAACTGGTTTGGCTTAGTGGATGGAGCATTGGCCTGCGGACTCAAGGGTCCCAGGTTCAATTCCTGTCAAGGGCATGTACCTTGGTTGCCAGCACATCCCCAGAGGGGGGTGTGCAGGAGGCAGCTGATTGATGTTTCTCTCTCATCAATGTTTCTAACTCTCTATCCCTCTCCCTTCCTCTCTGTAAAAAATCAATAAAATGTATTTAAAAATTAAATATGGAACTGTTATTTGATAAAATAATCCCACTTCTAGGAATATATCCTAAGAAGTCCAAAACACCAATCAGAAATAATATAAGCACCCCTATGTTCATAGAAGCACAATTTACAATAGCTAAGATCTGGAAACAGCCCAGTGCCCATCAGTAGATGAGTAGATAAAAAAGCTGTGGTACATTTATATTATGCAGCAGTAAAAAAGAAGAATCTCTTACCCTTTGAGACAGCATGGAGGGACCTAGAGAGTGAAATAAGCCAGTCAGAGTAAGACAAATATCACATGATCTCACTCAAATATGGAATCTAATGAACACAATAAATTAACAAACAAAATAAATCCCATGACATAAAAGCATGGAAAAGATGGATGACTCTTAGAGGGAAGGTGGGGGTGGGTGGGTGGATGGGTGGGTGGGAGAGATTAACTGGTGAACTTATATTTATATATACATAACTCATTGACACAGACAATAGTATGATGAGGATGTGGGGAGGAACAGGTGAGGGTTGGAGGGGGTCACTGGGGACAAATAGGTAGACATCTGTAACACTTTCAAAAATAAAGATAAATTAAAAAATCACACACACAATACAAATTATCAATGAGACCAGGAGCTAGTTCTTTGAAAAGATAAACAAGATTGGTAAATCTTTAGCCAGACTTACCAAGGAACAAAGAGGACCCAAATAAATTAAAACAGAAAATAAAAAAGTGAAGTAACAAATGACACCACAAAATTTTAAAGGATTATATGAAATAATATAAAAACTATATGATAACAAATTGGACAACCTGGAAGAAATGGACAAATTCTACAAACACACAATCTTTAAACACTCAATTGGGAAAAATCAGAAAACCTGAATAGACCAACAACAACTAATGAGATTGAAGCTGTAATAATAATAATAGTAATAAAAACTCCTAGCAAACAAAGTCCTGGCTCAAATGGCTTCACAAATATTCAAATAAGAACTAACACCTATATTCCTCAAACTATTCCAAAAAATTTAAGAGGAAGGCATACTTCCAAGCACATGTTATGAGGTCAACATTATCCTAATTCCAAAACCAGATTAAGACACTACAAAGAAATAAAATTACAAACAATATCCCTGATGAACAAACAGCTAAAATCCTTAACAAAATATTAGCAAATAGGATCCAGTGATATATTAAAAAGAAGGGGGAGAGATCAATCAACCATGACCAATAGGGATTTATTCTGGGGATGGAAGGCTGGGGCTCTATCCACTGAACCAAACTGGCTAGGGCTCGAGGGCATTTTTATACACCAATAATGATCCCATTTAATATTGCAACAAAAAAATAAGATACCTAGAAATAAACTTAACCAAAGAGGTAAAAGACCTGTACTTGGAAAACTATAGGATACTGAAAAAAGAATAGAAGAAGATACAAACAAGTGGAAACATATTCTATGTTCATGAATTAGAAGAATTAACATCATAAAAATCCTTAAACTACCAAAAGCAATCTACAGATTCAATCTAACTCTGGTTAAAATACCAACAGCATATTTCATGGATCTGGAACAAATATCCAAAAATTTATATCGAATAATAAAAAAAAAAGACCCAAATAGTTCCAGCAATCTTGAGAAATAAGAACAAAGTTGAGGGGATCACAATACTGGATATCAAAATATTCTACAAAGGTATAATTTTAAAAAAGCCTGGTACTGGACAAGAACAGGAATATAGATCAATGGAGCAGAACAGAGAACCCAGAAATCAACCTAAAGCCATTACTCTCAATTAATATTGGACACAGAAAGCAAGAACATACAATAGATTAGAGACAGTCTCTTTAATAAATGGTGTTGGGAAGACTGCACAAGTACATGCAAAAAAATGAAACTACACCACCAAATTACACCACACATAAAAATAGACTCAAAATAGATATAAGACTTATTCATAAGTCGTGAAGCTATAAAAATCTTAGAGAAAAACATAGGCAGTAAAATCTTAGACATCTCACCTGGCAGAGTTTGCACAGATATTGTCTCCTAGGGCAAGAGATGCAAAGGGAAAAATAAACAAATGGGACTACATCAAACTAAAAAACTTCTGCACAGGAATAAAAAATCCTCAAAAAGCAAAGGGAACCCATTGCATGAGAGAACATATTTGCCAAAGATACATCGCATAAGGGATTGATTCCCAAAAAATATAAAGAAAGCACACAACTCAACAAAAGGCAAACAACCCAATTTAATAATTGATAATGGGCCTTAATAAACACTTCTTCTAAAAGGACATACAGATGAACAAAATTTATATGAAAAAGTGCACAAAGTCACTAGACATCAGAGAGATGCAAATTAAAACAACAATGAGATATCACCTCACACCTGATAATATCTACTCTCAATAAATCAACAAACAAGTGCTGGTGAGGATGTGGGGAAAAAGGAACCCTAGTATGAACTGTGTCCAGCACGGTCAGTGGTGAACCTGTGGGGGGCAGTGAAGGATTAAAGAAGACAGACAAGAGAATACAGTTGGGGCCAGGTAGGACACTGTTCTCAGATGGAGAGACAGTATTACAGCCTGCAAGCCCAGTCTTTATTTTATAGTCAGATCCCACGAGGCAAAGCAAGGGCATGGTCAAGATGTTTACAGTGTTCTCATGAGTTTCAAATCTACTTAATTACATGCACCTGAGAACTCTATCAAGCTTTGTTTTGGCAGCACTTGTTGCACCTTGCACAGCCTACATCATTCAGCCACTTGCTGCACTTTGCACAGCCTACATCATTCAGCCACTTGCTGCACCTTGCACAGCCTACATCATTCAGCCACTTGCTGCACCTTGCGCAGCCTACATCATTCAGCCACCTGGGACCACAGGTTCAGACCATAAGATCAAGCTTGCAACCACAGCCTTTGGCAATAATTGTGCCGGGAGGACTTTGCCCTCCAAGCTGGGACCTGCACATGGCTTGGCATAAGAGGACCATGCCCTCTCATTAGTCTGAGGCTTGAACCTGTAGCCGCTCTCCACACTAGTACACTGATGGTGGGAATGCAGACTGGTGCAGCCACTATGGAAAATAGTACAGAGTTTCCTCAAAAAAATAAAAAAAATAAACTGCCATTTGACCCAATTATCCCACTTCTAGGAATATATCTTAAGAATCTGAAATGCCAATTTAAAGTATATATTCACCCCTGTGTTTATAGCAGTGTTATTTCCAATAGCTGAGATCTGGAAACAGTCCAAGTGCCCAACAGTAGATGAGTGGATAAAAAAGCTGTGGTACATTTACACAATGGAATGCTATGCAGCTGTTAAAAAGAAATACCTCTTATCCTTTGAGAGAGTGTGGAGGGACCTGGAGAGTATCATGCTGAGTGAAATAAGCCAGTAAGAGAAAGACAAGTATCACATGATCTCATGTATATGTGGAATCTAATATACAAAATAAACAGACAAAAAAAAAATAGGTCCAAAGGCATGGAAGTCACAGATTGAATGATCTCAGAGGGAAGTAGTGAAGAGGGAGGGCAGAAACTAACTAAAGAATTTATATGCAGATATGCATAATCCATGGAAAAAGACAATAGTATGGTAACAGCCTGTGATGAGGCAGAAACTGGTTGGAGAGGGGTAATGGGAAAAAAATGGGGGATATCTGTATTACTCTCTACAATAAACATAGATAAGGAAAAAAAGGGGGAGAAAGAAAGAAAGAAAGAGAAATTCATAACTGAGAATTTCTCATTTTTATAAAAATAGATGGTTTTCATTATCTTGAATATCGTTGTCTCTGAAGAGATTGTGGAAAATTACTAGAGGTTTAAATACAGAATCCTTATTATAAAAGCCTAATATGCCAAGTATCTGGTTGACTGGTTGGCCATTCAACCAATGAAAGCATAATATGCTAATGATATGCTAAGGCTGCTCAATGGTTCACTATGGCATGCACTGACCACCCGGGGGCAGATGCTCCAACTGGTAGGTTAGCTTGCTGCTGGGGTCTGGCCGATCAGGACTGAGCGAGATGGGCCGGACAGGCCCTGGAGCCCCCCTGCGGTCCCTCCCTGGCTGGCCAACCTTCTGCATCCCTCCCCAGCCCCAATCATGCATTGGTGGGGTCCCTCAGCCAGGCCTGCACCCTCTTGCAATCCAGGACCCTTCAGGGAATGTTGGAGAGCCAGTGTTGGCCCAATTCCGCAGGCCAGGCCAAGGGACCCCACTGGTGCATGAATTCGTGCACTGGGCCTCTAGTATAAAATAGAAGAACTCTAACAGCACCAAGTTATATTTTCTTTACTTTAATAATACTATGGCCCAAAATACAATAACTATATTATAAATCCTTTTAAATTAATATATTAGAGAAGAGAAAACTAATAATATTATATAAATTAGCATCATGTTGCTTCATTGAAATAACTGAGGAATTATTTGGGTTTAACTGGAAGAAAAATTAAGCAGTTATTTTATGTTCTTGGCTTGAGGCAAAGGATAATTTACTACTTTTCTCAAATTTTCTTCTAGGGTTCATTATTGATAAAAAGCAAAATAGGTGATTTCATTTATTTTGAAAAAATTTCAGTGTCTCAAATAGGCAATAGTAATAATTATAGAAAAATTTATTATCCTATATAATAAAAGCCTAATATGCTAAGTGTCTGGTCAACTGGTCGTCTATTCAACCAATCAAATGTAATATGCTAATGATATGCTAAGGCTGCTCAACCGCTCACTATGACATGCACTGACCACCAGGGGGCAGAGGCTCTGACTGATAGGATAGCTTGCTGCTGGGGTACAGCTGATCGGGATTAAGCCAGATGGGCTGGACACACCCTGGAGCCCTCTTGTGGTCCCTCCCCAGCTGGCCAACCTCCTGCATCTCTCCCCTGCCCCGATCATGGATCGTACACCAGTGGGGTCTCTTGACCTGGCCTGCACCCTCTCACAATCTGGGACCCCTCAGGGGATCTTGGAGAGCTGGTTTTGGCCCCATCCCACAGGGGGAGTGCCACTCAGCCAGAAGCTGAGCTCACTGCTGGTGAGTGCAACGGTGGTGGTGGGAGCCTCTCCCACCTCTGCAGTAGTGCTAAGGATGTCTAACTGATGGCTTAGCCCCGCTCCCTCTGGACATCCCCAGAGGGCTCCTGGACATCCCCAAAGGGCTCAGGCTGGGCTGAGGGACCCCCCGAGTACACTAATTTCATGCACTGGGCCTCTAGTAATAATTATAACTAATGAGGGGCCCGGTGCATGAAATTCGTGCACTGGGAGGGGTGTTCCTCATCCCAGCCTGCCCCCTCTCACAGACTGGGAGCCCTCAAGGGATGTCCTACTGACAGCTTAGGCCCGCTCCCGCCAAGGTGTTTTCATCAACACGGACTCCAGTCCCTTCACCAGGAAAAAATGACAACTTTCTTTAGGCATTTTCAAGATGTGTCTTTCATAGGCTATGACATTTCTTTCTTTAATTTTTTTTTATCCTCACCTGAGGATATGTTTCCATTGATTTTTAGAGAGTGTGGAAGAGAGAGGGAGAGACAGAGAGAAACATCAATGCGAGAGGGACACTTCGATTGGTTGCCTCCTGCATGAGCCCTGACCTGGGTCCTGGCCAGGGAGAAGCCTGTAAACTAGGTACATGCATTTGATCAGAATTGAACCGGGACCCTGCGGTCCGCAGGCCAAGGCTCTATCCACTGAGCCAAACCAGCTAGGGCAGGATATGACATTTCTTAGCCCCTCCAGGAGCGGACCTTCGCTTTTTTCCTCCAGGAGTGTGGTGGAAAAACCCTAGATCACTTTCTTTGCTTCTTATTACCCAAGTTACCATAAACACTGCAAGTGGTGGCATATAGGAAGTTTAGCCAATAAGCGGTCAGAAAAGGTGTTTATGCTTGAACTGGTTTGGCTCAGTGTATAGAGCGTCAGCCTGCAGACTGAAGGGTCCCAGGTTTGATTTCTGTTAAGGGCATGTACCTTGGTTGGGGGCACATCCTCAGTGGGGAGTGTGCAGGACGCAGCTGATCGATGTTTCTCTCTCATCAGTGTTTCTGACTGTTTATCCATCTCCCCACTTCTCTGTAAAAAATAAATAAAATATATTTTTAAAAAAAGAAAAGAAAAGGTGTTTCCTCTGCAGCTCATGCACAGACGTGTCCACTGGGCAAGAGGCGTGTCCCTGCAGCCCAGGGGGGCATGCCCCCAAGGCCAGCAGTCAGCCCCGCGTTGTGGGCACTGGGCTGGAGGCATGGACCTGGGCTGCTGCTTGGCGCTGGCACACGCGCAAGCGTCCACGGGGCAGAAACATCTGCTGCATCGCCATGGCGATGCCATGGGTATTCCTGTCCCACCCCCAGCCGCTTGGCACCTGTGCTCATAGGCCCAGAGTGGCCAGGGTCTTTGTCAGGTTAATTTGCATACTGACTCTTGATTGGCTGTGGATGTCGTGGAGGTATGGTCAATTTGCATCTTTCTCTTTTTTAGTGTAGATAGCATATTTAATGACAACTTACATTTTGCTAGTAACTTCATAAGCACTTACATACACAAGCATATCAAATCTCCAATACATAATTTTGATGTAAATAATATTTTAATTGGAATTTTGTCAGAGTCTTAGAAATTAAATGAACTCTATGAAATAGTTCAGCATCTGAATTCATATCTAAGTCTTTGGGACACAAATGTGTGAGTCTATATGGGCTCTCATGCATTCTCTTGCCTCTGTGTTATCATGGTTCCCTCTACCTAGAAATCTCCACCCCTTTTGCATCCTTAACTCTTATTTAATTTTTAAGGCCTCAGACATCTATTCCATTGACAATCCATCCATGATAATGTTCCTTCCAAACAAATAAAAACTTAAATTCTCTATAATGTGATTTAAAACAAAGGCACTATATTTGTAATATATATGTTATAAACACGTTTCTTATAAAGACAAAATTTAAATTATATAATATATAGGGGTATGTATATATGTGAAATAGATGCATTAATTCAAAGGTTTTAGAATTGCTTCCTGTTGAAATTTCAACCTATTTTAACACAGTTTATTTTGTTGATTTAAATTCCTCAGCTTCGATATTTCTTTTTTTTAAATTTCTTCATTGATTGAGGTATTACATATGTGTCCTTATTCCCCCATTAACCCCACCTCCCATTCATAGCCCCAGCCCCCTGTTGTCTGTGTCAATTGATTAGGCTTACATTCATGCATATAAGTCCTTTGGTTTATCTCTACCCTACCTTCCCCTACCTTACCTGAGGTTTGACATTCTGATTGATGTTTCTCTGTCTCTGGATCTATTTTTGTTCATCAGTTTATGTTGTTCATTATACTCCACAAATGAGTGAGATCATGTGATATTTATCTTCTCTGCTTGGCTTATTTCACTAAGCATAATGCAATCCATCTCCATCCATGTTCTTGCAAATGGTAAGAACTCCTTCTTTTTTACCACAGCATAGTACTCCATTGTGTAGATGTACCACAGTTTTTCAATCCACTCATCTGATGATGGGCATTTAGGCTGTTTCCAAATCTTAGCTATGGTGAATTGTGCTGCTATGAACATAGGGGTGCATACATCCTTTCTGATTCGTGTTTCTAGTTTCTTGGGATATATTCCTAGAAGTGGGATCACTGGGTCAAGTGGGAGTTCCATTTTTAGTTTTTTTGAGGAAACTCCATACTGTTCTCCACAGTGGCTGCACCAGTCTGCATTCCCACCAGCAGTGCACGAGGGTTCCTTTTTCTCCGCATCCTTTCCAGCACTTGTCATTTGTTGATTTGTTGATAATAGCCATTCTGACAGGTGTAAGATGGTACTGCATTGTTGTTTTGATTTGCATCTCTCTGATGATTAGTGACTTTGAGCAGGTTTTCCTGTCTCTTGGCCTTCCTTCTGTCTTCTTTCGAAAAGTGTCTATTTAGATCAGTTGCCCATTTTTCGATTGAGTTGCTTATATTCTTTTTGTTAAGCTGCATGAGGTTCCTGTTTATCCTTTCAAAGAACCAGCTCTTGGTTTTGTTGATCTTTCGTATTTTTTTGTTTGTTTGTTTCAATGTCATTTATCTATGCTCTGATATTTATTATTTCCTTCATTCTGCTTACACTGGGCTTTTCTTGTTGCTCTCTTTCTAACTCTTTGAGTTGTAGGGTTAGGTAATTTATTACCATTGTTTCTTGTTTTTTGCAGTAGGCTTGTAGAGCTATGAACTTCCCTCTCATGACTGCTTTCGCTGTGTCCCATAGATTTTGGGTTGTTGTGTTGTCATTGTCATTTGTTACCATGATGTTTTTTATTTCTTCCTTGATCTCTCTGGTAACCCAGTCATTGTTTAATAGCATGCTATTTAGTCTCCATGTGTTTGATTTCTTTGGATTGTTTTTATTGTTGTTGATTTCCAGTTTTATGCCACTGTTATCTGAGAAGATGCTTGATATGATTTCTATCTTCTTGAATTTGAAGAGACTTTGCCTATGATGCAACATATGGTCTATCTTTGAAAATGACCCATGTGCACTTGAGAAGAATGTATATTCTGTGGCTTTGGGGTGAAATGTTCTGAAGATGTCAATTAATTCCATCTGGTCTAGTGAGTCATTTAGGATTGATGTTTCTTTGCTGATTTTTTGTTTAGAGGATTTGTCCATTGGTGATAGTGGGGTACTAAAGTCTCCTATTATGATTGTATTGCTGTCAATCTCTCCCTTGATATCCTCCAGGAGTTTTGTTTTTTATGTATTTGGGTGCTCCTGTATTGGGTGCGTATATGTCTACCAGAGTTATTTCTTCTTGTTGGATTGCTCCCTTTGGTATTATGAAGTGGCTTTCCTTATCTCTTGTTATGTCCTTCATTTTGAGATCTAATTTGTCAGATATAAGTATTGCTACCCCAGCTTTTTTTTCATTTCCACTCGCCTGGAAAACTTTTTTCCATCCTTTCACCCTCAGTCTGTGTGAGTCTTTTTTTCTGAGGTGGGTTTCTTGTAGACAGCAGATATATCGGTCATGTTTTCTTATCCAATCCGTTACCCTATGTGTTTTGATTGGGGCATTTAATCCATTTTAATTTAAAGTTATTATTGATAGGTACTTATTTGTTGCCATTTTTATTCTTTACCCCTGTGTTCCTTCTTCGCTTCCTATTTCTTTTCTTTCTTTCTTTTCTTTTTTTTTTTTTTTTTACAGTAGACCCTTTAGCATTTCTTGCATTGCTGGTTTGGTGGTTATAAATTCCCTTAGTCCTTTTTTGTCTGTGATGCTCCTGATTTCACCTTCAATTTTGATTGATAGCCTTGCTGGGTACAGTATTCTTGGATTCAGACCCTTCTTTTGCATGACTTAGTATATTTCATTCCATTCCCTTCTGGCCTGATGAGTTTCTGTTGAGAAATCAGTTGCTAGTCTGATTGGGGGTTCCTTTGTAGGTAACTTTCTGTCTCTCTCTGGCCACTTTTAAGATTCTTACTTTGTCGTTGGTGTTAGCCAATTTAATTATAGTGTGCCTTGGCGTCAGTCTTTTGGGGTTCATTTTGCTTGGGACTCTGTGAGCTTCTTGGATTTGTGTGAGTTTTTTCTTCCCTATATCAGGGAATTTTTCTGTCATTATTTCTTCAAACAGGTTTTCTATTCCTTGCTCAGTTTCCTCTCCTTCTGGCTCCCCTATTATGCCAATGTTGTTTTGTTTCGTGTTGTCCAAAGTTCCCTTAGGCTCTCCTCCTGCTTTTTAATTTTTTTTTCTAGAAGCTGCTCTACTTGGGTATTTTTTCCTACCTTGTCTTCTAGCTCACTGATGTGGTACTCTGCTTCTTCTAGTCCACTCTTGATGCTTTCTATTGAGTTCTTTACAGCAGCGATGACATTTTTCATTTCTTCTTGGTTCTTCATTACCTCTTGGTTCTTACACATATTGTCGAATTTTTCTCCCATTCTTTTCAGCCACCTTATGACCATTTCTCTGAATTCTTTCTCTGGCAGGTTGCTTGCCTCCATTTCGTATACTTCCTTTTCTAGTGATGCCTGATTTTCTTTCATGTGTGGGCTGTTTCTTTGTCTCCCCATGGTCTCTCTTCTCCAGGTGTCTGGTTATGTAGTTCTCTCTCTCCTGCATCAATTTAAAGGCACAAAATACAACACAACCATGTACAACAAACAAGGCACTGAACAGAAATGTATTCACAATATTAATAACCCCAAATAAAGGTGACCACCAGAGAAAGGCAAATTAGGGGATAGGAGAGAATAAAGAAGAGGGAAAAAAAGAAAGGAATGCCAAAATGAAATTGGGAAAAGGGAAAAAAAGTAAGAGATAAAAGAAAGAGAAGAAGAAAGAAAAGGGGGACAAACTATATATATAGGGAGAAAACTCCAATAGAACAGCCACTAATACCAGCAAATGCCAGCAACAAGTACCTGGAGATGAATACAAACTACAAACAACAATTAATATCAAGCGAGGCAAGGAAAAACAGATGCAAAAAAACAAACAAAAACAAAGCAAACAAAAAAACAAAAAAAGAATAAGCAAAACAATCTCACAAACAAGCATAAAAAATCAATATAATCAACATTCAAGCAAACAACAACAAAAGGACAGAGAGAAAAACAATTTTTTGGATAGTGAAGACAGAGAAGAGCGAGGTGTGTATGAACTCGGAGCAGTGGATTGGAAATTAGATATATAAATAGGGTGAAATTTTAACAGGGGGTAAAACGAAAGAATAGGGAAAATCTAAAGCAGGAGAAGGGTAAGAAAAACAGGACAACAAAAGGGCAAAAGTTAGGAAGAGAGTGATGGCATAAAGGTAGAGTTGAGATAGAGTAGAATGATGCTAAAGGAAAGATGAAAATAGAATTTAGAATACTAATCACAAAGTCAAATAAAGAGAAAATAAAATGACACTTTTTTTAAAAAGGTAAAATTGTAGTAATAAAAATAAAAATGTAATATTTAAAAAGGTAAAATGAAGTGAGGAAAAAAGAAAAAAAATTAGTTTCTTAAGTAAAAGATGAAAAAGAAAAAAAAATTAAAAATAAAAATAAAATGTGCAGTAGTGAAGGTTTATTCACTTCCTCTATTGTTCTGTTTGGCATGCCTGTTTCCCAGTCAGGACAGTATTACAGTTCCCTGCTTTCCACTGCTCCTCAGTGTTGTAAGCCAGTCCTGATTTTTAAGCAGGCGGTGTGTCTTACTTTCTTGTATTTCTTTATTTGTGATTACACAAGAGTCAATTTGTGATTCAGCCCCTGGGCGGTAGTGTTTTTGGGTTGACCTCTGGGTCTATAGGTCCTCTCTAGCCTGTGCTTAGATCCTGCTTTCCCTCTTTCACTCAATACTGGTTTGTGGGAGTGGGCTGCCCCAGAGCTGGTTCTCTGATGGTCACTCCCCACTCTGATCCCCATGTTCCAGAAAAACAACTTTCCCCTGCAGTCTCCTAGGGTGTCCCCAACTGGGTGATCCTATGTATTGGGCTCAGTAATCAGAATCAAGGATTTAAAGATGAGAAAGCGCAAGTGTGCGAAATCTGGGTCTGTGCACAAGCCTGCGCAATCCCTTTTTCCCCTTGTGTCCAAGCAGCTGGCACACTCCCAAAATTTTTAGGCTGTCCTTCTGTGTCAGATCAAAATGGGTTGCTTTTTAGATATCCCTCTGTTAGCAGCTCTGAGGACCCCCTTCCACATTCATGGATCACGCCAGCCCCAACAGCCACGGATTTTTCTAGGTGCAGACTTCCCCCAGTCCTCCAGCTTCCGCAGTGCGCACGTTTCTCTGTCCTGCCGGGACCATAGACCTCACCTTATCCCAGGCGAAATCTGACCTTTCCGTGGTGGAGTGTAGAGCTCATCTGAATCCGTGTGTGTGTGCCAATTGGGGACTGGTGCTCTGGGGTTCGCAGTTGTTCAGTGGGTGCCACAGTTGTAGATTTTCAGGCTTCAGATAACATCCACTTTCCCCTTCAAGATGGTATGGTCTCCATGTCCGAGCCGGTGGCTCTGGGAGGGAACCCAGCAGCAGTGAGGGCTGCCCAGTCAGGGGACCCCCGTCCAGAAGTCCCCCACCTTCTCCTGGAGTATAGCTGTCTCTTAACTCTCCAACAGACACTCCCCGTGTGACCCTCAGGTGTTCTTTCTATCTGCTCCGAGACAAGGCTCGAGACATGTCTGTCTATTCCGCCGCCATTTTTCCACACCTCAGAAGTCAGTCTTTAAAAAAAAAAAAAGCCTATTAAGAACCTACTGCACTTGGGCCTTGGAAATCAGTGAAAGACTAGCTAAAGACAGGCATTGCCCATTCTGAATGTCCTCTCTCAGCTTACCCCACTCTTTACCTCTTATTCAGTTAGCAGCTCCCGGTACACCAGTCCACACCTTCTCTGAAGGACTCAATTCCAATATTTCTTAATTAAAATGTATTAGTGATGAATATTTTCTTGAAAGCTGGTCAAACAGTCTTTATTCATGTATAATTACTTTGCAGATAATAGTGAAAAACAAGCAAATAGCTGCAAATTAGACCTCTACTAGGAAATTTTAGAACATTTTTTATCCATGTAGTTAATTAGAATTTCACCCCTATAATGACACATTTTATAAATTAATACAGTTATAAGTTTGAATTGCTTTATTAAATAGCCATGTGATCCAGATGCAGCATCTCTCTCTCTCTCTCTCTCTCTCTCTCTCTCTCTTTCTCTCTCTCTCTCTCCCTCGCTCCCTCTCTTCGTTCTTCTCTCCTACCAGAGGAAACAACAGAGTAAAAATGGAAGAAAGCATTTGCAAACCATAGATAAGGAGTCATTTTCTAATATATATAAGAGACTCATACAACTCAATAGCAAAAAACACACAACTAAAACTCAATTAAAAATAGGTAAATGACTTGAATAGACTTTTTTTCTGAAGAAGATATACAAATGACAAACACTCCATGAATAGATGCTCAACATAATAACCAGAGAAATTCAAAACAAAACCACAATGAAATATCACCTTATACCTGTTAGCACAGTTATTATAAAAAAATAAGTTAACAAATGTTGCTTAGGATGTGTAGAAATTGCTACCTTTGTACATTGTTAATGGGAATGCCAAACAGTGCTTCTCCTATGGAAAACAGCATGGAAATGCCTCAAAAAATTAAAAATACAACTACCACATGATACTGGAAGCCAATTCTTGGAATTTATCTAAAAGAATTTAAATCCATAACTCAAAAAAGGAACAGCACTCCAATGTTCATTACAGCATTTTTTACAACTAGAGGCCCAGTGCACAAATTCATGTATCAGTGGGGTCCCTCGGCCTGGCCTGTGGGACTGGGCTGAAACTGGCTCTCCAACATCCTCCAAGGGGTCCCAGATTGCGAGAGGGCGCAGGCCAGGCTGAGGGACCCCACCAGTGCACGATCAAGGCCGGGGAGTGTCCTGGAGGTTGGCCAGCCTGGGAGGGACCGCAGGAGGGCTAGAGGGTGTGTCCGGCTCATCTCACTCTGTCCTGATTAGGAAGAACCCAGCAGCAAGCTAACCTATTGGTTGGAGTGTCTGCCCTCTGATGGTTAGTGCATGTCATAGCGACTGGTCAACCAGTTGACTGTTTGCACCCTGTTGGTCAGTGCACGTCATAGCAAGTGGTTGAGCGGCCTTAGAATATCATTAGCATATTATGCTTTGATTGGTTGAACAGATGACTGGACGAGCAGACACTTAGCATATTAGGCTTTTATTATATAGGATAGCCAAGATAAAGTTACATCTTGAATTTCCATCAACAGAAAATTGAATAAAGAAAATGTTATATCTACACTAATAAAAGAGAAACATGCAAATTGTCACTCTGCTACACCCACAAGCTACGCCCAGTAGCCAATCAGGAGTGAGTATGCAAATTAACCCAACCAAGATGGTGACCAGCCACGGAGCTGGAGCAAGCAGGAGGCTTGGGTTGCCCCAGTATAGAGGAAGCCAAGCTTCCTGCTCTCCCTGGCAGGCCCTGACCTCCACTCAAGGCTACAAAGTTTCAATTATAGAAGATAAATAAATCCTAGATACTTGCTTCCAGCCGGCCCTGGCCTCCGCTCAAGGAGGCACTGAAAAAAAAAAAGAAAAAGAAAAGAAGGATGGGCTGGGACCTTGGGTCGCCAGGGGGGTGATCAGGCCAGGATGGGACTGCAGGGGCCGTTGGGGGTAAGCAGACCAGCATGGGGGCCAGTTGGGGGTGAGCAGGCCATCAGTGGGGGTCAGTTGGAAGTGATAAAGACAGCGGGGGGGGGGCAGTTTGGAGTGAGCAGGCCAGCAGGGGGCAGTTGGGGGTGAGCAGGCCAGTAGGGAGGGAAGGAGGGGGTGAGCAGGCAAGCAGGGGGGGCAGTTGAGGGTGAGCAGGCTGGCAGGGGGCAGTTGGGAGTGAGCAGGCTGGCAGGCAGAGTGGTTAGGGGCAATCAGGCAGGCAGGCAGGCAGGTAAGCGGCTGAAGCCAGCAGTCCCGGATTGTGAGAGGGATGTCTGACTGCCGGTTTAGGCCCGATCCCTGTAAACTGGCAGTAGGACATCCTTCCAGGGGTCCCAGATTGGAGAGCGTGCAGGCCGGGCTGAGGAACACCCCCCCCTGCCATGTACGAAATTCATGCACCAGGCCACTAGTACAAATATAATAGGATATTATTCAATTTTTAAAAGGAGGGAAATCCTGCAGTATACCACAATGTGGATGAACTTGGAGGACATTATGCTAAGTAAAACAAGCCACTCACAGAAGGACAAATATTGCATGATTTCACTTATATATCTTTAAATAGTTAAATCATAGAATCTAACAATAGAATAGTGGTTGTCAGGGTCTGAGGTAAAGGGATTAGAGAGTTGTTAATAAAGGGCATAAAAATCTCAATTATGTAAGATTAATTCATTTTAGGGAACTGCTGTACAACATTAATCCTACATTAACAATACTGTATTATACACTTAAAATTAAGAGAATAGATCTCATATTAAGTGCTCTTACCACTATAAAATAAAAATAAGTTTGAAATTTCCCTTAAAGCACTATGTATGACCTTGTCTACATTGTTAGGTAGAGATATGGTTTGCTTCTGGTTTAACTGATCATACAACTTGACTAAGACACAATGTACATATTTTAATTGGTTCATAATCTGAAAAAAAGTATAACCTATGCAAACAAGTAATAACCCTGGAAGGCTACACTTGGATGTTTGTCAATCTCTGAATGGTTGCCTGTGCCTTCTTTATCCTGCATTATATATATACTAGAAGCCTGGTGCACAAAATTCGTGCCTGGGAAGGGGGGTCTCCCTCAGCCCAGCTTGCACCCTCTCCAATCTGGGACCCGCGAGGTATGTCCAACTAAACAGGCAGTTGGACATCCTTCTCACAATCCAGGACTCCTGGCTCCCAACCACTCACCTGCCTGCCAGCCTGATCACCCCCTAACCACTCTGCTGCCAGCCTGATCAATGTCTAACTGCTCCCCTGCCAGCCCTATTGCCCCTAACTGCCCTCCCCTGCCAGCCTGGTCACCCCCAACTGCCCTCCCCTGCAGGCCTGATCACCCCAAGCCCACTCCCTTGTAGTCCTGGTCCCTCCCTTCTTCCCTCCCTTGCAGGCCTGGTTGCCCACAACTGCCCTCTTCTGACGGCCATCTTGTGTCCTCATGGGGGCAGCCATCTTTGACCACATGGGGCGGCCATCTTCTGTGTTGGAGTGATGGTCAATTTGCATATTACTCTTTTATTAGATAGTATTTTTTACTCTTATTAAAGTTTGACATGAATATACACTGGAATCTTGTGATTCCATCAAATTATGAGATCCTAGATAATCACTGCAAGTGTTTATCTGACATCATACAAAATAGAGATTCTTTTTTACAGTATTGAAGACATGGGGGGTGGGTAGGTGCTGGGAGGATGGAGGTAAAGTGGGGAAAGGGGAGCTATCTGTAATACTATGAACAATAAAATAGTTTATTTTAAATTAATTAATTAAAAAATAAGTGAAAACAAACAAAAATAGCCCTAACCGGTTTGGCTCAGTGGATAGAGCATCGGCCTGGGACTGAGGGGTCCCAGGTTTGATTCAGGTCAAGGGCATGTACCTTGGTTGTGGGCACATCCCCAGTGGGAGGTGTGCAGGAGGCAGCTGATCAATGTTTCTCTCTCATTGATGTTTCTAACTCTCTATCCCTCTCCCTTCCTCTCTGTAAAAAATCAATAAAATATATTTTTCAAAAAAAAAATATATAGATTCTTATATCAAAGTCCCCAAAATAATCAAAAATTTAATGTCTCTAGAAAACATTTTCCAGAGCCTAATATTTTTATGAGCTCAAAGTGTATAAAAATATATTTAAACTGAGCACAAATTTCACAAACCATTAAAAAAGATTGATCAAGTTAACTATATGAAAAAACATTTTAAGTCTTTGAATCCAAAGACAAAAAATAAAGATCACAGACTAAGAAAAAATACTTGTAACACATAAAAAAGGTTTAATATCAAGAGAATATTAGGTGTTTCTTTAAAAGAAAAAAAAAAAAAAAAGAACAAAATATGGAAAGCCAATTTATCAGAAAAAAGGCCTGAATGCTAATAAATATGAAAAATATGTATATCCTTAGTAGTAATTAAAAATATCAAGTAAAAATTATGAAATACAATTTTAGATCTTTTTGATTGGCAAAATTTGATTCACTAAAATAACAACTACATGTTGAGAAATACATGGTTACAAAAACTCTAATAGGTTTCCTGAGTGAAATTTGTCACCACTACTTTAAAAAACATTTTAGCAATATTGAGTCAAATTGAAGATGCACTCTGAGAACAACTGATTCCACTTCTTGATACATGCATTGAGAAAATATTACAGATGTGCACACAGAGACAGGTATGCATTTATTCAATTCTTTCCTAGTAGAAAATTGATACTCTAATGCTCTGTTGTAACAATGCAATACATTTTAATGGAATTGTTTAATATAATTACTAATTAGAAATTTAGTTTCATATTATCAGATATTGTATATATCTATTAATATCCAATATGGGTGGAACAAGGATTATTACAGAAATACTATACTAGTAACTATTTTCATTAAAGGCAATATATCAACTATTTTCAAATAATTAAAATTTACACATTCTTGACTTCTAACTAATAATAAAAACTAACATTTATAGGATGCTTACTATAGGCTAATTACTTTTCTACAAGCTTTATGAATACTAACTCACTTAATACTGGGAGAAATTTTATGAGACATATGAGAATTACAACTGAGAAAACCAATCTGGGGAATTTAGAAAACTACTCAAGGTTGCATAACCAAGTGATTAAGTTGCTTTCAAATCCAGACAGTCTAGCTCATGCTATTGACCATATACTCTGATGAGTCTCAATGTGCCTTAAATATGAGTTGACTTTCAATTATCATTGAGACCTCTAGTCACTCAATCTTCTCAAATGACTCAGAATTTGTAAATCAACAGATAGAAGCTAATCCTTTTAAAAATATACGTATATTCTGGATCACTTCAATTTTCTATATTTATTATGTATTGTTGATTATAATTATTACCACCTTCTTTTGTAAACGTGTTCTCTTGTTTTGCTGTGAGTTTATAATTATTTGTTTCATCTCATTCTGGACATGGCTCTGTTTCTCTAATGAGGCTAGGCCAATATTCCCACTAATTTCTGTTAACAATAATGAAAATTGGAAAGACCCTATTTACCCATGTTATTATTTTCAATGTAAATAGTTAGCCACAGCTGCTTCAATTATCCCAATTGTATGAGAGAAAAATTAGGTGGGGAGATGAGGGCACAAATACATCTATCAACTCTCTAAGCATTTAGAATAAAATATGAAAAAAGGAAATAAATATTTTGCTTGCAGGTCACCAAACTTCAAATTGAATAGGCTTATGTAAATTCTATCAACACCTACCATATACAATGGACATAATCACAAGACAGGCTTGTAATTAGTAATCAAACAGTTTATACTAGCATAGAATTTTTCAGAAATGTTTTGTTTAATTATCTCTCATAACCCATTGTTAAACTGAAGAACAATAGATAATGTCATTTTTTGTTATCTAATAAAATTTTTTACACACATTTCCAGTAAGTGACTTAGAATAGCATTGAATCACATAAATATTAGTTGAGTGAAAATATGTGCTATTAAAAATATTCTTGGGGCTTCCAGTCAAGATGGCAGTGTAGGTAAACATGATACTCACATTGTCCCACAAGCACATCAAAATTACAACTACATAACAAGCATCACCTGAAATCCTATAACTAAGGATATAAAGAATTCACATAGAGTCTGGTAGGAGGGAAAGAAATTTGGAATGGTCTGGATCCACACACATGTTTGATGGATAAAAATTGGGAAGAATATCTTTACTGTGGAGGTCTCCCCTGAGGAGCAAGGGGACAAAGCCCCACACCAAAACTCCCAACCCAGGGTTTCAGTCCCAGGAAGAGAAGTCCTCAAAACATCTGGCCGTGAATATCCGTGAAGATTGTGGCTGCATGACAGTGAGACTGCTGTAGCCCCAGGCACTTCCTCTTAAAGGGCCCATGCATGGACTTACTCAGACTCACACATTCTGAGTTCCAGCACTGGTGTAGCATCTGGAAAAGCACTAGGAGCATATGGGAAAGGACTAAATTGTCTGGCATGGGGGCAAGAGTTGGAGAGGCAGCTCTCTCTCAGAGAGAGGTGCTGGCAGAGGCCATAATACCTTCTCTGAGCCCACCCCCCACAGAGCTGGTAGGCAGGGCTATATCTAAGTCTTTATCAACCTGGCCATCACTGTTAGTGTGCTCTGGCTATTCTAGAGACCCTGACTTGCAGGCCAACCCAAGCTGTTTCCAGTGTTTTTTTCTAAACATTTGGCCTCAGCATGCCCCATATTTCTCAATAAAGCTCCAGGCCCACATATAACAATAGCTGTCCTTAGTTTGGAGCTTGGCCTCTCCTGGGCACCTCAAAGTCCAGCACAAATAGCAGCCATCTTCAGATTGTTTTGTAGCTCATGTTGGTAGCCCCAGGCAAGGCACAGGGGTAAGTGGCCCTGGGCTGTATCTTCTGAGAGGTCCCAAAGCCAGCGCTCCCAGTGAATAGCTTCAGACCATATCAAAGCACCACCCAATCTTCTCCACAAGCAACATACCCAAGGGGTGGTCTCAGCGGGCACCAGAGCCCCACTGAAGTTAAGTTTTGCTCAGTGGAGTGTCCCCTACACAGTTGATTCTCCACAGTGGTTATGCCAGTCCTTGCAGCTGATTGGCCTGTGTGTAAATCCCTATTATTGATATGCCAACAGCAATCAGGAATCAACTAAAAGAGGAAGGTGTACACAGCCCCATATGGGAGTGGGAGATGAGTTGCCCAGCTTGCATGAACAGGAAACTGTGCCACTGGATCCTACAGGATACCTACTATATAAGGCCACTCTACAAGCCCAGGAGACTTAGCAGCTCTACCTAGCATAGAGAAACAAACACAGGGTTATAAAGATGCTCCATTAACTTAGAGGAAGTGTATATGAACTTAGTGAGAACTTCCACAAAGAGATAGGAAAAATAAAAACGGAGAAGAAAACATAAAAAGAACCAATCAGAAATGAAGAATACAATAACTGAAATAAAGAATACATTAAAGGGATCAACAGTAGAGTAGATGAAGAAGAGAATCATTTTATTTTTTTTTAAATATATTTTATTAATTTTTTACAGAGAGGAAGAGAGAGGAGAGGGATAGAGAGCTAGAAACATCGATGAGAGAGAAACATCGATCAGCTGCCTCCTGCACACCCCCCACTGGGGATGTGCCCGCAACCAAGGTACGTGCCCTTGACCGGAATCGAACCTGGGACCTTTCAGTCCGCAGGCCGACGCTCTATCCACTGAGCCAAACCGGTTTCGGCGAGAATCATTTTATTGATTTAGAAGATAAGAAAGCAGGGAACACCCAATCAGTGCAACAGAAAGAAAAAAGAACCCAAAATATTGAGGACAGTATAAGGAGTCTCTGGGATAACTTCAAGCAGATCAACATTCACACCACGGCACACCGAAAGGAGAAGAATGTGAGCAAGAAATTGAAAAGATATTTGAAGAAATAATGATGGAAAACTCCCCTAGCCTGGTGAAGAATATAAACAAACAAGTCCAGGAAGTGTGGAATCACAAACAAGATGAACCAGAGAGGCCCACACCAAGGCACACCATAATTAAAATGGCAAAGGATAAAGACAAAGAGAGAATCTTAAAAGAAGCAAGATGAAGCAGTTATCGACAAGGAGCTTCCATAACAGTGTCAGCTGATTTCTCAACAGAAACTTTGCAGGCCAGAAGGGAGTGTCAAGAAATATTCAATGATGGGAAGTTTTACTCTTCTCAGCAAAGCTATCATTTAGAGTCAAAGGACTTATGAAGATCTTTCTAAATAGGAAAAAGCTAAAGGAGTTCATTACCACTAAACCGGTGTTATATGAAATGTTAAAGGGTCTTCTTTAAGAAGAAAAGGAAAAAAAAATCAGAAACATGAATAATTAAATGGCAATAAATATATATACCCATAAACAATTGAATTAAAAAAATAAATAAACAAACAAGCAGAACAGAAACACACTTACAGATACACAGAACATTTTATGGTTGCCAGGTGTGAAGGGCTTGGGGGCTTGGGTGAAAAAGGTGAAGGGATCAAGTAGTACAAATTTGTTGTTATATAGTCATGGGCATGTAAAGTATAGGGAATATAGTCAATATTAATCTAATAACTGAATGTGTCAAAGGGGTTTGAGATTTATTGGGATAATCACTTAGTAAGCTATGTAATGCCTAATCGCTGGGTTTTACACCTGAAACTAATATAATATTGTATGTCAACTATAATTGAAAAACAAAAAAGTAAAGTAAAAGAAACTTCTATCTTCAATATCAGGCTTGTGAGATGAGTCCATGTTAATATGTAACGCTAGTTCATTAATTTTCACTGTGTATAATACTGAATTTTATGAATGTACCACAATTTATATATCTATTTTACTATTAACATATAATTGCTTCCTTTTCTTATTTTGTTGTTATAAATAGTTATCTTTCCAACAACATTTAATACATCCTTCTGAGCATATTGATACATATAATAGAGATACCATTTATATGAAATTTTAAACAAGCAAAATAATAATATGTTGTTAATTAAGGCACATATATAGTAAAATTATAAATAAGCATATTGGGAAAAACCACCAAAGTCAGGAGAGCAATTATGCCTAGGAAAGAATGGGTACATAGGGGATTTTAACTACACAGGCCTTGCTTTGTTACTAAAATAGGATGTTCATATGTGTATGTTTGTTCTCCTATTGTCTCTACATTTTTCATATTCCCAAACACTTCATCAAAATACAAAAAGGGGATCGCTTTAGGTAAAAATAATCTAAAAGGAAAAATAGTTTTCCCATTTGAGATTTTATAGCAATGACATAGTAAACTACCTCTTTTTTTTCTTTTTTTCCACTAAAGCCATTGGTTACATGTCACCATTTTTGGTAAGTAGCTTCTAAAATGACCCCTTTGGGTATGTATGTCCCTGGGCAAGCTTCTCCCTTTGACTGTGGGCTGGACCTCGTGAAGCACTGCTAATAAACAGAATATAACAAAAGTCATGGCATTTCACCTCAAAGATTATTTCACAAAGATTTTGTGGCTTTTTTTCAGGTGCGGGGAGTGCTCACTTTTGTTCTCTTGTTTGCTTGTTGTTGGCAAACTGCGGCTCTGTTGACTAATGAGTTTGCCAACCACTGCTTAGGGAAAAACACTTAAAAAACATTTTAATAATGTACTAATGTCTTTAACCTGAAGTCAAAACTTCTGGGTAAGGGTAATGCCTTACAGCAGTGGTCGGCAAACTCATTAGTCAACAGAGCGGCAAACCGCGGCTCGCGAGCGGCATGTGGCTCACGAGCCGCAGTTTGCCAACCACTGAAAGGGAAGCTGGTTTTCATGTTGTGAGCCATGTGTCAGGGAAATTATTTTTCTGGGGAACAGCCAATGAGGACATGAAGCCTGCCAACATTCACATGAGTAAGCTTGGAAATAAATCTTCCCCCACTCATGCCTTGAATGACTGCAGTCCTGGTTGACAACTCACGCATAGTCTTGTAAGAGACACTGAAAACAAAGACTTAAGTAAGTCATCAGGGATTCCTGACACACATAAACTGAGATAATAAATATTTGTTATTTTAAGTCACTAAGTTTTGGAGTAATTTATTATATAGTAATAAATAACACTCTATTCTTAGGAAAAGACCATAAACTGGACTATGAGAATATAAAAATATTTCTAGCAGTAAAGTTAATAAAAGAGGACATATGTAATACTTTCTACAATAAAAATACATTCTAAAAAAGAATAAAAAGGAAATATTTTAATATATTTAAAAAGATGATTTTAGAAGATTAATTTCTAGCATGACAAAGAAAGGAGATCAAAACTTCTTCAAATCCTCTTCCAGAAGGCCACGAACATTCCAACACGGGCCTTTGACCTATGACATACAACTGAGAAACATTTATTCACAAAAAAGGACTGAGCTTCAGGAAAGAGCAGCACAAATCTATGGTGTTTATGCTTGCAGCTACTCCCCTACCATAGCACAACCAGGCTTTGTGTTCATGGTAGTGCTGTAGAAACAAGTTTTGCTGCTACTGCTAGAGAGTGTTTGCTTGATGGAGGTGTTTTCAGTTGATGACAAGCAAACAGGAAGGGCAACAGCACTGGTTTCCAGAGTTTCCAACTCTGATCTCACTATATCCTCCTATAACACATTCTCTCTCTCTCTCTCTCTCTCTCTCTCTCTCCACTCACACACACAGTCACTCACTCACAAGCACACATTAAATGTTATCAACCATTGATTATCAGTTGCTGCTACTGTAACCCCTCCAGGAACAGTAGTAGTTTAAAGTGATCATGTTGCTCCTTTGTGAAAGAATGTGTCCTGGAATGACTTGATCAAAAAACATGAAGGTTATTGCCCCAGAGCCATGGAATAAAGTTGGCTCAACTACTTCTCCTTAAGATTCATCAGGACCATAAGATATAGGCAACAGATATTATTTCTGGCAATCACTGGGTTGACATTGCGTCAGCTGTCATTTTTATTCTTCCTAGTAAGTATAGCACAAAGATAGGCTGCATCCATCCACTTTTCCTCCTCCCAGTCACCTAGTAAACAAACATACCATCATTGATATGCAGGTTTTATGATGACTGAAAATATGTCTGTTATTAGGCAAACAAACATTTAATTTTAAGGCCAGAATTGTTTCCTGAATCCTAAAAAAAAAAAAAAAATAGCTACTGGATTTTAACTTATATTTAAACCTATAATGTGAGAAGCAGAGCTCAGATACATGGTTTTTGCAGAGTATGAATTTCAGCATCCAATCACTATGTCAGGTAGGAGCTGGGCTTAATAGTCTGAAATCATTCCTGGTGATCTTTCTCACTGATGTGGTAATAGTTAACAACAAGAAAGCACCTCAGTATAGCAATAAAAAGAAATAGTGAGTCTGTGCTCTAACACCCTAGTAAAATGTCATTGTTTCAATAAATTCCCCAGAATTTCACTTGCCTGCCAAGCTCTATTGTTTCTTTCATTTATCTGTCATTTTTGCTGTAGGGTAGTGGCAGCATCTTACAGAAGTGCTCAAGGTTGTGGCTTTCTTATTTACTCAGAAAATAGGCCATGATAAACTCAAACCAGCTTGACCTCTCACAACATCCAAAATGAGGATAGAGTTGATCTTGTGCTAATTGAAATGCATAGCATCTTCTTTTTATTTCCATGTAGTGTCTGGAAATGGCCACTTTGCAGATCTAGGAGTTGGAACCTAATGACCCTTTGCAACATCGCTGTGGTAAAATAGCATGAATGTGAATGTGTAGCAAGTCTCACTGAAAGCAAAATACACAGCCTCCCAGGACAATAGGCCAAACTGAAATCAGTTGCATGGGTGGTAAACCTGCCTGTCCTCTGGGCTAAAATATTGGGCAATCAAGACATGTACTGTATTTAATGCATCCATTTCAAAGCATGCATCCTATGAAATTTTTCTCATAACCTCTGGTGAAAATATATAAATATCAGCAAATTCAATAAACTGCTTCACAGATCATTTTGAATATAAGGTCAAAGTTCTCAGAAAGGACAAAATCCTTAAAATATTATCTACACTAATAATAGATAAATATGTAAATTGACTGTACCTCCATGACACCCACAGCCAATCAGGAGTGAGTGTGCAAATTAACCCGACAAAGATGGAGGGCCTGTGGGCAGCGTGCACGTGCGCAGGCACCAAGCAGCCAGGGGTGGGGCGGGGCGGGGCGGGATGCCCACCTGCCCTCCAAGTAGCAGGGGCAATGCGGCAGGCATCCCCAGGCCCCCGCCCGCTTCGAGCCTGTGGCCAGCACACGCACGTGCTGGTGCTGAGTGGCCAGGGTCCCAGGGACGCCACTGGAGTGTCCGGTCCTGTCAGCCTGGCCTGGAGGTGGCTGGAGTTCACAGTCCTCTTGGTTTGTGCAGCCCTTGGACCAGAAGCAGAAACCAAGAGCACAGGGAGCACCAGGAATGTGAGCCTGGAGCAAGTTACTGTTGCCTGTGGGGGATGGAGGGAAAGCAAAGATGAGAGACATAAGTAAAGTCACAGTGTCGAGGAAAAATTAAAGGGAAGATATCCTGCAACTTCTAGGAAATCTCCACCAATGGAGCAAAGAAAAAAAAAAAGAGACCTCTATTATTCTGTGAGAACCAAATCAAACTAGGTTGGGGTCTCAGACAATTCGCTCATATGATTGCAAAGACAGAAACTCCCGGATTGGAGAGGGCTCCCCTGAGGGCTCCCAGATTGGAGAGGGTGCAGGTCAGATTGAGGGACCTATCCCCTGTACACGAATCTTTGTGCACCGGGCCCCGTAGTCTATGTGAAAAATAAATGTGTCTCTAAAAGATTGCCATATATGTATGACATTATGTAACAGTTTCATAATGTTCAGAAGATCATGATGGCATATGAACTACTGAGCACTTTTCTTTCCTATTCCCCTAATAAAAATAACTTTATCAACACAAATCTTTCAATTTCCCCTCCTTCTACCCAGTAGAATGCAGCTATGACTTGGCTGGAGTACTCAGTGGAAAATCCAGTGTAGGAGACTGGTATGTGAACTGGAGTTTTCAATCTTCTTACACAGCTTTGTTTGAAACAATATAGTTAGGAGTCAGTTCATGTAGTTTTCTCCCCTTTATAACCTTAGTGTTTCAGGAGGTACTAATTCACACAACTGTTTCAAAATGCCTTAGTTTGAGACTTGCCCTACAAACTGTTATATTAGCTTTATGGAAGGTGGATAGTTTTCAACAGAAATGTTAAAAATTTTTTGAGATTAAAAAATATTTGTAGTATCTGAATTTAGCTAACGATTATATATAAATACTATATATATATATATATATATATATATACATACATACATATATATACATACATATATATGTGTATGTATGTGTATATATATATATATATATATATATATATATATATCCCAAAAATGTACATTGATACTCATGCATATAGACTCTTATCTATCTGTATCTGTGTGTGTGTGTATGTATGTCTCCCTTTAGGACTAGAATTCTATGTATATTAGCACTTCAGAAATTTGAAAACAATGTGAAGACCTTCGAAAACAACCATAATGTCCTTTCTTGTATTTTTTATGAAAGTTTCACAAAGTAATCTTTACAGACCTCCTAAAAAATAAACTGAATTTATTTCAAGAGAACAAAGTTTCTTTCTATATAAAGCATTAATTTCTGAATTCTAAAAGAATAAGATTGAGAAAATACTAAAAATTTTATCACCAGTTCTTAATTATGGTGTCCATTAATAGAAAAAGCTATCTTAGAGACATCTTTATCTTTTGAAAAGTTTCAGTTGTCACATCCATGGTTTAACATACTATGTATTCATTTAATTGCTTCTATTTCATCCAAAACAACAGGTTACCAAACTAAGAATAGTAAATGCTTTCTGACTTTTTCCAGTAATGATGAGTTTCTACCTCTTTTTTCATCTGCTGGTCAACTTTGTAATGAGGGAACATGCCATGGCTAAATGGTGAATCTTATGTACTGCAGTCAGAAAATACTTAGTATTATCACAATTCCCTTTTAGCTTTCCTTCTCAAAGTCAGAGCACAGTAAAATGAATCCACCTGTGGAGCACATAGTGCGTGGTTAGAAAGGCAGAGTGATTAGATGCTAATTAAAGGTGCAGAATAGTAGGGTCAGATAAATAAAAAAGCCACCCAGATAATGAGTGCCTGCATCTTAATGTGCGTATCGAAGAAAGCAACCACCTTTGCTATGCATTTAATAAGGTCTCTTCATATACAGTCTGAACTGTGCACAAATACAGACATTGATAATTTTCAGCAATTAGTTAATAGTAAAGCAAGAAAATGAGAATACCAATGCCAGGCATTAGTAATAGTAGATCTCCAGTATATATTATTCAGAATTCAGTGTCTAAAATTACTGTATGTTGAATTTAGCTGTTGCAACTAATTGTAAACTAATATTATTTCATAGGATGTGTTCAATCATTCACAGTTAGCTATTAAATGTTCAGTTGAAAAAAAATGTGACTTGGACCCATCTATCCTAGGGTAAAAGATTTTAACCCTGTGACTATATATAGCTCTTCATTATTCTAATTTTTTTTCATTGGAGGTTGTAAAATATGTCTTCCTGTTAACCTTTGATCTGTCAATATGCAGGCTAAAATGGGAAAGTGGTGGCAGGTACAGAAAGCCACTTATAAGTGCTGAAGAAACAATGAATGAAAGATAATTTAATGTGCCCAAGTCTATACTCACAGTAAACCTACACTTCAGAGAATGATAAAACTACATTCCTTTCTTTGGATGTTTCTTTGTGGTATTAACAGCATTAACAGCATTTTAATACTTTATCACATAAATTTTATATATAAAATTTCATTAAACATAAAAATAGGAGACAGTGAGGAAATAGGTTTCTAAAATAGACTTTCTTTAAATTAGGTTTAGGATATATTTATCAAATGGTCATTTTAATTAGATTCATTTAGATGCAATACTTTGCTCATTAGCCACTAACATGAAGGACAGAATACATTTTTTTTAAGTCTCTTCAGAATAAGTAAACCAACAATCACTTGCCCAGCAAACTGTACTTCAAAGGGACATAGACATATTCCAGATATTTATCATAAATGTATTTACATTTTAAAATACTGTGTCCTGGAGAGAAAACTTGCATTCTTCTTATAGAACTAAAATTTAACTGAAAGAGAAAGGCTAGACACAGCAACAATGATTTTAACATTTTTGAGGTGTTAGGTTAATTTAATAAAACAGTAACAGATTCAGAGGGTACAGGCAAGTTCATTCAGGAGAAGGTAGGTTATTAGTTTTCCATTTTTCTTTGGCTGAATAACCAATAATAAAGACTTCTACAAAAATGTTCCAAGTAGCTTAATATATTTATACTAGAGGCCTGGTGCACAAAATTCATGCACGGGGGTCCCTCAGCCCAACCTGCACCCTCTACAATCCAGGAGCTCTCAGGGGGCTGTCCTACCGATAGCTTAGGCCCACTCCCATGGTTCTCTGCTCTCTGCAGGGCCTGGGGGTTTCGCTGCAGCCATGGAGATGAAGCCCCCATGCCCTGCTGTCCACTCTCTGCCTGCCACCGCCATGCGCCATGCGAAGGAAGCCCCAATGCCCTGCAGTGTGCTCTGTATGCCAGGCCTGGGGGCTTCGCCGACACCGACACACTAAGGAAGCCCCCATGCCCTGTTGTCTGGGCTCTGTCTGCAGGGCCTGGGGGTGTTCCCGCTGCCACCTTGCTAAGAAAGCCCCCATGCCCTGCTGTCTGGGCTCTATCTGCCGGGCCTGGGTCTTCTCCGCCACTGCCACACTAAGGAAGCCCCCAAGCCCTGCTGTCTGGGCTCTGTCTGCCGGGCCTGGGTCTTCCCCGCCATCACCCTGTGAACAAAGCCCCCAAGCCCTGCTGTCTGAGCTCTGTCTGCTGGTCCTGGGACTTACCCACCACTGCCATGCTAAGGAATCCCCCAAGCCCTGCTGTCCAGGCTCTGTCTGCCGTGTCTGGGGGCGGATCCAGCCCTGCCGCTTGGTCCCAGCGAACCCTGGTGGGGCTGACAGGCCCAGACACTGCAGCAGCGGTGGAGCGGGGAGGCTGGATCCAGCCTCGCTGCTCCAGCGGACAGGCCCAGACACTTTAGCAGCAGGGCTGAAGGGACTGGGCACAGCCATCTTGTGGCTATGGGGGCTGCCATTTTGTCATGGAGTGATGGCTAATTTGCATATTACTCTTTTATTAGATAGGATGCACACATATATAAACATAAAAGTTAACTACCAGTTGCTTTTTTATTAGGAATTTTAGTTAAGTCACCCAATTTAGTGGTAGGTCAGAAAGCCACTTATAAGTGCTGATGAAACAATGAATGACAGATGATTTAATGTGCCCAAGTCTGTATTCACAGCAAACCTACACTTCAGAGAATGATAAAACTACAAGCCTTTCTTTGGATGTTTCTTTGTGGCCGGGAAACAGCATTTTAATAATATATTTAGTTAAATGGTATATTTTTGCCTTTTTACAGTATTTGGGCATGAAAGTTGTCTGGCCTTTAAAAAAATACTTATCCTTGGATGATTCCTTTGCTGAAGAGGGAGTACTAGAGTTCTTATTCAACTAGGTTAACTGGTCCCAAAGGCCCTCTCCAGGAAGCACAGTTTCAAGATAAGCACTTGGGTCTGATAAAGTAAAGCAATCAGTCCATAAGCAAACAAACAAAAAACAAAAAAGAAAGAAAGAAGAAAAGCAAGCAACACTACAATATTGAACTGAAAATTCAGAAAAAGGGATAGCTCACACATAAAGATGTTTAAACAAACAACAAAATTGCAATTAGCTAATGAGATGGATCTCTCAGTTTTTTTCTCTCTCTCTCTCTCTCTGTGTTTCTTTCTCTTTCTCTCTCTCTCCTACCAACAACATTACTACCACTCTTTTTTAGCAATAAAGAACCTGAGTCAAAAAAATACTTCATGGCTTTCCCACAGCCATTTACCTACTAAACATTTAGAGAGAAAAAAGAAAGGCATCGCCAGTGCTTTCTATTAGAACATATCACTTATTAATTATATATATTCTGGAATGATTGTAATATCAGTATGTTTGATATATAAAACACAAACTCTCACTTTTTCTCTGCATTAAAATACAAACCCTGCATTTCAGCACAAACTTTGATATATTGGTTAAAGATAGCATATATTATATTTAAAACCAGTGGTGTGAAAATTTTCATTCTTTCAACTTTAAAGTATTCTTTTCATGCACACATTTTTTATATTTTGAGTTTTCGTGCTTTCATTTAATTATTTCAGTTCCCATCAATGTTGGCAATAGCTTTTACATTTATTGAACTACCATGAAAAACATCTTCTTTTCAACAAAATTATGTCTTAACAGTCCAAAGATGATAATATCTCAATTTAACTAGGAAATAGAGAAAATATTGTGTCCCCTAGGAACACTTTGAAATCCTTAAATTAATTTAAAACTCTGTCTTTGAAATACTTATTCTTTAAATGTGAAGAAATTAAGGCCTAGAATCTGTACTTTATCTCCCTGCAGGATGTTCTTGATGAACTGGTTTTATTTGGCCACATGAAAATGATAAAAAATAATTAATACAGACTTACATCTACAAAGTTTGACCATCCTCATGTTAAGATTTCACTTGATATTCAGATCAGAAAATAAACTGTTGATTAAAAAATAAAAAAGCATAAAGATAAGTTCACACAGTTTATTGGCTTTCATTAAGTATCTTGGATAGAAATTTAAAATGCTATTGCAACAAGGATTCAAAGGTTGCTTCAGTCTGTAACTGGCAATTGGAATTCAGGAAGATAGCTTAAAAAAATAAGTAAATTGCATATTCTCTGTGGATGGGGCCTTAGGTGTCTGAGATCTAAAGCAAATAGCTGCAGATAGTCCAGAGACTATGCCTGGTGAAGGAAAATAATGAATTTCTAGTAAAAACTGCATTTAAAAGAAAGTGAAAATCTACATAGTTATTGAAAATCAGTAAATTATGCTTTTTTTAGCATTCTAATATCAAGACTAATATTAGTCTTATGTATCCTATATTGGAACATTGCTGGCATTTAGAGTTTATAACTATAACTATATATAAAAAGTTATACATAGTTATTTAGTTGTAATTACATATAGCTATAATAGTTAAAATAGTTTTATATATAGTTCATATATTTAATTTATAACTATATATAACAAGTTGAATATTTTGCTTATAAGAAGCTTTCAAAATAAGATCTTCATATAATATTTTAACTCTTTAATTTCTAAGAATATTATATTCATAAAAATTGTGTTTTCTTCTTTTTGTTAATACCTTTTCAGGGAAGACTGAACCAGAATACCTTAGCATATGAGATGTAATAAGCAGTGTAATAGTAATACTATAATGATAGTGGAAGCTGAAACAGCAATACCGGTAGTAATGGTAGTAGATTTCTTACTTCATCTATTCAACCCAGAGAGACAATCCTGACTACCTGAATACAAAACATAGCATTAACTGATTACTTACTATATCTTACACATGAACATACAGGTTTCATGTTTGGATTTCTAAGTTATAAAAATCTGTATATAGCACCAGTGGCCACCACCCAGAGTGAAATCATCTCCTGTCACCTCATATTAGGACCCCTTTCTCTCCCTACCCCCTTCCATCTGGCAGCCACCACACTCACAAGTTTCAGTTTTATATCCCACAGGATTGAAATGAATGGTTCTTAGCTTTTTCTGTCTGACATTTCACTTAGCATAATGTTCTTAAGGTCCATCCATGTTGTTGCAAATGATGCTATTTCATCTTTTCTTGTGGCTGAGTAGTATTCCATTGTGTATATGTACCACATCTTCTTTATCCAGTCCTCTATCATAGGGCACTTTGGCTGTTTCCAAGTCTTGGCTACCATGAATAATGATGCAATGAACATAGGGGTGCATATATCTTTACAAATAAATGATTTTGAGTTTTTTGGATATATAACCAAAAGTGGGGTTGCTGGGTCATATGGTAGCTCTATTCTGAATTTTTTGAGGAATTGCCAGACTGCTTTCCATAGTGGTACTAATAGTGTACATTCCCGTCAGCAGTGAATGAGGGTTCCCGTTTTTCCACAACCTCTCCAACACTTGTTGTTGCTTGTTTTGTTGATAATGGCCACTCTAACTGGTGTAAGGTGGTATCTCATTGTAGTTTTAATTTGCATTTCCCTAATTGCCAGTGAGGTTGAACGTTTTTGGATATATCTATTGGCTGTTTGTATGTCTTCTTGGGAGAGGTGTATTTTCAGGTCCTCTGCCCACTTTTTTATTGGATTGTTTGTTTGTTTGTTTGGTGTTGAGTTTTACGAGTTATTTATATATTTTAGAAATTAAACCTTTGTTGGAGCTACTGTTTGTAAATATCATCTCCCATCTGGTTGGCTGCCTATTTGATCTGCTGTCTCTTTCTTTTGCTGTGCAGAAGCTCTTTAGTTTGATATAATATGCAGAATTAATGCAATCCCCATCACAATCGCAATGTCATTTTTTGGAGAAATAGGACAAGAAATCATCAGATTTGCATGGAACCAAAAAAGACTCCAAATAGCCAAAGCAATCCTGAAAAAAAGAATGAAGCTGGAAGTATCCTGCTACCTGACTTCAAATTATACTACAGAGCTACAATGATCAAAACAGCATGGTATTGGCAGAGAAACAGACACACAGGTCAATGGAACAGAACAGAGAGCCCAGCTATAAAACCACACTTATATGGACAGATAATTTTCGACAACGGAGCCAGAAATGCACATTGGAGTAAAGATAGTCTCTTCAATAAATGGTGCTGGAAAAACTGAAAAGCCACACGCAAATGAATGGAACTGGATTACAGTTTGTCCCCATGCACAAAAATTAATTCTAAATGGATCAAAGAACTAAACATAAGACCCAAAACTGTAAGTTACACAGAGGAAAATATAGGTACCAAACTTATGGACCTGGGTCATAGAGAACATTTTATGGACTTGACTCCAAAGGCAAAGGAGGTAAAGGCAAAAAGAAATGAATGGAATTTTCATCTTCTTATTCAATCCTCATAAAAACTCTGAGATATAGGAATCTATACAGGTTTCCCATACTATCCAAAAATAGAGTGTTCCAATGAAATCTTTTGTAAGTCAAAATGGCATACAGGAAAGGGTATCCCCTGCTTTCCATTAGTTTATGTTAGGCCACTTGCTTTTACAAATGACCTACATTACTACCTGATTTTAACTAACAAAACAAAAAAATTAAAGAAGATGTTCACTTTCATGAAAAAAGCCAATACTGCATTAATATAGGTCTTTCGTAAAAGCAAAGTGTCCTAACATAAATGTTCAGAAAATGGGTGACACCTGTATTACACTTAATCATATAAGAGAGCTGATGCTCCAAGTTTTAAATACTTTATTTAAGATAAATAGTTTCGAAGTGTTGGAGCCAGAATTTTGAAACATACTTCCTGCTTCCTAAGCTTATATTCATGCAAGTACTTTCACTGCACAGCAACTTTAGATAACATGCCCCATAAAATATATAATATATAAGCAAAGGAATAAGATATAGTGACATACCCATAAAAAGCTAAATAAACTGAATATAGTGAAGTTTATAAGACCTTTATATTTAACAAATGAAAAATCATTTTTATTATTTAAAAGTATCTTCTCAACTTTGAGTTCATGTATCATAATTCACATCTTTGGCATTTTTATAATGCAGATTTATAACAGTCCACTACTGTTCTAGACTGTATTTTTGTGCTCCCCTGGGGCCACCTCCAATGTTTATGTTAAAATCCTAACCCCCTATGTGATGATATTTGAGGCTTTTTAATTTTTTTGTTTTTTTTCTATTGAGAGTGATTAAGGGTCTTTTAATCCAATCTATTCATTTAGAGAAAAAAACTGAGACTCAGAGTTGTTTCTTTATTGACTTCACAATTTGGCAAGTCTCAGGGCTAGTAGAAGATGAAATAGGGCCATGATTACTCAATCTTAGCTCAGCATTTCAGCTATGACACCAAGTATCTTAAGTCTGCTATGCTGGACCATATCACTCTGATAATATGAACTGTGTTGGTTTTGCTTTTCCCAACACTAAGTCACACAGAATTGCCACAAAGAAGTGATTTAATAATTATTTGTTGAATGAAAACTGATGTGTCACAATAGGTAATACCATCTGAAGTAAAATTTCACTCCTACAAAGGGTACCACTATTCAAAGGCCTCTCATTGAAAACATGCACAGAGGGAAAAACAAAGGAAGAATGAATGTTCTAATTCATTACTTCAGCCTTTGCCCTCTCTCAGTGAAATGCCATTAAGATCACAAGTCACTTGCTCTCTTTTTTCCAGTAAACACATGCCATCAATTCCTGGCCTGAATCTTTGCTTTGGGGAAATTTATAAGAACAAAATTTGTAAGCAATAAAATTAATGAAGGTTAAATATTGTTATTTGGCATTTTTATGAGTAGAAAGAGGGAATCAAAGACATTGATTTAAAATATATAGACAATTTCTAAGAATTCAGAGGTCATTATAAAGGGGCAGCAAGCCTAAGGAAGAGAGAAGTTAAAAATTCAGAGGCAGATTCTGAAAGAGAAAATACCAACAAGTTTCATTTTAGCTCCAGGTGTCCTTCAGTAATTAACCTATCCTCCACAAGTACATGTTTCTTATGCCCTACTATAGGTTCAGCACTGACGTGGTCACTTGGATAGGAGTATATTAAATAATGACATAAGGTGACCTCTGCTCTTGAGGAGTTTACAAGACCTTTAGAAAAACAAATTTATGTGTATGAACCATTATATAACACCTGCCAACATACACATTAACTGTTAATACAGGTCTACAGTGCCTTACATAAAATTCCACAATTCCTTCTACGTGATTCTTAAAAAGAGTAAGATGCAAATTGACCATACCTTCGTGACGCCCTCCAGCCAATCAGGAGTGAGTATGCAAGTTAACCCAACAAAGATGGCGCAGGCGTTCCGCACCGCCCCAGCTTCTCGGGCCTCTGAGCAGCGTGGGGAAGTGGAAAGGCAGCTCTGGGCTGGAGCGAAAAGGCAACTCCAGCAGGAGCAAAGGTGGTGCCAGCAGCCAGGGGAAGGAAGGCCCATTCTTGCATGAATCTTCATGCATCAGGCCTCTAGTTATAAAAGATTTCAAAATAGGAAGGTTTTCCATAATTCATTTGGAAAATTTCATATGATCAGAGCTCTTCTGATGATAAACATTGCTTTCAAGTGATTCATGGCTATTTTTAAAGTTCATGTTTGACATGACTTAGCATAGATAGAACTACAGGACTCTTAATATTTTTCATCATGGGCTAGTGCCCTATATCTCACTAGTGATAATACAAGAAATATTGTCTGTTCACCATGACTTTTCTAAAATCTGAAAAACCCTGAAAGGGCCTCGAGCTTTCACAAATTATATTGTGGACAGGATACATAAAGGGACAGGCATAATCCAATCTCAAAGGGAAGGAGGGAGGGGGCGTTGAGAGATTAACCAAAGGACTTGTATGCATGCATATAAACATAACCATGGACACAGACAGTAGGGGGGTGAGGGCATGTGCTAGGGTGGGTAGGAATGGCCAGGGAGAGGTCAATGGGGGAAAAGGGAGACATGTAATACTTTAAATAATAAAGAATTTTTAAAAAGAGAGAGGCACTAAATTTTGAGGCATGAAACTTAAGAATCAAAGTTATAATGCCCAGGAGAGAAGATGAAGAAAGATCTCAATGAGTGGGCATGGAGCCTTGATGGGTAGGCAAGACTGGGAAGCTGCATGGAACAGAGGAGCCATGCATGCAATAGAAGCTACAAGGTGATCCCAATGTGGAGGCAGATAGGCCAGGCTCTTTGGGCTGCAGAAGTGGAAAGGCCAGCTAGAATACGGGGAGAGGTGGAGGCAAGAGGAAAGGTTGTGAGGGGAGAGGGAAGCTGAGAGGTGAGATGAGGAGGATGTTGGTTTTGGATAAAAAGGGATTACATTTCTACAAAACAGGAAAAAAAGAGAAGCACAGGAAATTGAATTTTTATTAGTGAAAAGTACACAATGAATGTAGAATTTTTAGTGACAAGTACTGTGGTGAGCCCTGAATGTAAGCGCAATTGATCTGGCAGCGATGGGCAGAATGCATTCAAGGAGAGCAGTGTTACTGAAGGAGAGGTCTGCAGGGGGCCTTCTGCAGGGACCAGGGGTGAGGTGATGAGGAACTGGAATAAGGCCGTGGAGTTGGGATTACAAAGGGCATATATTACTCCATCTCTAATTTAGTTCATTCTAAAAATTGAGAAAGATTTCTAAATGTATTCATTCCACATTTTGAAAGAACTCTTAGGGATGCATACGTGAAAACGTTTGAAATGGAATAAACCTTTCATTTACTTTATCAGAACCATCTGGTGTCTTGAAAGCATAGCTGCTTCATTGTTGCCTCATGACTCACAGATTTCTATGTTCTAAGCCTGGTGGCTAACTCAAGTGACCATGAATAAAACAACAACACTGTACTGTTCTCTAGCTGGATTTAGATGCTTTCATTTCACTTTCAACTTAAGAGCTTGAAAGCATATTATTTTTCAGGTACAATATTTGGTGTCCCCTCACACCAGTATGGTTCAGATGCTAAAAATATTAATTAAATTTCTCCCTCTATCAAGAGACAGTAGAACTAAGTTCCTGAAAATATGAAGTATCAAGGCAAGGTCAGATGTTTTCTCTGATATCCTACCTCCTCTTGCCTCTCTCTACTTTCTATATTCCAGCCAGGCTGGCAAAAATATTTCCAGTGATAGAATAGTGAGCAATTTTTCAAAATGCTACTTTATCCTACCAGTGAGACTCATAATTTGCTAGATTTAAAAATATGTGGGATAAATTTAATCCCTTCTTCACCTTCTTTCATCTGGTTCCACCCCTCTCCCCACTCTGACTGCTATCAGTCTGTTGCATGTATCCATGCCTCCTATATTCATAACCATAGACACAGACAACATGTGGTGATTGCCAGAGAGAAGAGGGTGGGGCAGGGGCTGGGAGGAGGTGGGCAAAGGGTTGTGGGCTGGGGGGAAAGGGGCAAGGGATGGGGACACCTATAATAGTGTCAACAATAAAAATGAAGTGTAAAACTAAAAAAATAAAATAAAATAAAAAAGAAATCATAAAGTACACACACACACACACACACACTCACACACACACACACAAACAAAAAAAACAACACCCCCCCACACACAATGATAAATCAAAAGCTGCAACCTGGCTGAAAGCAAAACATTTTAAAATCTTGACCTGCTAGCTCCATGATGTTAAGAGAGGCCAGAGTCTATGAAACACTACTATGAAATTATAGAGGTCTGAGTATTTAGTAAGTCTAGACAATGCACTATGATCTGTTGTTGAAAACATCCTATCTATTAAAAGAGTAATATGCAAATTGACTGTCACTCCAACACACAAGATGGCTGCCCCCATGTAGACACAAGATGGCCACCACAAGATGGCCAGCAGGGGCGGGAAGTTGGGAGGGACCAGGCCTGCAGGGGAGAGCAGTTAGGGGTGATGAGGCTGGCAGCGAAGGGCAGTTAGGGGTGACTGGGTTGGCAGGGGAGGGCAGTTGGGAGGGACCAGGCCTGAAGGGGAGGGCAGTTAGGAGTGACCAGGCTGGCAGGGGAGGGCAGTTAGAGGTGACCAGGCCAGCAGGGGAGGGCAGTTAGGGGCAATTGGGCTGGCAGGGGAGCAGATAGGCATCAATCAGGCTGGCAGGGGAGTGGTTAGGGGGTGATCAGGCTGGCAGGCAGAAGCAGTTAGGGGCAATCAGGAAGGCAGGCAGGCGAGCAGTTGGGAGCCAGCAGTCCTGGATTGTGTGAGGGATGTCCGACTTCCTGTTTAGGCAGTTGGGAGCCAGCAGTCCTGGATTGTGAGAGGGATGTCAGGCCTAAACGGGCAGTCAGACATCCCTCAAGAGTTCCCACATTGGAGAGGGTGCAGGCTGGGCTAAGGGACACACACCCCCATGCATGAATTTCGTGCATCAGGCCTCTAGTGTACTCTATAAAATCCATTACTGAGCAGATAACATATCTTTTTAAGATATCAGACCAAAAAATCAAGACCAAAAATATAAGCAAATAAATTAATTAAAAATAATAAGATGTGTTGAATAATTCTAATTAAACATCCCTCTATATATTTTTAATTTTACTAGCTCATTTTATTTGTACAAATTATATTACTTCTAACTTTCTTTTCTATTTTTTAAAATGAAATAATTGTCAATATAGCGTTGACAGAAGCAGGCTTTACTGTCATGAAGAAACTATATTCAGAGGGTTCACGAACTGACTGGAAATCAGGACACTGAATGCCAATCCCCATTCTCTGGCTGACTCAGAGCGACCATCTGCCTGCCATTTAACTTTAGGTTAAGGCAGTGGTCGGCAAACTGCGGCTCGCGAGCCGCAGTTTGCTGCTCTGTTGACTAATGAGTTTGCCGACCACTGGGATAGGGGCTTAATCACAAGGAACAACAACAGCCTGTAATTATTGGAATTGAGAGTCTAGGTCAGTGGTCGGCAAACTCAGTGGTCAACAGAGCGGCAAACCGCAGCACGCGAGCCGCATGTGGCTCACGAGCCGCGGTTTGCAGACCACTAGTAAGGCAATGATTTGCAACCTCTTTCATCTCATGGCATACATAAATGAATTACTAAAATTCTGTGGCACGCCAAATAATATATTTTTTGCTGATTTGACAAAAAAGTATAATTTTTATTCATTCACACTGGAAAGCTATTATTGTGTTGACTCTTGTCACTTTTTTATTTGATAATCTAAGGAAACAGGTCAGGGCCCTTGACTAAATAGTCAGGTATTGCATGTTTTAAAAATTCTTGTGGCACACCAGTTGAGAATCACTGAACTAAGGAATCCTACACAGCCAATATTTTGTTTTTTAAGAGTCTTTTATTTGCTTTAATCAATGGGTTTACCACTTCACTTACCATTTAAATTGGGTGGATTTAAAGTGACAACATTTATAAATAATTTTTAGATATGAGGGTGAATCTTACCGAATGTGATGCAATTTTTTTATTTGTTGTTAACAGTAAGCACAAAAATAACATAGTTGGACATTAGAATATTCATCAATATGTTTGTAAAAAAGATTGTTACTTTTCAGTTAATAAGTGTGCTCAAGAATTTACAGTTTGTATCTAACTAACAACATGCAAATTAAATGTATATTGATATTTTAGGGTTTTCTAAGTTCAATATCATGTCATCTGGGAATACTGACTGTTTTACTTCCTCCTTTCCAATGTGGATACCTTTTATTTCTTCTTCTTGTTTTGTGGCTGTGGCTAGGACTTCCAATTTTATGATGCAAGAGGCATCCCTGTCTTGTTCCCGATTTTAAGGGAAAGACTGGTAGTTTTTGCCCATTGAGCATGATGTTGCCTGTAGGTTTTTTACAGATGGCCTTTATTATGTTGAGGTATGATCCCTCTATTCTCACTTTGCTGAGAGATTTTATCATAAATGGGTGATGGAATTTATAAAATGCTTTTTCTGCATCTATTGATAAGATTATGGAATTTTTATCTTTCATTTTGTAACCATAAAAATCCTAGAAGAAAACATAGGCAGTAAAATCTCAGACATGTCCCAAGTAATATTTTACTGATATATCTCCTAGGGCAATGTAAACAAAAAAAAATAAACAAATGAAACTACATCAAACTAAAAAGCATCTGCACAGCAAAGGAAAACAACAACAAAATGAAAAAGGAGCTCAGTATATGGGAGAACATACTTGCCAATGATAAATTTCATAAGGTGTTAATTTCCAAAATATATAAAGAACTTAATACAACTCAACACCAGAAAGACAAGAAATCCCATTTTAAAAAATGGACAAAGGATCTTGATAGACTCTTCTCCAAATAGATCATATGGATGATCAATAGACATATGAAAAGATGCTCAGTATCACTAATCATCAGAGAGATGCAAATTAAAACCACAATTATATGTCACCTCACACCGGCCAGAAATAAATCAATTTATTTAAAATAAATTTATTGATGCTACCATCAATAAATCAACAAACAAGTGCTGGAGAGGATGTGAAGAAAAAGTAACCATAGTGCACTGTTATTGAGAATGCAGACTGGTGCAGCCACTATGTAAAACAGTATGGAGTCTCTTCAACAAATTAAAATTAGAACTTCCTTTTAACTCAGAGATCCCACTTCTGGGAATATATCCTAAGAATTCTGAAAAATAATATGTATACCCCTATATTCATAGCAGCATTATTTACAACAGCCAAAAGATGGAAATTTCCTAAGTGCCCATCAGTAGATGAGTGGATAAAAGAGCTGTGGTATATTTGCACAATGGAATACTACACTGCTGTAAAATAGAAGGAACTCTTACTCTTTGCAACAGCATGGTTGGAACTGGAGATTATTATGCTAAGCAAAATAAGACAGATAGAGAAAGACAAATATCATGTGACCTCATTTATATGTGATATCTAATGAAGAAAATAAACTAATGTATAAAATAGAACCAGAGGCATGGATACATGTAACACACTGACAGAGGTCAGAGGAGAGGGGATGGAGGGGATTCGATGAAAGAAGGTGAAGGGATTAGCTAAAGCCCATATATGCCTCACCCGTGGACAAAGACAGTGTGGTGAAGGCTAGAGGTAGGGGGCAGAGGTGGGCAAAGGGGGGCGGGGGAATGGAGAACATCTGTAATAGTCTCAACCATTAAAAAATATATAGGGCTAAATTAATTTAAAAGCAGCTCTTCCCTTATATCCTCTAAATAAAAATCAGTGAACACCTGTGAAATAGGCAATGTTTCTGGAGAGCAAAAAGCTAAGTCTTCTATAGACCTAAAGACATGCTACACAGCCCCTGCTCCATTAAATTTGACATTCCATTAAAGTGTAAAAGAAAGTGGAACTCTCTCGTAGAAGAGAATAAAAAATGAATTCAAGACTTCCTCTTCTTTCAGATGAAATAAAAATTATATCTTAAAATTGATGTTGGATAAAAGCCTGAACTTTAAAATATGATTGTAAAAGTTTTACTGTAAAATAAGTGAAGTCAAAATATGTATTAAGCAATATTTTAATACTTACTATGTACAAAATAACTTTTGATAAAGGTTATAAGAATGCAAATAAGTCAGATGTATGGCTTACTCTTAAAGCTAAAAACTACCTGTTAACATTCTATAACATTCCAAGTTAACTATACTCTCCTTTATTGACATGAGTCTTCTTGAGTTTTCCCAGAAGCAAACCCTGTTACAAAGGTTCAAATGTAAGCAATGCATTTGAAAAGTCTTCCCAGAAACACCCATGGTGTATGGGGAAAGCGAAGTGAAACATTTATGAAAGCTGTATTATTAAGCTAGTGACCACTGTGAGAAATTTGAATTTAATTTTCCTGAGGAACTCTGGGAGACAAGGAAACAGTCTCCATGAAAGGAGCATGGGAATTGGGTATTTATTTATTTATTTATTCATTTATTTATTTATTAAATATATTTGTATTGATTTCAGAGAGGAAGGGAGAAGGAGAGAGATAGAAACATCAATGATGAGAAAGAATTATTGATCGGGCTGCCTCCCGCACACCCCTATTGGGGACCGAGCCTGCAACCCAGGTATGTACCCTTGACCAGAATCAAACTCGAGACCCTTCAGTCTGCAGGCCAACACTCTATCCACTGAGCCAATCCAGCTAGGGCAGGGAGCTGGGCATTTATATACCATCTCCCACTAATCATTTTTGGAAGGCTATGGGAGTGGGCATTAACTTCCTAGAACTTCTGCCTCCTGAGAATATGGACAGAGTAGACTCTGGAAACCAAAAAATTCCTCCAGAAAAAGAATTTCTAGTATATTCATTTAGAAGGCACTGCAGTGTGCACAAAATACAGTGAAAACAAGAAATTAGAAAGTCACAAACATCTGTGATTGTCGATCAAGGAAATTCTGTTATTTTGGTGCATCTTGATGGAGTGAGATCTTTTACATTTCCATTTTACATATGAAGAATCTGTTTTAAAAATGTTATCTTGAGGTTAGAATAAAAAAGAAAATAATACTTCAGTGTTTTTGTAGAAACCATCCTTCAGAGATGAATACTCTTTTCTCAATAAAAAACAAAAGTTACACTGATATTTAGCTTTAGAAATCAAATCTGAGCTGTCTAAAAGATATTGTAATTCAGAACTGGAGAGAGTCAGTTTACTAAACTGTCCTCCTTAAATAAATAACAAACACCTCCTCATATTTCAGTTGTAGCAAATTTAGACAAATAAATATTGGATTATTTTATGGTGGATAGAATTTAAGAGAGAAACTCTAGGCAATCAGAGAATTAGTCACAGAATGAGGTTAGTATATAGGAATTATCCTATATAATAAAAGCCTAGGTGGCATCACGCCCTTGCGTGACATCATCACAAGATGGCCACCACAAGATGGCCAGCAGGGGAGGCAGTTGGGGGCAATCAGGCCAGCAGGGAGGGCAGTTGGGAGTGATTGGGCCGGCAGGGGAGGGCAGTTGGGGGGGATCAGGCCAGCAAGGGAGCAGTTAGGTATCAATCAGGCTGGCAGGGGAGCAGTTAGGAGGCGATCAGGCTGGCAGGCAGAAGTGGTTAGGAGTAATCAGGCAGGCACACAGGCGAGTGGTTAGGAGCCAGCAGTACCGGATTGTGAGAGGGATGTCCGACTGCCGGGATCCGGCCTAAACAGGCAGTTGGACATCCCCCAAGGGGTCCCAGATTGGTAAGGTACAGGCTGGGCTGAGGGACACCCCCCCCCTTGCATGAATTTTGTGCACTAGGCCTCTAGTCCTATATAATAAAATCGTAATATGCAAATCGACTGAATGGCCGAACAATGGAATGACCAACTGGGACCACACTATGACACCCACTGGCACCAGGCCAGCCAAGGCAGGTGCTATGCAGTTTGCTCTGGGGCCTGGCCATTGCCCCATGATCACCCTACAGAGGGAGGCCCAGGCCACCACCAACTGGTGGACTGCAGCAGGTGGGAGGGGCCTCCCTCTGCAAGGGAAGCCCAGGTCCTGGGTGCTGGAGGGCAGGGGAAGGAAGGCCTACTCTTGCATGAATTCCATGCATCTGGCCTCTAGTATTCTATGAGATACAGTCTTGCCCATCTTGTTTCATGAAAGAATTGAAGAAGTGAAAAACTAGAAAATAGCCGAAACCGGTTTGGCTCAGTGGATAGAGCGTCGGCCTGCAGACTGAAGGGTCCCAGGTTCGATTCCGGTCAAGGGCATGTACCTTGGTTGTGGGCACATCCCCAGTAGGGGGTGTGCAGGAGGCAGTTGATCGATGTTTCTCTCTCATCGATGTTTCTAGCTCTCTATCCCTCTCCCTTCCTCTCTGTGAAATATCAATAAAATATATTAAAAAATAAAATTAAAAAAAAAAAGAAAAACTAGAAAATAGTTCAGCCTCAGAAGATCTTAACCTAGATTTCCAGAGGGGAGAAATCTCAGACCAGGAGTACCTCCTACACTGGGGAAAAGAATGATAAAATTGGAATCTGTGAAATCAGTAATTTTCTTACTTTATCCATCTTGTGCATAAAATCAATTAGATGAAATATTAGGAAACAGTAATGTTTTAAAATATAAAATATCTAAAAACTAAAATGAGTAAATGTGAAATAAAATTCTACAAAAACATATTTCAAAACCTTAAAATACTTATGCAGAGATTAAAATAATATTATACAGCAATAATATACAAGATTCTGCAATTAGGTTTATAATATGATCCACTGGATAAAAAATATTAATAGAATGTCAATTTTAAATCTAGTTAAAAAATTTTACCACAAACTAAATATAAGTCAAGAAAGTAAAATATTATTACTTAATTTTTTAAAAAGTCAAAGCAAATAATTTTAGTAAGAATTCAAATTTCTTGATTATAAGGATAATACTTCCAATTTAGACTGTATGGAACAGCTCATATCCACAATAAAGCTGTCGATCAGGTTTACTAAAGTTTTAAAGGAATACTATTAAAAGTAGGCATGGGAAAAGATATAGAAGGTCAAGTGTTTGGAAATACCTCATATGAAGAATAATAAATTATGGGAAAAAATGGATGTGTGAAAGCAAGGCTTAGGGTGTCACAATGACTCTTCAAACATTCAAAATGAAAGAAAGAGCAGACATGTTTTCATACTGAAAACTATAGGAAAGCCAATGCCTCCACAATTAAAAAAAAAAACAAAAACTACAAACAAATGCACAAAAATTGAACAAGCACTTAACAGATAGCAAAGGGCTTACCATTGGAAAAGTATTAGCAGAAGATAAGATACTTTTATGTAATATTTCAGCAGAGGAGATTAGGTAGGTTTCAAAGAATATAATATTTATCTTTATCTACCTGATCATATGAAAGATGACAGGAATTTGAGCACTCAGCAGGATATTGACCTGGTCTTTGACTCAGTAGGAGTCTCTACATGCTTAATATAGTTTTAATTTAGTATAACAAAACGTTTTTAATCCTCAACCAAAGATACGTTATTATTGATTTTGAGAGAGAGAGGAGGGAGTAGAGAGAGAGAGACCTACCAGCTACCTAGGTATGCAGACTGACCAGGAAGCAAACCCAAAACCTTTGGTGCATGGGATGACACTCCAACCGACTGAGCCACTGGGCCAGGTCTCACATAAGGATTTCTTTCCTTCTTTTTTTTTTTTTTACAAAGTTCTTTTATAAGGGATTCTAACACTAATTGGAAATTAGATTGGTCATGTTACCCCATGAATAAGTAATTGATAATCAAGCATTATTCATCTGAAGCATACACAAATTATAAAATTCTGTCTTGAAATTTATTAATAGGGTAATCACCATGACAGCAAACTCATTTTTAATAGGCAGTGTAATTACTACATCAAACGTTACTAAGACTTCCCAAACCCAAGGCTAATGTTTTGGGAGGATGGCTGGTGGGTGAGAAAAGTATGCTTAATGAGATTGACTCAAGGCATTAGTTTTCTTCCAGGGCTTGCCATGCTACCCAGATTCCCATTAGCATACTAGTCCTTTTCCTAAACTTTCTTATTCAGAAGTCATGTTGCTGGGTCCAACAAAAATAACTCAAACTACTTGTCAATATTTTTAAACTGTGCAGTTTATAATTCTTTCTAACATGGATAAATTGCATTTGGTGAATAAATTGATAACATGTCGTCCTGATATCCCTAATTTCTCAGGTAAAAATGTAATAAACAAATCTAACAGACAAGGACTAAAAAAAAAAAAAAAAAAAAATCACTGTGTGTTCTCAAAATAAAATGCAGCAATCTACCTAAGTAAAATCAAAGTGGGGAATATGTTTCAGAAAAAAAAGAAGGCTTACAAAATGTTTAATGGATATTGGAAATGATTTGTTTCATGTGTGAACAATGTCTACAAACATGAAAACTTATTAGGATAATGTCTCTCAATCTGATTTCTTTTTTAATTAAAAATATGTTTTAATTAAACCCTAACCTTTAAAGTTGTCTGACTTCTATTACCCTGTGAGTAATACAGTCATGGCTGAGAATAAGTGAAAGAATTAGGTGAACACATTCTCAGAAATTTGTTTTAAATGTCCTCAAGAATCTCAAGGTAAGAAATATATATGAGTTTGAGAACATCAACATTCTGTAAATCCACTTCATTTTTTTTAAAAAAAAACAGAGAATATATAATCTTCCTACAAAAATGGATATCAGGGCTCTTTGGTGAGTGGTAATTGCTTTTTAGAGAAGACAAATGAAACAGTGTTAGTATTAGTATTACTGACTCTAAACAATTCTCAAATCCTAAAATGATAATTTCTTTAATTGACATCTTACATAAGGGGCAGATAATTCTATCTAATGAAAGAGTGATATGCAAATTGACCATCACTCCAACACACAAGATTGCCGCCACCATGTGGTCAAAGATGGATGCCTCCATGTGGACATAAGATGATGCCACAAGATGGCCAGCAGGGGAGGGCAGTTGTGGGCAATCAGGCCAGCAGGGGAGGGTGGTTGGGGGGGAACAAGGCCTGCAGGGGAGGGCAGTTGTGGGCAAACAGGCCAGCAGGGGAGTGCAGTAAGGGGTGACCAGGCTGGCAGAGGAGGGCAGTTGGGGGAAACCAGGATAGCAGGGAAGGACAGTTGCGGGGGACCAGGCCTGCAGGAGAGGGAAGTTGGGAAGGACCAGGACTGCAGGGAGGGCACTTGGGGAAGACCAGGCTTGCAGGGGAGGACAGTTGGGTGAGACCAGGCCTGCAAGGGAGGGCAGTTTGTGGGGACCAGGCCTGCATGGAAGAACAGTTGGGGGGACCAGGCCTGCAGGAGAGGGCAGTTTGGGGGGATCAGGCCTGCAGGGGAGGGCAATTAGGGGTGATCAGGCCAGCAGGGGAGGGCAATTGTGGGTTACCAGGCGTGCAGTGGAGGGCAGTTTGGGGGAACCAGGCCTGCAGGGGAGGGCAATTAGAGGTGATCAGGCCAGCAGGGGAGGACAATTGTGGGTTACCAGGCATGCAGTGGAGGGCAGTTGGGGGCGACCAGGCTGGCAATGGAGGGCAGTTAGGGGTTACTAGGCCAGCAGGGGAAGGCAGTTGGGGGCGACAAGGCCTGCAGGGGAGGACAGTTAGGGGTGATCAGGCCAGCAGGGGGGGCAGTTAGGGGTGATCAGGCAGGCAGGCAGGTGAGCAGTTAGGAGCCAGTGGTCCTGGATTGTGAGAGGAATGTCCAACTGCCGGTTTAGGCCCAATCCTGGGGATCGGGCCTAAACCGGCAGTCAGACATTCCCCGAGGGGTCCCAGATTGGAGAGGGTGCAGGCTGGGCTGAGGGCCCCCCCCATGCATGAATTTCATGCACTGGGTCTCTAGTATGCTCATAAAAACACAGGATATAACTAGTACCCTGGTTTGATAACTAACATTTCCATGGTGAAATCTAGGATTCTATTTTTATTTAAATTTCAAAATCTGAAGGCAACCAAGAAAACCTTAAATAAACAAATCCTATCTAATAAAAGAATAATATGCAAATTGACCATCACTCCAACACACAAGATGGCTGCCCCCATGTGGACACAAGATGGCCAGCAGGGGAGGGCAGTTGGGAGGGACCAGGCCTGCAAGGGAAGGCAGTTGTGGGCAATCAAGCCTGCAGGGGAGGGCAGTTAGGGGTGACCAGGCCTGCATGGGAGGACAGTTAGGGGCAAACAGGCTGGCAGGTGAGCAGTTAGGCATGGATCAGGCTGGCAGGGGAGTGGTTAGTAGGTGATCAGGCTGGCAGGCAGAAGCAGTTAGGGGCAATCAGGCAGGCAGGCAAGCGAGCAGTTGGGAACTAGCAGTCCTGGATTGTAAGAGGGATGTCTGACGCCTATTTAGGCCCGATTTCAGTGGGCCTAAACGGGCAGTTGGATCAGGCCTGAATGGGCAGTCGGACATCCCTCAAGGAGCCCCAGATGGAGAGGATACAGGCTGGGCTGAGGGACACATCAATGCCCCCTCCCCCACCCCCCGTGCATGATTTTCATGCACCGGGCCTCTAGTTATTCATATGGCCTGAAAACATTGGCAGTACATTTCAACACAATCTTACACTCCATCTTTCAAATTACACTTTCATTCTTACTCTGAAACCACCATCTTAGCCACTATTACACCAAACACAGATCACTTAATCTCTTTTCTGCACCTTTAATTAAGCTGCTCACTCATTGCAGAATATATTTTACCTCCCCTTTATTTATACCTTATACCCTATTTATTTATATCCCACTGTGTCAAGAACCCTGAAGGGTCTCATATTTTCCCTATTTGCTGGCTAACATGTTCCCTTGCCACAGTTTCATGGATGCTGAGAGAAAACATGAGACTCCTGGTCAGAAACAAATGATTTTATTACTCACTAGAGGACTAGTGCACAAATTTGTGCATGGATGGGGTCTGGCTGCCCCTCCCCCCCCCACCCATCAGGGCAGATCTGGCTGGGCCAGCTGGGGATAGGGGATATGGGAGGTTGGCTGGCTGGCCCCACCCACGATCTGGTTGGAGGGGGCCAATTGGAGGTGGGGCAAGCTCGGGAGAGGGCTAGTGGGTGGTTGGCAGGCCAACCCAGCCCCTGATAGGGATGGGGGGTGCTGATTGGGGGTGGGGCTGGCTTGGGGGATGGGCCATGGTTGTTGGCAGGTGGGCCCAATCCAAGATTGGGATGGGGGGTGATCTGGGGTGGCTCCAGCCAGGGGGAAGGGCCGAGGGCCGTTCACCAGCTGGCCCTGCCCCGATTGGGATGGGGGGGTCAATCAGGGGCAGGGCTGGCCGGGATGGGGCCACAGGTGGTTGGCTAGCTGGCCCCGCCCCCTGGTCAAACTCCCAGTTGAACTCCTGGATGAGGGGACAATTTGCATATTGGCCTTTTATTATATAGGATGTCTCATAAGTCTGAGCCTAATCCTATATAATGAAGAGGTAATATGCAAATTGACACTCATGCCCTCACAAGATGGCTGCCTACAACCAGGGCAACAGGGGAGTTACTGAGGGATGGCCAAACGACTGAACAGCAGGCTGCATGGGGTGACCAGGCCAGTGGGAGGGGGGCAGTTGGGGGCAACCAGGCTGGTGGTGAGGGCAGTTAGGGGTGACCAGGCTGACAGAGGGGGGGTGCAATTGGGGTTGACCAGGCTGTCAGGGGGAAGTGAGGGGCAACTAGCCTAGTGGGCAGACAGTTGGGGGCAACCAGGCTGGCAGGGGGGCAGTTAGGGGCGATCAGGCTGCCACGCAGAGGCAGTAAGGGGCTATCAGGCCGGCAGGCAGGTGAGTGATTAGGAGCCAGCAGTCCAGGATTGTGAGAGGGATTGGGCCTAAACCAGCAGTCATACATCCCCCAAGGGGTTCTGGATTGGAGAGGGTACAGGTTGGGCTGAGGGAATCCCCCCAGTGCGCAAATTTCTCTCAGGCCAGGCCGAGGGACCCCACGAGTGCACCAGGCCTCTAAGGTTTTCATAAGTTCTCATTCTCCCTCATTTTCTAAGAGGACAATGTGGGAGAAGCCCAAGTAAAGATTGTACACACTATTTCTGACTTGTCTAAGGAATCCTGAGCCTAGGAAACTTGTATGACCTTAAAAATGTTCTGCTACCTTATCTGACCAATCTTTGCCCCTTAGGGAGACATTATCTTTAATATTCTGATCAGGAAACAAATCTGCCTTCTGCCCTGGAGGCAAATACTATCTCTAATAACCCAGAGTGCTTGTTACACAAACAATCTTGAAAAAAAGAAAGTTCGAGACAAAAACTGCCAAAAGATATGTTGAAATGCAACAAAGAATTGTCTTTCAAATTTCATATTTCAAACTACAAAGTAAACTTACTTTTTCATGATAAGAGGACACGATACCCTCTCATTTCTGGCACTATGCTGGCACTATGTCTGTGCCACTTGACAAGTCATTCATGTTGTGTGACATTATTTATATTTATTTTATTGCTTAATATTTGTATTCCATTTATATATATTATATATTCATTGTCTCTTTAAGTAGTTTAAACTCCATGGATGTACAAATAATATAATAAATTATAGGCCTGGTGCATGAATTCGTGCACTGGTGGGGTCCTGTGGCCTGGACTGAGGGGATCAGGCCAAAACTGGCTCTCCAACAATCCCCTGAGGGATCCTGGATTGCAAGAGGGTGCAGGCCAGGCCGAGGGACCCCATGAGTGCACAATTGTGGCTGGGGAGGGATCATAGGAGGGCTCCAGGGCGTATCCAGCCTGTCTCATCCAGTCCCCATCATCTGGACCCCAGCAGCAAGCTAACATACCAGTCAGAGCGTCTGCCCCCTGGTGGTCAGTGCACATCATAGCGACTGGTTGAATAGTTGAACAGTCGGACACTTAGCATATTAGGCTTTTATTATGTAGGAATCCTGCTGGCCTAACAAAATTGAGTGAAACTGTATTTTAAGTAGCCACTCAAATATTTTTTGAATAAATAAAAAAGAGTAAGCACTTATTTCTTAAATGATTCATCCCAAACAATGTGTAAAAAATGCTAGTAGAGATGAAATGGTTTTATTCTATCATTGGGGGAAATAATGATTTAGAATGTGGCAGCCACTTTTTCTATGCTATTGTCTCTTCTTTACTTATCAAATATATTTTTGTTTATTTGGTGTAAAATATCAAGAAATATCAATTCTTATGAAGAATTTAAGAAAGGTAAATCTAGAATTAAATTTTTGAATTGACAACAATCATAAAATTTGGAATGAAATTAGTTTTTACTTTTAGGAGCTTAATATTAATAGAAAAGGCCTTGTAGGAAAAATATTTAAAACTATATTTTATGAATTTAAAAAATTAAATTATAATATATCATATAGTTTAGAAAGTCAAATAATTATAAAAAACTCAACCTCAAGTATTTCTGAGACCCAGAGACTATCTTTTCAATGCATATTTAAACGTTCTTGGTTTTGCCTTTATAATCCTGAATGTTTAATTGATATATATATATTTTTTCATTGTCACAATGTCTTACTGATTTCTTCCTGTTGAAGACTTTAGCTTTCCCATACTAACCCTCTCCTATCATATTTTTTATGTCAAGTACTGTTGATATTATTGACCACATATCCTTCACAGTTGAACCTAGTAGTATATTTAGATTACATTTAATTTCATATAACTTTTTCTTTGTCTTCTTTTAATAATGTCAACATTTTATTTCCTCAATTTTATGTGTACCTTTCCAACCATATTATTAAGCTTTCCATGAGAAATGTAAAATTCCTCCCGAATATATCGGGTAACCCACCAGCTGCATCTTTTCACGAAGACATCCTGCAAAGAGCCTTTGTATCCCCGCTACAGTCTGTCGTGGTTGCTTTTGAGTCCCAACGGACAGCTATCATCTTGGTGTGTTGCTTCATTATCATCCTGGAATTCCCGTCTATATTTTCCTATACATAATCTCCTAAAAAATTACAACTCCTTCTCTGTCTTGATTTAATTCCTAGTTTTGGTAACACATACACAAAAAGTAGCATCCCGAGAAAGAAAACACTGCAGAAAAATTTAGAAATCCTATAGATCTAAAAATGTCTTCCATCTTCTTTGATATTAAAAAAAAAAAAAGTCTGGCTGCACGTAAAATTCTATTTTAGAAATATTTTTCTACAGAAGTCCAAAAGCTTTACTCAATTGTCTTCTAGCTTCCTGATTTCTATTGAGAACTGTGCCATTTTTATTTTAATTTTTTATATGTAACCATTTTAGAAAAAAACTAAAACTTTGGAAACTTTTAAGATCTTCCTTTAGCTCTCACTGTTTTAAGTTGCAGGTTGATGTGTTTTGATGTGAACAGTGTTTACTCTGTCATGCCAGGCACTTAGTGGGCCCTTTCTAATGGAAACAAACACCCAAATACTATAATGGGAAATTTTCTTAAAGCATAATTTCTTCATCTCTCTTTTCTCTGTTTGGAATATTTATTCAAAGGTTAGCTCAGCTGCACTAATTCTGCAATTCTTATCTTCTCTCTCTTGTTCCAACCCTTTGATTGTTAAATTTTGTTTTACTCTCTGTAAGAGTTTTTCAAATTTATCTTTCATCCCTTCTAATGATTTTTGTTACCATTTTTACTATTCTAAGTTTTTTTTATATTCTCTAAAAATTCCTTCTTTTTACTTTCCTCTTGTTATATGAATGCAATTTTTCTCTTTTGTTCTAAGAAAACTAATTTTAAAAAATCAATAATTTTGTTTTGTCTTATATTTTAGCCCCCTGTATTAACCTTGTTTCCTGGATTCTTTTCCCATATCTTTGCCTTGGTCTCTCTCTCTCACTCGCTCTTGCTCTAGCTCTCACTCTTCCCCTCTCTTTTTTCCTCAAAAGATTGTCTCAAATGTCTATCTTCTGATATATTCACATCTAATAGTCAGTTTTAAAAGGACTTATTGGCAGCTCTGTTGATCAACAGTAGTCTTAATTGTGAGTATATTTACTTAGCTATTTCAACAGGGCCCTTACTTGTCAGAAAAACATAGCCTTTTCTCCAGTGCATCAGTGTTCCTAGACAAGAATTGTCTAATTTTCTGACTAGAAGGCATTCTCTGACCAATAGTGGGAAAAGACTGTGATGAATATGTAAACTTTCACTTAATAACCTTTAAGAATTGCAGTATGTTGCTTCTTGTTTTTGATGATTCCAGAAATTTTAAAATATGTTTTTATTGATTTGAGAGAGAGAGGAAAAAAGAGGTATACAGAGATACAATCATCAATGAGACAGATGGATCAGTTGCCTCCTGCATGACCCCTTTTGGGGATTGAGCCTGCAACCCGGCATGTGCCCTGAAGAGGAATCTAAACGGTGACCTCAACCACTGAACCACACTGGCTGAGTTGAGATTTTTTAATTCAAAGTTTCTCTGTACTCTATTGTTTTCTTCAGAGCTTATAGATCTTTCCCTTTTTACAAAGTTCCTTTGGTTCAATGTCTCACCAAACAAACAAAACATAAAAACCAACAAAAACACTACCCTTCTGTAGGGATTCACTGAGAAGTTGGCAAAAGACAGGAGGTGGTTAGGCATTGAAACAATTCTTCTGATTTTAGACTTAATTATACTCTTACTCTAAGAACTAAAAGGTGGCTCCAATTCTTGAGCCTTTTAAAGGTTCTGTCACATAAGCATACCTAGTTCTATCCATACTGACAGTTTTGATGTATTCTAAGCAGTGGCCATTTCTTGACCTGATTCTTTTCCTTCATAATTGTTTTTCTGCCATCTCCTTTCTCATTCTCTCTACCCCTATTTATATGTATTTTGTTGTTGTGATTGATATTTATCCTTTTAATATTGTTTTAGTATTGATGCATAGGGAGAAGACATAAAGAATGCATATATTTAAAGCAACAGGTTTAGCCCTAGCCATTTGGCTCAGTGGATAGAGTGTTGGCCTGTGGATTGAAGGGTCCCACGTTCGATTCCGGTCACAGGCACATGCCCAAGTTGTGGGCTCGATCCTAATGGGGGACATGCAGGAACAGCCTATCAATGATTATCTGTCATCATTGATGTTTCTATTTCTCTCTCACTCTCCCTTCTGCTCTAAAATCAATAAAAATATATTTAAACAAAAACCAAAAAAGAAAAAAAAACAGCAGGTTTAAATAAAACTAATTCTACATGTTTCTCTTAAACATATAGCTATTAGTTTTCAGAATCTCCTAAGAAAGTAGCTTCTCAGAGTCTGACAACTGGATGCTCAGAGCCTAGTGCAATTAATTGGCTTTTGATAAAAACAAATATTTGTATACATGAGTAGGCCAGATATTATGAAAAAAAATTTAATTCATTATGTGATCATGAAATCTGCCCTTTTATAAATAAACTATTATTAAGGAATTATACTTCAGGTAATTCTTATAATGCATTTATAATTCTTAGAAAAGAAAAAGATAGGTTATATTAAATTGAGGAAGATAATTATAATATTTTTTCAAAATAATAATACAGAACCAATCATATTCTTGATTGAAACAGTAAACAAACAAAAAATACATTTTGCAATTGCTTTATAAAATCAAAGTGAACTAATCTGTTTAACACAAGAAATTTTAGAAAATTAAATGGACAGAATTACTAATTTACATTATTTAATTTCCTCAAATTCATTAAAATATTGATATAGTGTCACAAATATTTCAAAATATGTCTAATAAAAATAACCTCATTTTATATTAATCAATTGTAGCAGATTCTTCTTTCCTGAAAGTAAATTTCTTCATCAAAATAATAAGGGGTTATGCCCTAACTGGTTTGGCTCAGTGGATAGAGCATCGGCCTGAAGACTGAATGGTCCCAGGTTCGATTCGGGTCAAAGGCATGTACCTTGGTTGTGGGCACATCCCCAGTAGAGGGTGTGGAGGAGCCAGCTGATCAATGTTTCTCTCTCATCGATTTTTCCAACTCTCTATCCCTCTCCCTTCCTCTCTGTAAAAAATCAATAAAATATATTTTTTAAAAATTAAAAAAAATAATAAGGGATTATAACTTTAGATAGGTATTAGCTCTCAAATCTAGAAAGTAATGATCAGAACATGAAATTTAGTGAGATATATATTTTCACAATTTGGATAATGCTCCAGAACTAGTGATGGCCAGAAAATTAATATTTTATGGGGCAATTTTTATAGGCAACCTATCACAAGAAGTTAAAGGCTAAATTATAATATTAATTATTTAAAAATTTGTTATATCCATGCCATAGTCTGCCTCAATTTGTTATTGCAAATATAATCTTTACCTGCAGATTTTTTGGGGTTTTTTTTGTAATTTTATTTTATGCCCATCTTGTGTTTTATGTTCTCTTACGATTGATGAAAGTTCCACTTGTGGAACCAATTTAGAAAATGAAATATAAATGCATCCAGTACAGGTGGTTATTCTAAAACCACGACTCCAACAGGAAAATAGCTCTTACTGTTTTAGCATTTTCTAAAATACTTAAAGCAAAGGGCCTGAAGTAAAGTAGCTCACTTGTTTATGGTTCACAAAAATGACTATCCAATCAAGCAGTCCCACATCAAATACTAAAAATCCCAGCACTGCTATATGTAACACTGTAATCTCATTTTAGGCACCAAGGCTGCCAAATTTAAACATAGCATTAATAAGTTAGTTACCTTCTTATTAACAGTGATAGAACTTGTTTAAACTTGTGAAGTTTCATGTACAGAAAACATAGTTAAACCTAAAAACTGTTGTCTTCAAGTATGTTATATTTGGAACAGGTGAATTCATCAAATAGGCCTAATTGTCTCTATTGTAAAGTGTTCCTATCAGTCAGAAATTTTTGCAAAATTATTATCTGAAGGAGTTTATTTATCCAAACCTTCAAGAAAGGCATAACTCCTGAAAACACATGTCTCGATCCCATACAGAAAGATCTCTGGCATTCCTTGGAAAATTTACATCCATAGAGTCCATAATTGAATACATTTTATTGTCCTATATAATATAATTTTAGACAGCTTTCTAATAAATCCTGGCCACCAAAAAATACTGAAAATAGTGCTTCATCATGATTTGCATCAAAGTGACATTTCACTTAAACAACATAGAACAAAATGTTAGTTCAGGTTAGTGGGAAACATCCTAGAGGAAGTCAAAGAAGTAGGGAACAGAGCTAGCCTTCAGGAACGTGACACAAGCCTTTCACTATCAGGGACTGACAAAACGGGAAGGACCATTGCTATCATTCCCACCAAACTGTGCAATAGGAACTAAGTCACTGAGGCACTACTGAGTCTAGACAGCCAGAGATATGAACAGAGAGAAGAGCGGATGCAATGCAGAATAGTACAGAAAAGGTTTTGTAGGAAGAAGGGGAGAAAGGAATGTTTTTAAGAGTCCTTAAAAATGTCAGTTCCCTCTTTGTATTAGATTGTTAACCAAAATATATTTTTAAATTGTTATTATTAAACCTATTGTGGCAATACAAGTCACAAACTCTTATTCATAACCTTTGGGGAGTGTTTTTTGGAATATTTTGGATTTAAGGAAGGTAATATGGTACATTTACCATGTATTATATGACACACTCAGTTGGATCTGGGGCAAAGCTGTGTAATCAAAGACATTTTTTTCCTGAGCAAAACGTGAGTATTCATACAAAGTAGAGTAAATAAACTGTATAAAGTATCTTCTATTTTTTTTTCTATTACAGTTAGTTCAGGTCAGATGTTGCCATCTAACTAGATCACATCAAGTTTTGCTAAAAGAAGTTACCTATAAAACCTAACAAAAAAATATATACTCATTCAATTTTCAGAACATTTTAGATTTTAGAATTGTAATTAGGTATTAAAGCTGTGTATTTTAAAAATTTATTACCAAATTACAATAACAAAATGCTTCTGTAACTTCTAAGTAGTCATATTATAGAAGCATTTAATTCATTTAAAGTAAATTTAGTTTAAAATTATATATGAATAGAAATACTAAAAATATTTTTAAAAGTATATGTAACAGGAGAAGGTGCTATATACTGAGGTTGGGAAGTGTATGGGTAAGGCCAAGCTGTGTGCCAGTGCGGACGGGAAGATGACATGCAGATGCCCAAGTTAGTCCGAGAAATGCCTAAGGGACTAGAACAATGGATTTCTTCTCTCTCATCCTTTCCAGAAAGGTAGCAAGCACCTGAATGTGGAAGGCTAATCACAAATAAAGCCCTGTCACCCAATGCTCAGTCACCTGAATAATTAATGATATTCAACATGGGATCTGATAAATATATCTTGTGTAGTTCCAATCACTTTTCTAACTATGCAACACCTGTCATGCATTGAAAGAAAAGGAAATAGAACAGAATGAAATATAGGTAGTAAACCCGGAATTCTTTACTTGTTACTTATGCCTGAATTACTTTAAGGCAAGAAAAAATCCTGTTATTCTAACACTAAGGAGTTAATAAATAAAATTTAAGTTCTTCTAAAGAGACAATGGAATGGTGAATAAACCTGTTAAAAATGTCAAAATGATTGCAGGTCTTTAATTCGTTTTGGTGGGGAAGAAAGTAAAGAGACCAAAAGGATTTTAAGTGTATTTGTTAACAGCAAAAAGTGGAAAAATGAGACTAAGAACTAAAATAAATCAATAAACACTTACCACGTGGCATATTTTTTGAGGTTCTGACTATTTTCAACAGAGTTGGATCAAAACCAGTCAACACAGAGATTTTGGCATTTTACTATCAAATAGCTCTACATATATGATAAGCATTTAAAAATCAAGAATAGTTAAAATTACACATGTGTAAAATTAACAAGCACTCAACACTACTAATTCATTGGTGAAATATTCAATTATATTTATTGTTTTATTCATTTGATTCTTAAATGTTCTTTAAATAATATGTATTATTTTATCATAAAATTATGAAATTTTCTATAGGAGATTCTTTCTTAGGGAAATATATTAAATGAGGTATCATCTTATATACCTCTCATTCTCAACTAAATAGTGCTTAATCAGTTTTCTGGAAAATTTACTTACAGTACACATCCACTCTGATTGACTTTATCGCTGGGGACCCCAAGCCATTCTCTGCTTTACAGTAATACCGGCCTCCTTGGTTTCGCTGAATATTTGTAATCCTTAAAGTCTCATTGAAGACACTTGAGTCTTGGAATCTGTCAGAGGCACTTCCTGCTGTTTTGGTCCACCTGATCTGAGCAAGCATCAACAAAGATTGTTACTTTAGGTTGGTTTTCTCAAAGAAATATCAAAAATCAAATCATTTGAAGAATTTTCTTTCAGATCTACTACACTGCAATCCCTGGCAAGTTACGAAAATTTAAAAAGAAAAATTTATACATATACTATAACTAACTTATAAAATTTTAAGTACAATGTTATAATCGTATAGTGTATGTAATTTTAATTCAATTGCATAGAATTTATCAATAGCTTAATCAGTGTGGAGGACAAATAAATATAATATAAAGAAAGTTAAAAATATTTAGAATAGTCACCCCTAATATGTAGTTTCAGTTTCTGCCATTTCAGTTACTTGTGGTCAACCCCAGTCTGAAATATTACATGGAAAATTCCAGAAATAAATAATTCATATGGTTAAATTGCACACTGCTGTTCTGAGTTACATGATGAAATTTCACACCATCCCACTCTATCTTGCCCAGGATGTAAATCAACCCTTTATCACTTAGTAGCCTTCAGTTATCACATCTACTGTTATGATATCACAGTGCTTGTGTTTAAATAAACTTTATGTTTTTAATAATGGTTCCTAGCCCACTCACATAACTTTTATTACAGTATATTGGTATAATTGTCCTATTTTTATTATTAGTTATTATTGTTAATCTCTTACTTTGCCTAATTCATAAATTAAGGAATGCATGTATAAGAAAAAAACAGTATATATAGGGTTCCTTACTATCCACAGTTTCAGGCATCCACTGAGGGTCTTATAAGTACACCTGAGAGCAAGTGGGGATCTACTGAAGTAAGTTGTAAATACTAATTAGTTTCTCTTTTTTGTTGAGCAGTTAAATTTTTCTTTTATATTTTCCAAACCCTGTAAGATACTTTTATTAGCACAGGTACTACAGGTAGGCTCTCAATTTCTTTTTGAACAAGCTTCATTATTTTATTTTAATTTTTCTGTTTGATTTGGATAATCCTATATAATAAAAGGCTAATATGCAAGCAGACAGAACAGTGGAACAACCAAACAACTGAACAACCTGTCGCTATGACATGTGCTGACCACCAGGGAGCGCACACAGAACATGGTAGGCATCAGCAGCAGGCAGCAGAGCACGGAACATGGCGGGTGTCAGCCACAGTGGGATGGTGGGGCAGATGAGCAGGGGCGCCAGACCAAGGCCGCCTGTCGCTGTCATAGGGGCAACCCTCTGGCGCTCACTGAAAATTCTTTGCTCCTGCGCATTGTGGTCCCATCCAGCACTCGCATCTGCTGCTGACACTGACCCCGTTCACACCCACTGCCAGCTCTGGAGCTGCCTCTTGCACCCACTGCCAGCAACAGCCTGCTCGTACCCACTGCCAGCGCCGGCCCCACTCACACCGATAGCCAGTGCCAGTGCTGCTCACACTTACTTCCAGTGCCCAGCACCGGTCCTAATCACTTAGCACCATCAGTGGGTGCAAGTGACGGCTGCTGGCCCCAATTGCCCCTGAGGTCTTCACCACCTCCCCCTGCTCTGAGGGGTGATTGGTGAAGCAGTCACTGGTCGAACCCACTAATGGCACTGGCCATGCTCATACCCACTGCTGGTGCTGGCCCCAATCGCTCTGCACCATCAGCAGTTGTGAGCTTGGCAGGCACCATCAGCCCATGGGAGCAGCAATGGCGGCAGTGGGGCGGCTGGCAGACAGGGGACCAGGGGCTGTGGTGGGAGGGGCAAGGCAGGGGTGTAGAGAATGGGCTGAGACCTGCCCCTATGTCCACTGCAGCCTCTCAGTCCACAGTTCCTTTCAAGGTGCACGAATTTGTGCACTAGGCCCCTAGTTTAAGAATATTGTTGTAATGGCTTATTGAGAGTACTAGAGGCCTGGTGCACAAAATTTGTGCACAGGGAGTGGGTCTCTAGGCACCAACCTGCACCCTCTCACAATCCAGACCTCTGGCTCCTAACCGTTCTCCAGCCTGCCTGCCTGATCTCCCCTAACCACTCACTTGCCTGCCTCTTGCCCCTGTTTGTCTTCCTGCCTGATCACCACTAACCACCTCTGACTGCCTGCCTGATCACCCCTAACTACTCACCTGCCTGCCTGATCGCCCCTAACCACTCTGCCTGCCTGCCTGATTGCCCCTAACCACCTCTGCCTCAGCCCCCATGGCAGCAGCTTCATCTGGAAGGACGTCCAGATGATCTCTAGAAAGTTGTTTGGCTGTCTAGACTAATTAGAATATTATGCTTTTATTATTATAGATATGTAATTTTACACACCTGGTTGCTAAAAATCCTTTTTTATGGCTTTGCTTTAATAAGCCCACAAATGACTTGTCAATTTTGATCATTAGAATTCACTTTACATCAATAATTATTTCCAAAAAATGTGCAAACTTTCCCAAAGAGAACACCTGTATTACACTGCCAAAGCATTTTCAATATATAAAACATTCAATTATAAATAATACTCTTCTTTTAAACACAGCTGTGTACAGCAGACTTAGTTTTTGCTAGCAATAAAGACACATTTAACTCAAGTTTTGTGTTATTTTAATTTATAAAACCTGAACAAAAGCCACATGATGGTTCTGTAAAATGATAAGAAGTAAAAATAATTTTTTTCTCTTTTTCCCTGCTGTACAATATATATTTGCTTATTTTTATTTTTAGGTTGAGAAATGGCAGGTAGAAATCCTCTGAAAACACACAGGCAGAACCATGGAAAAAACAGTCTTCAAAATTGAAATCCTGTAATACTACCATTATTTAAGCTATTTTTATATAATGTTAAAGTTTATGATCTAGTGACATTAAAAGTATTTTTTAAAAGTTATCCAAGTAATTAAACTATCAATATGAATATAATCATACCTGCCCTTAATTGTGAGTGAAATGAAAATATTACTTAGAGATGATGAAAACTCAGTAATTCACAAAATTAAATATCAAATGTTTATTCAACACCTACTCTACGCATGGAGTATACACAGAAATAAAAGACATGATTTCTGATTTCAAGTAGTTTATAAGCTGATTACTAATATATATATATATATATATATATATATATATATATATATATATATACTAGAGGCCCAGTGCACGAAACTTGTGCACGGGGTGGGGGGGGTGTCCCTTAGCCCAGCCTGCCCCTTTCCAATCTGGGACACCTCGAGGGATGTCCAACTGCCCGTTTAGCCCCGATTCTGGTAGGATCGGGCCTAAATAGGCAGTCGGACATCCCTCTCACAATCCAGGACTGCTGGCTCCCAACTGCTCACCTGCCTGCCTTCTTGATTGCCCCTAACTGCTTCTGCCTGCCAGCCTGATCACCCCCAACCACTCCCCTGCCAGCCTAATTGATGCCTAACTGCTCCCCTGCCAGCCTGTTTGCCCCTAACTGCCCTCCCCTGTAGGCCTGGTCACCCCCAACTGCCCTCCCATGCAAGCCTGGTCACCCTTAACTGCCCTTCCCTGCAGGCCCCGTCACCCCCAACTGCCCTCCCCTGCTGGCCTAATCACCTACAACTGCCCTCCCTTGCAGGCCTGGTCCCTCCCAACTGCCCTCCCCTGCTGGCCATCTTGTGGTGGCCATCTTATGTCCACATGGGGGCAGCCATTTTGACCACATGGGGGTCAGCCATCTTGTGTGTTGGAGTGATGGTCAATCTGCATATTACTCTTTTATTAGATAGAATAGAGGCCTGGTGCATGGGTGGGGGCCAGCTGGTTTGCCCTGAAGTGTGTCCCAGATCAGGGTGGGGGTTCCCTTGGGGCATGGGGCAGCCTGGGCGAGGGGCCTGTGGTGGTTTTCAGGGCTGCCACACACCCCGGCGACCCAAGTGGAGGCCCTGGGATCTGGGATTTATTTATCTTCTATAATTGAAACTTTATAGCCTTTTGTTGGGATTTATTTGTCTTCTACTAGTGGCCCGGTGCACAAAATTCGTGCACATTAAAAAGGGATTAATTAGAGGAAATAATTTAATATTGCTATTTGCCCTTTCTCTATAATAGAAGTGTCAGAAATGAAAGAAAATTAATAAAATGTATAAGAAAACCTTCCTCCTGTCAGAGTCTGGGGTGCACCAGAATCCCACCCACCCACATGCACCTCAAAATCACGTGAGACCCAGATCTAGCAGGCCCCTGCCCCCATTGGGCTAGATCCAGACCTGGCCAGTCCCACCCTTGTCAAGCCCCACCAGGCAGGGGACTTAGCCTCAGGTCCCCTGGACTGGCTCCAGGACAGGGGGTGTGGCCTAAGGTCCCCCAACCTAGACCAGGGCTGGGGGCATGCCTTGAGGTCCCCTGTCAAGCCCTGCTGGGTGGGGGGCATGGCCTGAGTTCCCCCATCAAGCCTCACCAGGTGAGGGGGCACAGCCTCAGGTCCCCCGGCCCAGCACTGGGAGGGGGGCACAGCCTCAGGTCCCCCGTCAAGCCCCACTGGCAGGGCGGGTACATCTCAGGTCCCCCATCAAGCCCTGCTGGGCGGGGGGCATGGCCTGAGTTCCCTGACCCAGCACTGGGGGTGCACCTTGAGGTCCCCTGTCAAGCCCCATTGGGTGGGGAGCATGGCCTGAGGTCCCCTGTCAAGCCTCACCAGGTGAGGGGGTGCAGCCTCAGGTCCCCCGGCCCAGCACTGGGAGGGGGGCACAGCCTCAGGTCCCCCGTCAAGCCCCACTGGCAGGGCGGGTACATCTCAGGTCCCCCATCAAGCCCTGTTGGGCAGGGGGCATGGCCTGAGTTCCCCTGACCCAGCACTGGGGGTGCACCTTGAGGTCCCCTGTCAAGCCCCATTGGGTGGGGAGCATGGCCTGAGGTCCCCTGTCAAGCCTCACCAGGTGAGGGGGTGCAGCCTCAGGTCCCCTGGCCTGGTGATGGGGCGGGGGCATGGCCTGAAGTCCCCTGTCAAGCCCCACCTGGTGGGGGATGCGGCCTGAGGTCCCCAACCTGCTGCTGGGGCGGGGGGAGCAGCCTGAGGTTTCCTAGCCCAGCACCAGGACAGGAAGCCCACCTAGAGGTCCCCATCAAGCCCTGCTGGGCAGTAGTCATGGCCTGAGTTCCCCTGGCCTGGCAGCAGGGCAGAAGGCTCAGCCTGAGGTCCCCTGTCAAGCCCAGCCAGGCAGGGGGGTGCAGCCTCAGGTCCCCTGGCCTGGTGCTGGGGCGGGGGGCGTGGCCTGAGGTCCCCCATCAAGCCCTGCTGGGCGGGGGGTGCAGTCTGAGGTTCTCTAGCCCAGCACCAGGATGTGACCCCCACCTTGAGGTCCCCTGTCAAGCACCACTGGGTAGGGGGCATGACCTCAGGTCCTCTGGCCTGGCACCAGGGTGGGGAGCATGGCCTGAGGTCTCCCAGTCTGACTCCAGGGTTGGGGGCATAGCCTGAGTCCCCTTTCCAGACCTGCCTGGTGGGGGATGCAGCTTGAGGTCCCCTGTCAAGCCCTACAGGGGCGGGGGAGGGCATAGCCTCAGGTTCCTGCTGATTGCTCATTAAGGCTCCTTATGGGAACTTGGCTTCAGCTGTGGGTGCAGACATCTTTGTGATGGAGTGATGGTCAATTAGCAAATTCCCTCTTTATTAGATAGGATAATTGAAACTTTGTAGCCTTGAGTGGAGGCCTAGGCCAGCCAGGGTGTGTGGAAAGCTTGGCTTCCTCCATTGCCGGGGAAACCCAAGCCTCCTGCTCTCTCCGTGGCCACAGCCATCTTGGTTGGGTTAATTTGCATACTCACTCCTGATTGGATGGTGGGTGTGGCTTATGGGTGTAGCAGAGTGATGGTTAATTTGCATATTACTCTTCTATTAGAAAGGAGATATATATATATATATATATATATATATATATATATATATATATATGCCTAAGCGACCATTGCAATCGAACAGATGACCAAACAGGCTGTGTGGGGCGATTAGGCCAACAGGGGCTTTAGTGAGGAGTGACCAAAGGACCAAGCAGCAGGCTGTGTGGGGCCACCAGTCCTGCAGGGGGGGATGTTGGGGTGACCAGGGCAGCAGGGGGGGGGGCAGTGAGGTGCAATCAGGCTGGCAGAGGGGGGCAGTTAGGGGTGACCAGGCCATCAGGCGGGGGGATGCAGTTGGGGGTGACCAGGCCAGCAGGGGGGGGCAGTTAGGGGTGATCAGGCAGGCAGGCAGGTGAGCAGTTAGGAGCCAGTGGTCCTGGATTGTGAGAGGAATGTCCAACTGCCGGTTTAGGCCCGATCCTGGGGATCGGGCCTAAACCAGCAGTCAGACATTCCCAGAGGGGTCCCAGATTGGAGAGGGTGCAGGCTGGGCTGAGGGGACCCCCCCCCATGCATGAATTTCGTGCACTGGGTCTCTAGTATGCTCATAAAAACACAGGATATAACTAGTACCCTGGTTTGATAACTAACATTTCCATGGTGAAATCTAGGATTCTATTTTTATTTAAATTTGCCCCCATGTCAGGGGGGATCGCCACAAGATGGCCAGCAGGGGAGGGCAGTTGGGAGGGACCAGGCCTGCAAGGGACGGCAGTTGGGGGCGATCAAGCCTGCAGGGGAGAGCAGTTGGGGGGGACCAGGCTGGCAGAGGAGGGAAGTTGGGAGCAACCAGGCCTGCAGGGAAGGGCAGTTGGGGAGGGACCCAGACCTGCAGGGGAGAGCAGTTGGCGGGGACAAGGCCTGCAGGGGAGGGCAGTTAGAGGTAACCAGGCCTGCAGGGGAGGGCAGTTAGGGGTGACCAGGCCTGCATGGGAGGACAGTTAGGGGCAAACAGGCTGGCAGGAGAGCAGTTAGGCATCAATCAGGCTGGCAGGGGAGTGGTTAGGGGGTGATCAGGCTGGCAGGCAGAAGCGGTTAGGGGCAATCAGGAAGGCAGGCAGGTGAGCCAGTTGGGAGCCAGCAGTCCTGGATTGTGAGAGGGATGTCCGACTGCCCGTTTAGGCCCAATCCTACCAGGGAGGTGTCCCAGATTGGAGAGGGTGCAGGCTGGGCTGAGGGACACAACCCCCTGTGCACGAATTTCATGCACCGGGCCTCTAGTTATATATATTTCTTGTATAAAAATATGCCAATTCTAAGATAATAGATATTTCTAAGATAAAAGTAAAACATAATTTCAATTAAAATAGTGAGTGTCCTTTGACTATCATAATAAGCAAAATTGATTTTGAAAAATAAATATTTCATTAAACAAAAAGTAAGTTCAGGATAAAAACTTAGGGAAATAACCTAGCAGCTTCAGATATTATAAATACGTTATTAAGATACAATGATTAAGTTGTATATTACTGGTACAATACTAGAAATTGTTTGAGAATATGGGAGAGACCAAGACCATGACCATGAGTGCACTTGTGTGTGTTGGTGTGTGTGTGTGTGTGTGTGTGTGTGTGTGTGTGTGAGAGAGAGAGAGAGAGAGAGAGAGAGAGAGAGAGAGAGAGAGAGAGAAAGAGAAAAATAGAAAGGTGAGAGAAAGGGAGGAGACAGGTATCAAACTTTTTGGTCTTTAAAATTATTAAGGACTCCAAATAGCTTTTGTTTATTTGAATATCCATTCATAATTATATTAGAAATTAAAACTAAGACCATTTTAAAATGTACATTAACTCATTTTAAATTATATTAATAAACTCATAAAATGTTAATATAAATAACATTTTAAATCAGAAAACCGTATTTTCCAAAACAAAAAACAATTGAGTAAAAACAATTAAATTGTTTATAAGTCTTCAAATCTCATTAATATTTAATTTACTGTAAAATATTCAGCTGAATAATCATATCAACCTCTGTATGCAACCTGTTGCAACATGTTGCTTTGTTTGAAACATTTGAAGAAAATCTGACATTTATTTGGTTGTTAAGGGAAAAAAAATATTTCAATAGCCTTTTCAGGTAATTGTGAATATTCTTCTTTAATATCACACTAAAACTCTATAAGTGGTAGTTTCCTAACTTTGCATGCAAAGTGGAATCTGTAACCATATCAATGACCTTTTGATACTCTGTTACATTAAAAGCCATTGGTCTATCCTGAACTTTGTATACATTTTTTATTCATACATGATTTCATAACACTGTGCATTAGTCATTTGGATAATATAAATTCACTGAGTTATGTAGATCTTTCAAATATTGACATATTTCATTGTGTATTAGAAGTCATGTTTATTAATATCATCATGAATCTCTTTAGAATAGTCTTTAAAGCAGTGAGAAGCTGCCATGCTTTTCCAAATTTTATCATTAGTAACAAATATTGCTTTGGTGTTTTCTTTGGAATGGCAGGTTTATTTCATTCATATTTGATAAAATATTTGCCAAATACCCATTATTGAATAACTATACATTGTATAACAATCACTCTTTTAAGTTAAAAACACTATTCTATGAAAAAGTGGCTAATTCACTGCAAAACTTAAACACACTAGTCCTTACTTACTTAAGACAACACTGTACTTTAATAAGTAGCATAAATATTTTATAGGAATTTTCCATTTTGCCACTCAGAATATTAAAAATACAGTAGTCAAATTTCAAAATGCCAAACATTTTTTTCTACTTATAAAAAAATAAGTACTAAAAGGAAATATTCTTGAGTCATAGAAAGACATGTCTACTTATTGAGAGGGCTTAACAATTTATATGTCTAATTGATGAGAAAGGAAGTCCCAGACATATTCTGATAAAAGTTGTGACTTCAAAGTCTACAAAGAAAATTTTATGGGCTTCCAGGCAGAAAGGATGTCTGATCCTGTTCATTCCCTAAAGCTGACTCTCCCCTTCATTTTTGTTAGAAACCCAAATTATTCATTGAGCTCATGGCTGACCAGGACAGAGAAAAAAATTTCCAGTTGACCCATTAGATTAGGTTCTTGCCTGTGTGTTTCAAGCAGAAATGTCCTTATAGAAAAACAGGACTTAAATTTTTGCTCATTTCAGCACATTTTCACTGGTTCACATATTGGACCATGAGCTTATTTGGAATAAAAATAAAGCACAGAGAAGCAATTAAATAAAAATCTGAATTCCTGACATCACAAAGTTGTACAGAACTGCCATGAACTATTTATAGCTCTGTACTTCCACATGAGAAATAAGTGAAATTATACTTTATGCTATATTTTCTGGAGATTTTATATGACTCAGAGCCAAATAAATAAACTGGATCTGAAACCTTTAATTTTGAAAATATATTTTAAAAGCATTGAACATTAATACATCATCATTTGATAGATAAGTATGGTTCACCTGGATAAAATACAACTTACAATTTAAGGACTGAATAAAATTTCTTAAAATAAAAAAGACATAGAGTAAGAATATTTGTAATATCCTAGCAAAACCTTGGGGTTTGGAGCCAGTGGAGGACACAAAAAGGAGATAAAACTCTTAATGCTGTGTGAGAAGGAAAAGGAAGGAGAGAAGTAAGTTATCTAAAATCTTAAACTCCCAGAGAGTTAGAAGAGGGAGGAGTGTTTCTCTATGGGAGAAACAGTAGGTAATTTGTTTAGAAATACCAATAGAATCATAAATGTCTAATTAAAATAATTTTTAAAATGCACAATTCCAGTAATGGGAGGGAAAATGAGATAAAAGTGAAAAGAATAGAAATTTGATAAAATGACCAAAATTAAAGCAAAGGAAAAAGAGAAATTATATAATCCTATATAATAAAAGCCTAATATGCAAATTGATGGAATGGCAGAATGACCAGGCAGAACAACTGGTTGCTATGGCATCCACTAACCACCAGGGGGAAGACGCTCAACACAGGAGATGCCCACAGCCCACAGGCCCAAGGCCAGCCAAGGTGGATGCCAGTGGGGGACCCCAATCACCCTCCTGGTCACTCCGCAGAGGGAGGCGACTGGTGGAGGTGGCAGAGGGCAGGTCTGGCGAGTGGGTGGCACCAGCCCAGCCAAGTCGGGTACCAGCAGGGACCCCCTGTTGTATCACAGATTGGCCCTGATCGCTGGCCAGGCCTAGGGACCTTCCCCATGCACGAATTTCATGCACTGGGCCTCTAGTTTTAAATAAATAAGAACCATAGAGCATGAGAAAGATGGAAACAGTTGCATTGGTCATAGTTTAAATGTGAACAGATTGATTTGCATATTACAAGAGTCTATTAAACTGCATTTAAAAGTAACAAGTTTAATAGTACATGCTGTTTACCAAATATATATGTCTCTATATAAATGTAATTATATAAATTATAATATACTTATATAATTTAAATGTTTATAAAATATACTAGTATAATGTATGCATATAATTTGTATATTATATGACAATTGGACTTAAAAGTAAAAACAAGGTTTTATGCTGTTTACCAAATATATGTAATTTAATATATATTAAAACAAGGTGGCAATAAAAGATTGGAAGCCAAGATTGGAAAAAAAAGATGTGGACAAAGTGGTAACAAAAATATGTAAATTATAATCAATCAGTCAGCAGTGACAATATATACAATAAGATTAAATTAATAAGAAATTTGCAATTAAAAACATTAACATGGAAAAAAGGCCATTACTTTATGTAATGTTAAAAGTCACAACTGATAGCAAAATCGTTTTTATTAATTTGTATGCAATAGAGTAGATAATAACTAAAGTTATAAGATAAATTAAAAACCGAAGAATATGAGGAACACAAAGCTGCAGTGGGAAATTCCAATACTTATGTGAGAAGTAGACAATTCTAGAAGATACAGTTTTTTTTAATTCAGCATAAAAAGAAGTAAAACAGAGAAATTGAAAAACATAATCAGCATATAATTCAAAGAGGAAATTAAAAAGCTGCTAACTAGATGTTAATGAATAGGAAGCATTTCATGCTAAAGTCTATGAATCCAGTGAAAGGAGCACAAAGAGGAAAACATAAACCTTAAATATCTCCTATAATAAGGAATGAATAAATAAGAATAAAAAAGGCATTCATCTCATTTATTAGAATTTAATGTAGGTTGGTGGACTCTAAACTAAACTAATATTTGTTATGCAAGAACTGAATAACTAATTCATCATTATTTTAATTACTTCACCTGAAGTGTCCTATGAGCTAGCCTGGCATGGGTGCACAGAATGTTATTGGAGAAGCAATAAAATACACAGGGAGTACCACTGGAAGACCTCATGGATAATTCAACTCTGGATTCCAGCGATTAATTTAGTAGATAATCCACATATATCTGTTGAATGAGTTTATAGTACTTAAACTGAAATTTGGGGTGGTGGATATAGTGGTAAGACAGACAATGAACAGGGATTTATACAAGAAGAAAGTTAGATTCAGTCCTGTACTTAAAAAAAAGTACAGATCAATGTGTACTTAATGGCTCTGCTCAGAGACTCAGGCTCTTTAGAGGTGCCTTCCTCATCATGTGTTGCTTGAGTTCAAGCTCCAAAATATCAGCTATAGATCTAGCTGTCACATCCATTTCTAGCAGAAGGAAAAAGAAAAAAAAAAAGCCTGCTAGTTGTCTTTTACAAAAAAATTTTAGGATGCTGCCTCTTGACACTTCTGCTTATATCATGTAGTTATACCCCATCCCTAGCTGTAAGAAAGGCTGGGCGATGTACTCCTTGCCACACGTGGCACCTCCCTCCCAACCAACTGCTAAGACCTGATAGTCCCATAACTTTCAAAAAGAGGGAGAAGAGATATTTAGAACAACTGCTGGTCCCACGGTGGGAATAAAATATATACAATTTCTGATATGCTACATTATTAAATACTAGAGGCCCGGTGCATGAAAATTCGTGCACTGGGGGGGTCACTCAGCCCAGCCTGCCCCCTCTCACAGTCTGAGAGCCCTCAGGGGATGTCTTACTGATGGCCCAGGGAGCAGGCCTAAGCTGCAATCTGGCCTCCCTCTGCAGAAGGCCACCGGGCTGACCGGGGGGAGGCGCCACCCCTGTCACCCTGCTGCTGCTACCACTGCCACTGCTGGCCACCACAGCTGCCAGCCCTCAGCCCCCGCAGCCACCAAGGTGTTTTCATCAACATGGACTACAGTCCCTTGACCACAAAAAAATGACAACTTTCTTTAGGCATTTTCAAGATGTCTCTTTTATAGGATATGACCTTCCTTCCTTCCTTCCTTCCTTCCTTCCTTCCTTCCTTCCTTCCTTCCTTCCTTTCTCTTTCTTTCTTTCTTTCTTTCTTTCTTTCTTTCTTTCTTTCTTTCTTTCTTTCTTTCTTTCTTCTTTCCTTCTTTCTCTTCCCTGAGGATATTTTCCCATTGATTTTTAGAGAGCATGGAAGAGAGAGGGAAAGACAAAGAGAAACATCAATGTGAGAGGTAGACATCAATTGGTTGCTTCTCTGGGCATCACAAGAGCCACGGCGGCTGCTGATCAGGCCCTTCCTCTCTCTCTGGCCTTTGCAGCAGCCACGGTGGCTGCTGATCAGGCCCTCCCCTGATGCAGGCACATGGAGGCCCCCACCTCGGACCCACCCCTGCTGCTGTAGGTCCCCGCCCACCCGCGCCTGCCTGCTGCGCACTCAGCCTGCTGTTTGGTCATTACTGTGATGGTGTTGGGACAATTTGCATATTCCTCTATTATTAGTATAGATGATTGTGTTTAAATCCTGTTACAGTGACATTAACAATTTCCATAAAAATGACATCAATGGAAAAGAAAGATACTAAAATTTAGGAAATACCATTTTACTCTAATTTCCTACCTAACTGGAAGAAACAACAGGGAGATCCTCTTAGGTTATAGAACACTAGAGGCCTGGTGCATGGATTTGTGCACAGGTGGGGTCCAGCCGGGGGGAGGGGATGTGGGAGTTTGGCCACTGCCCTGCCCCCCGATTGGGGTGGGGAAGGCAGATCCGGGTGAGGCCAGCCAGGAGGAGGGACCACGGATGGTTGTCCAGCCCTGCCCCTGATCAGGGTGATAAACTCCTTTAGCTTTTTCTTCTCTTTGAAGGTATTTTTCTGGCCTTCAATTCTAAATGAGCTTTGCTGGGTAGAGAAGGGCATGGCAAGAAATATTCAAAGTGATGAAGAGCAAGGATCTGCAGCCAGGGTGACCTTTCTTTTGAAAGGATGCATCTGCTCCAGGAGCTGAGGGTTCGGTCTCATGAAACCTGGGTCAGTCTTTGCATTGGGTGAGTGGAATCACTGAGGCCTATTTGAGAGTCGCCAAGGCTGGGAGCGTGATCTCAGAACAGTTAAGAACACATTCATGAAGGGATGTTATGGGTTCTCTCGCATCAAAAAGCCCACGCATGTCTGTGCTACACCAACAGGGCTGCTTTAACACGGAAGCCTCCATCCACAAGCCCACCCACCTCCAGGAGCTGGCGGGAGGTTGAAAATGGCTGCGTCGATGAGGCTGGTGCCAGGCTACCTGGCAGATGTCAGTGTCTCAGGCATCTGAGCCCCAGGCATGGGGGGAGACAGGCTCTGACATCACCACCACAGGAGGATTTGACAGCAGCGGCAGCGGCTTCAGAGCTTGTTGCTATTTTGTTTTATTTTTATCTCCTTTTCCCTTTAAACCTCTCCAGGTGGCATGTGTTCGAGAGAGGAGCAGCCTTTGCAGCCTCCCGGGTGGAGAGCAGGCCTTCCATCGGGGTTCACATGCAGCCGGACAGAGTCCTGTTTACAGACACATGTGGGTCTTGCATTATTTGTGTTATTACCGATGAAGAGGGTTTTAGATCCTGGCACTTAAATATGTCTCCTGCTTATCCACAAGAGCAGGAGGCCGAGCGCAGCCACAGGCACAGCCACAGTTCTTCACTCCTTCACAGGCCTCCGTCCGAGGATGGTGATGCAGAGCTTCCCACACGGAGGGGGCTGATGAGTAGGATCGGGCAGCAAACACAGAACATGGCCATCCGAGGCCTGCTTTTCCCAGAACTTCTGTGTCTGTGAGACATGATGTTTATCACATGCTATTTCTCTGTTTGGGTGGTAAACACAGGGGTTCCTGAATCAGGCTTCCTTCAGCAGCATTGTGGTAGTGGTGGGGGGACAGCATGAAGGTGCAAACACAACCTGTGTGGACTCCTTGCCGAGTGCCTTCTGTATACTTTCTGTATACCTGGCGGGCATCTCCCCTCAGAAGGGGTGCCAACAGCTCAGTCGTGTGCTCCCTATGTCTGTGACCAGTAGGTGGAGAGGGGGCGGCATCGGGGACAGGGCTTGCCAGGGGTCGGTGGCCATGGGAATTTGGGGGGGGGGCAATTAGGGACTGGATCAGGCTGGTTGGCTACTACAGTGCATGTCATAACCACCAGTCATTCTGGTCATTCTGGTCATTCTGCCTTTCGGTCACTGGGCTTTTATATTATACTAGAAGCCCGGTGCACAAAATTCGTGCACTGGAGGGGGTGTCCCTCAGCCCAACCTGCACCCTCTCCAATCTGGGACCCCTCACAATCCAGGACTGCTGGCTCCCAACTGCTTGCCTGCCTGCCTGATTGCCCTTAACCCAGCCGTGGGCAAACTACGGCCCACGGGCCGGATCCGGCCCGTTTGGCTGTTCTATTGGGCCTATGGAGCCGAAAGAGCAGAGGGTTCTCTTGCTCTCCCCTCCGCTCCTTTACTTTGAATTTATATTAGTTCACACAAACACTCCATCCATGCTTTTGTTCCGGCCCTCCAGTCCAGTTTAAGAACCCATTGTTGCCCTCGAGTCAAAAAGTTTGCCCACCCCTGCCTTAACCACTTCTGCCTGCCAGCCTGATCACCCCCTAACCACTCCCCTGCCATCCCGATCATCCCCAACTGCCCTCCCCTGACAACCCGGTCATTCCCAAATGCCCTCCCCTGCATATTCCCTCTTTATTAGATAGGGTTTTTTCTTTAACATATTGGACAGCCCTAAGTGGTTTGGCTAGGTGAATGGAGCATCGTCCTGAAGACTCAAGGGTCCCAGGTTCGATTCCGGTCAAGGGCATGTACCTTGGTTGGGGGCACATCCCCAGTGGGGAGTGTGCAGGAGGCAGCTGATCGATGTTTCTCTCTCATAGATGTTTCTAGCTTTCTATTCTTTTCCCTTCCTCTCTGTAAAAAAATCAATAAAATATATATTTTTTAAAAAAGAAACATTTAAGATTCCTCCATATCTGCCTGGCTGGTGTGACTCAGTGGTTGAGACCCCAGGCTGCTGCCACTGGGAGGGGATCACGCCGTGGGGGTGCACGCCGCTGCCAGGCTGAGACCCCAGCCCAGGCTGCCGCCGCTGGCAGGGGATCGGGCTATGGGAAGTGAATTTGTTTTTGTTTTTTATAAAGGGTCAGGAGGGCCTCTGGGCAGCATTCCGCAGACTGCTTACTCTGCAGGCTCTCAGCGGCAGCCCTCCCTGAGACTGGGGTACTCCGGAGGGGATGAGAGGACTGGGTGCCGCCATCTTGTGGCTATGGGTGCTGCCATTTTTGTCATGGAGTGATGGTTAATTGCATATTACTCTTTTATTTGATAGGACTAGTGGCCCAGTGCATGAAATTCGTGCATGGAGGGGGCAGTTCCCTCAGCCCAGCCTGCAACCTTTCCAATTGGGGACCCCTTGGGGGATGTCCGACTGCTGGTTGGACATCCCTCTCACAATCTGGGACCACTGGCTTCTAACCGCTCACCTACCTGCCTGCATGATTGCCCCTAACTACCTCTGCCTGCCTGATCACCCCTAACTACCCTCCCTTGCCGGCCTGATATCGCCCCAACTGCTCTCTCCTGCCGGCCTGATCTCACCCCCAACTCCCCTCCCCTGCCAGCCTGATCTTGCCCCCAACTGCCTTCCCCTGCCAGCCTGGTTGCCCCCAACTACCCTCCCTTGCTGGCCTGATCTCACCCCCAACTGCCCTCCCTTGCCGACCTGATCTTGCCCCAGCAGCCCTCCCCTGCTGGTCTGATCTCACCACCAAGTGCTCTCCCCTTGCCAGCCTGGTCCCCCCAACTGCCCTCCTCTGCAGGCCAATTTGGTTCTAATTGGTCAGTTTCTATGCCAGTCAGTGACAAAAGCTCCACCTCCTAGGCAGCTATTGGCTTCTCACAGTTGACCCAGATTTGGTTCTAATTGGTCAGTTTCTAAGCCAGTCAGTGACTCTGGGCCTATCAACAGGGCCTGATCAGAAAGGCGGGGCTGATCAGCAGCCCCGGTGGAAGCTTGGAGAGAAATGGACTTGGGGCTGCTGGCCAGACTGGGAGGGAAAGAGAGAGGCAAGTGCTGGCCAGAAGCTGCCTCAGACACTACGGATCAGTCCATGCTTCTCTCTTCAGGTCTCTTTCTGGGCCTGATTCCAAGCCCCCTCAGCAGTCACTGCTGGGTCACTGGGCCTGCAGCCACAGTAGTCAGCACTAGATCACCATGGCAACCCAAGCTGACTTCTGGATGGTCAGCCTTTGGTCATGATCGGTTGTTATACCCCGGCTCTTTATTATAGAGACTAGTGGCCCGAAGCACAAATGAAGATTCGTGCAAAAATGGGCCTTCGATCCCCCTGGCTGCCTGCTCTGGCTGGAGCCGCCTTTCCACTCCAGCCCAGAGCTGCCTTTCTGCCTTCCCACGCTGCCCAGAGGCCTGGAGTGGCTGGGGTGGTGTGGAACTCCTGCATCATCACCATGGCAACAACACAAGCCTCCCACCCCGTGCCTGTGTATGCAATTTAATCCACCATCTTTGTTGGGTTAATTTGCATACTCACTCCTGATTGGCTGGTGGGCATCGCGAAGGTACGGTCAATTAGCATGTCACTCTTTTTTTTCGGTATATAGATAACACTTATTAGTAACTTAGGGTTATCCAACTCCCAACATAAAATTTTATACTTTGTGTTTTGATATAATGACATTTCTGAAACATCATTGCTTTTATCTAGCCTTAAATAAAATCATTGTTGACTGAGATAACTTAAAAAAATGTTAAAAACCTGAAGCACCAATTAAAGATATACCTGGCTGAAACCAAAAAAATACATTACATAGAGGCTACAGTGCTCAGACTTCTAGGTCCCATCCCCCCCCTCCCCCCCCCCGTAATTAATATCTAGTGAATGGGGATTTGTGAATTGAAGCCACTTTCTATCAGTTGCTGAGGAGTTAGGCCATATACACTCAGATTAACCTATAGAGACAAATCTGAGCTTTGTTCCAACCTTGTTTCTACTTTGAAAGATGCAACATCAGTAAAAGAAAGCCAGAAAAAAGCAAGATAAGCATCTTCTTGTCTGATCTGCTGTAATTGTCGGGGTGGTTTGTCACCAGAGCCTTTGGGCTCTAAACAAAAGAGAGTTTCAAAGTGTCAGCCTGAGAGTCTAAAGGAATACCTATGGTAGGTGATTATAAGTAGTGCTCATTATGCTTTTGAAAAAAAAAAGTGTATCCTTTTATCCTGTACTAATAATATCAGAGAAAATTGCAGAGGAATTACGTTCTCTTTGAATTATTTAGTACAATAAATAGAATTCTCAGTGGCACAGGACCCCAAATCATACAGGTTCAATTTTTAATAAATTGTGTCAGTCTACCATAAATTATAGCAAAATGTCACACTTGCTTCTAAATCTAATTTATAAAATGAATCACAATTATCAGAGAAAGCAGCAAAATTTTAACCTGAAAACTTCTATACCTCATATACCACTAACATTACTAATACTACGGATAATGATAACCATATAACTTACAGCTTTAAATGATATCTACCTATTAGAGTTATTACCTGGTATGACCAGAGTGTGATAAAGAAGGATTAATCAGTATGTGTAGAGCAAATAAGAAGCTCAGGGAAGCTATAAAGAAAAGAGTCTGAACATCAAAAGGGGTCTTCTCACCACCCAGTGGATAGTACAGTGAAGGAGATGGAACCACCATGTAAAGGCATTGGAAACAAAAGGAAACCCGTGGGGTGAGAATGGGTAGTTCTGAAACTATACCTAAAAGCAGAGAAACCTGATGTTTTTCTGATCTTCTCTTGTGTGTGGCTTTTCTTTGGACTTCAACTTTGGAGAACTCCCTCATCTCCTCTGTGAATAAACAGTGAGAGAAACTAAATAAAATTAGTGCTTATCTTTAACAATGTGGGGCTTTCTATATGTATACAGAACACTACAGCAGGGCCTGCTGGCATTCATTCAAATCAAAGGTGGCAGAAGAGGGCACACCTTGGTGCAAATGCTTATAAATACAAAATGTTGGAAATTGATGCAGATTACCTTGTGGGTGGGCCTTATTTTGTAGCATAAGGAAGATATTAAACATGGTCTCCAAACAACCTGTAACAGGATTTTGTTTCTTTTATAGTTTACAAAATGCTTTTTCTATTTCTTTATTTAATTTCAATCCCATGACAGGCTTTGGGCTGTGCGTCCACCTTGCTCTTAGAGTCTTGGGAATGCTTGTGACTTTGCGCTCTACTCAGTGGCTCTCAGCCAATGAATGTTTAGTGTGAATATAAAAGCTTGGCTCCCTTCCCTTCAGTTAGGACAGATTCTGAAGCATAGCTTTTGCTCCACTGTTTCTTTGCAGGATCAGGCTGAAGCTAATCTCCTAAAATCACAAACTTTCCTGGCTTCTTCCTTTCCTTAACTTGCTTTCTTTTTGTTGTTGTTGTTGTTGTTAATCCTCACCTGAGGATATTTTTTCATTGCTTTTTAGAGAGAGTGGAAGAGAAGGAGAGAGACAGAGTAAGACAAACAGGGATGTGAGAGAGAAGCATAGTTTGGTTGCCTCCCACATGTGCCAGACCAGGGCCTGAGATTGAACCTGCAACCGAGGTATGTGCCCTTGACCGGAATCGAACCTGCGACCCTTCAGTCCCCAGGGCTGATGCTCTAACCCCTGAGCAACCAGCTAGGCCCTGGTTGCTTTTTAAACAGGGGGCCAGTTCACTGTCCCTCAGACCGTTGGAGGGCCGGACTATAGTTTAAAAAAAAAAACTATGAACAAATTCCTATGCGCACTGCGGGCCCGGGACGAGTCGGCTGCTAAGCAGGACAGGCAGCGGCACCCGGCGGGCCAGATAAATGTCCTTGGCAGGCCGCATGTGGCCCGCGGGCCGTAGTTTGAGGACCCCTGAGCTAGGGCATCCTGCTTTCTTGATCCATTAGCAGTTTCTCTTGAGAGCATTAACTTAACAAATAACTTGCACGTGAGTCTTCATCGCAAGCTCTATTTTTAAAGAACCAGACCTAAAACATAACTCTTTTGCCTCTAATAAACCATAAGCCATTTTGGCAAAGACTGTTCTTGATCTTGGGATCTGCATCCTAAAGCACTGAGCCTAGGACATAATGGTAATGAGCAAAATCATTGTTGCTTGAATGGATTCCTAGCACTATAATTCTGCTGACAATGAAAACCTAAATTAGATAAAATCACACTCCACAGGACACCTACAATATTTAGCAATGAGTTTCATTTAATTGAGCTACTGATCTATTAATACATATTTCTTTAAATGGAAGTTTACTTTATTCATCTGCATTCATTTTGAAACATATAAAGAGATATTTTGTTTAAATTCTACAACTTTTAATAGCATGTATTAATCCGTTTAAATATTTTCCCCATTACTTTGTATAAGCATCATATTATATTGTGAGCATGGGTTATTGAAATTAGAGAAAAATATCAAATGATACCTTTCTAGTATAAAATATTAAATTGTTATTGAATTAGCAATTTGCAGGACAAAAGCAACCTTTGACAAATGTAAAAAGTAAATTTATAAAGATAAATTCATTCAAGAGAACTGGCAATACTAGAGAAAATAGCATAACAATAAAAGAATAGGCAATATGAGTTATGAATCAGTTTATCATAAAACCACCCACATTTTAGAATAGACATAGACTACTAAATGAATCAGCAGTAGAATATGGCTTGTATAAAAATATCAAATACTGTGCTAAATATATTCAAATATGATTGAAGTGTAAAGGTTTGACTTCAGTTTTTATCATAACCTTTTTTTAGAATTATACTTCATATAAGCTGTTAAAAATTAGAAAAAATGTAAAAGATATTCTCCAATTTTTCCACAAGGCGAATGGAAAGAGATTTGTTTAGCTTCTTCCTCCCTGGTCACTCTGCTTAGTCTCAATTGGCAGTTTGTACTCCTCCCTCTGACCGCAGGATGGCTGAGTGTCTTAAAGCTTGGCTCTTTTCAATCTACACTCACTTCCTTAGTTACCCTCCAGTCCTTCAAAAATATTTATGTGATGATAACTCTTAAGATAATATTTGTAGTTCAGGCCTTTTTCTCTGAATCCTAGTCATCTGGCAACAACATCTACCTTCCATTTCCAATGTAGCATTCAAAATAAACTCTTGATCCCCCCTCCATACCAGCTCTCAGTCTTTCTCATGGCAATGCCATCCTTCCAGTCATTCAGACCCAAAACTATGCAGTCACCTTGAAAGAGAATGTTAATAAAAATGCAAAATCATATTATTAATCTTAATTCCATAAAAATATATGAGATCGATGATGAATTTTAAAATCCTATGTGATAAAAGCCTAATATGCACATTGTCCCCTGGATCAGAGTTCCACTGGGAGTTCGAACATTCGGCCAGTCACTATGATGTGCACTGACCACCAGGGGTCAAATGCTCCGACTGGTAGGTTAGCTTGCTGCCGGGGTCTGGCCAATCAAGACTGGGAGAAATGGGGCTGGACATGCCCTGGAGCCCTTCTGTGGTCCCCCCGCGGCCACCGGCCCCAATTGGCCCCAATTGAGACTAGGCAAGATGGCCCTGATCAGCCCTGATTGCTGGCCAGGCGGAGGGACCCCACCCATGCACGAATTTCATGCACTGGGCCTCTAATTAGTAGTATATTTGAGAAGTAGTAGCATAGTCATTTAATGAATGTTCATGTTTTGTCAGAGGTCCTGAAGACCCCTGACAATGAAAACAAATTAGATAAAATCCACCCCACCACTCCACACGGCAGCGCAGTGTCTAGCAATGAGTTTGAATAATCACAGAGGACTTACAAGACTCATTACATAGCCATATTTGTGACTAAGATATATTGCAGTGAAAGGGTACAGAGAAACATTTGCAGAGGAAAAGGTGTATGGGGGGAAGTTCAGAGGAAAAGAGGTACAAGCTTCCAAGAGTCCCCTCCCCCTGGCATCACACAAGAGGCACTTAATTCCCTCTGCATTCAATTATAACAACATGTGTGAAATGTTGTCTACCAGGGAAGCTTATTAGAGCCTCAGCTTTACTGGGAGCCTATCACTTAGGCACCCACTGCCTAGCAGATAGAGAGTGGTGGGACCCTTCCTGAAATCCAAATTCTCAGATGCCAATGAAGGTAGGGCCAACCTTGTAAGCAGGCCTTTCTGAGCCACATGTTATCAGGCCTGCTAAGTTAACTCTACACACATGTATACCTTGCAGCAGAAGTTCTGTGGGTATTTTAAAGAAGCTCCTGAAATGAAAATGAGATAACTGTGCCTCTCAGATCCATCTCAGACTGTGGGCCAACTTCAAGGAAAAAGCCATATGTGATGGATGGGTTCTTTATGACATGAAGCCAACATATCATCTCAAAATTTTCCATATCTAGATTTATTTTCTAGACAGAATTGGTGCTTGTTTTTTTAATCTAATAACATTTATACATTCAGTACTTAACAGGAAAACACAACATTTCATGAAAAAAATTAAATTAAGCAAAATATGACATCCACTTTCAACATTTAAAGACCCAATAAATAAAAAAGGAATCCTCGTGCACTGCTGGTGGGAATGCAGACTGGTGCAGCCTCTGTGGAAAACAGTATGGAGTTTCCTCAAGGAATTAAAAATGGAACTCCCATTTGACCCAGTCATCCCATTTCTAGACTATATCCTAAGAAACCTGAAACACTCATCAGAAAGAATATATGCACCCATAGTTTATAGCAGTGCAATTTAAAGTGCCCATGAGCAGATGAGTGGATAAAAACAAACAAACCACTATGGTACATTTACACAATGGAATACTACACAGCAATAAAAAAGAAAGAACTCCTACCATTTGCAACAGCATGGATGGACCTGGAGAGTATTCCACTGAGCAAAATAAGCCAGTCAGAGAAAGATAAGTATCACATGATCTCACTCATTTTACCACAAATGTGGAATCTAATGAACCAAATATAGTGATGATCAGAAATAGACCCAGACTCATAGAAGCATAAACAGACTGTTGAACCTCAGAGGGAAGGCAGGGAAGGGTGGGTGGAAAGAGATCAACCAATGAATTTGTATGCATATATGCATAACCCCTGGACACAGACAATGGGGTGGTGAGGGCCTGGGGGTGGGGGAAGATGGAAGAGGGCTGGAAGAGGTTAATGGGGAGAAAAGGAGGACTTATATAATACTTTCAACAATAAAGATTAAAAGAAAAAAATCAAAGTTTTTCCAAATGCAAAATAATGAAAGTAATGCCCTTGAAGAAACAACTAGAAGTACCTCAAGAAGTAAATTGTATGCTCTGGAAGTGCTATATTTAAAGTATCTAAAAGATTAGAGTGCCAGATCATGAGAGAAAGAATAAACTATTAGTTAAAAAAATCATTAAACTGAGCTGTCACAACTTAATTATCAATATGTCATTTTTTTTTATGAAAAGAAGGTGCTGAAATGGCATACAGTATATTCTAAACACTTTTTATTTTGTACTTTGAGTGAATAAATTCAGGAGGGCAGGCAAGTTTTACCATAATGTTTCTTTAGGACTCTAAAAGGTTTCCATGACTTAAATTTAGCACTTTTATACTTTATAATTGATATTTATTTTACCACAAATTTTATAAGTTAATGATTTTTTGAAAGTATATATTTTTTTATTTCAGAGAGGAGAGTGAGGAAAAGATAGAAATATCAAAGACAAGACAGAATCACTGACTGGCTGCCTCCTGCACACCCCACACTAGGGATCAAGCCAGTAACTCAGGCATGTACCTGACAGGAATCAAACCATGACCTCCTGGTTTATAGGTTGATGCTCAACCACTGAGCCACACTGGCCAAGCAAGGATTTTTTTTTTTTCTTTAAGTGTTGCTACTGAACAACTTTCATCTTCTTCCTTATGTGTTTCTTTTAGGAGTTTTTTTTTTTTTTTTTTTTCACTATCATTCTCAGTCTCATTAAAAATAAAGCAGTAATCTTTTTAATGCTATTTATCCTATATAATAAAAGCCTAATATGCAAATAAACCGAACAGTGGAACAACCAGTCACTATGACATGCACTGACCACCAGGGGGCAGACGCTCAATGCAGGAGCTGCCCCTCTTAGTCAATGTGCTCCCACAGGGGTAGTGCTGCTCAGCCGGAAGCCAGGCTCATGGCTAGCAAACCCAGTGGCGGTGGCGGCAGCCTCTCCTGTCTCTGCTGTAGGCAGGCTCTAAGGAGTGAGGGATCCCAGACTGCGAGAGGATGCAGGCCTGGCTGAGGGAACCCCCCTGCCCCGCCAGTGCATGAATCTATGAATCTCGTGCACCAGGCCTCTAGTAATAAATATAACATAAATTAACTGTTATTGCAGTCACCACAGAGTATAGGGAATGTAATAAAAAATAAATTGCCCTCATTCCAAGACCATTGCCATATTTAAATATATTTGTAAGATGACCAAGTAAACTTTTACCATTTAAGGTATTAAAAAAAAAAACACCCAGCAGCACATTTATAGAAAAATGAGAATTTTTTTTTAGTATTAGGCTTGACAATGATGTTTGTAATTATAGTAGTCTACTGTTCTAAGAGATAAATTTAACCAGGTTGTGCCAAATAAATAATTCAGTGCAATTCTATTTTGTGTTTTCTAGTAATTCATCTAAAATATCAAAAAAGAGACTACCCATTCTCGGGGGAGGGAAGTAGGACTAGAGATTGAGTTAATAATCAATCACATCTACATGATGGAGTCTCTTGGGAATTCCTACACTGGAATTGGACAGTGTCCAAGGTGGTGAACATAGCCACATGCTGAGAGAAGGTGGTGCATCCCTGTCTCTGTAGAGACAGGCTCCTGCACTCCATTTTACAGATGAAGATCCTCTGGACATGGCCTTCTGTATCTCCCCTCTAATTGTTCACATATATCCTTTATAATAAACTGGAAAAAGTCGGACTCTGGTTAGAAGTAGAATGGGGCAATACCGATAAAGGCAAGCATGATGCAAGCCATCAAGTAGGAGGATATTTTATTAGTCCAAAAAACAGTAAACTGTGGAGGAGACTATTTTACTGTAATTAAGAACCACTATGTGGTTCCAGGATTTAACAAGCATCTGGTTTCTTCTAAAAGTAGCCAGTATTTGTTAATGGCTTACTCTGGCAAATGCTTTATTAAGGTATCTCATTTAATTCTCGTAGAAATCATATCAATTAGATACTATATCTCCATTTTACAGATAAGAAACTGATGCTGAAGACATTAAAATGATTTTCCCACAACTAGCAGATGCAGGAGCTAGAATTGAGATATCATTCTATTTGAAATCACAGTCTGTTTTTAGTCTCACGCTGGTACCATTAACAGAGACACACTGGTGGCTTTAATTCCAGTTATTTTGAAGAAACTTTTTCCAATAACAAGAGAAAATGGATGGTTGCTTTAACTCTTGGTAAAGAGGGCACACATTATTCAACTTTACTGACCCATTGTAACATTTTCTACCATATTTATACTTCCACCTAATTGAAATGGAGAGATGAAAAATAAAGCACAAACTTATCCTGTATAGCATCACCTGGGATTCTTAGGACTGAATGTTCCTGAGACAAGAAAAGAAATAAGAAAAGGAATTTGAATTTGTATTCTGGGCATAGAAGGGAGAAGATGAGGAATTTATAGTGGAAAGAGGAGGTTTATAGAGAAGCTTGTGCTATGACAGTGGTTTCCACAAAAAACAGGAAATTGATAGGATATATCTTCAACATTTCAGTAACTTAAATACATGTTTTCAATAAGCATTACAGATTTTAATTTTTGTCCAAATATAGTAAAAATCAAATGGATTATAAGGATAATATGGAAATTGCCCCATATGACTATGGGATACAGTTCATTGGTTGCTGATCATCTCTTCCAACTTTTGACTAGGATGCCTTCTTATAATTCAGAGACCAGAAAGATTAAAAACGACATTCACCAGACTCCTTTGTACTAAGGTTGCAGACAGAATTTGGGTTTTATCAAGAACAATTCAGAAACATATTAAGTGGGAAGAGAGGTATTTTGTGAGGAATCAATTTTTATTTATTTTTATTTTTTTTTTTAAATATATATTTTATTGATTTTTTACAGGGAGGAAGAGAGAGGGATAGAGAGTTAGAAACATCTATGAGAGAGAAACATCGATCAGCTGCCTCCTGCACACCCCCCACTGGGGATGTGCCCGCAACCAAGGCACATGCCCTTGACCGGAATCGAACCCGGGACCCTTCAGTCCGCAGGCTGACGCTCTATCCACTGAGCCAAACCGGTTTCGGCAATTTTTATAGGTAAGAATTATAGTCAGTGTGGTTATGAAGCAGAACCAACAGTTCTGGAGTGGACTTCTCAGTCCCTGAATCACAAGTAAGATGCATTTTTCTTGAATCTGCTGGTTGGAAGAGTTACTTTGTAATTCTAACAAGAAAAAAAATTCCCTTGGTGAGTAAAGGCTGTGATGTTATTTTGGGACTGTTTCTATAGGTCCAGCCTTAGGGCCTTTTGCAACTCTTACAATTAGTTTTGTAAGGAGCTAATTACCTAGATTAATCCATTTATGCTTAAACTAGCTAGAATAAATTTTGTTATCTGCAACTGAACCCTGACTGATAAATCCTTTTTCTCCTCATTCTCATCTGCCCTTCATAAGCTTCACCTTCAAAGCCAGGCCCCACAGAGTAAAGAGAAGTTCCTCTAGAGGCCCCCATCCTCCAGATGCATGCTCCTCCCCTTGGAGTTATGTATGTTAGTATTTGCTGGAGACTACATTATTCCACAAATATAAATGACCATCATAAAATATAACTGACCATTGGAATTAGTATATTGACACAGACTCTTGGTTGCCTAAGTATTATCAGTTCTGAAGTTTAAATGATGTTTTCCAATCCTATAATTTTCATGAGAGGAAGAGGGATGATGGAGAATATGTCTTTACTGGTAAATGAAGAGAGAAGTGGCACCATTAAGAGAATGCAAACAATCAGAAGTCATATTCTGCTACATAGAAACATTTTTAGGAGCTGCATGAAATGTGTAGAAGCTGCTCTTGATGATGCATAAAGACTTTAATGTGTCTTCGATTGAAAGTAAGTAAGCTCTATTATAAAAGAGATTCAGACACAGTATTTAAGGCATCAGCATATTTAATTTCAATCATTTATTTTCTGAAATTTAAAGCTAAATGTTTGCTCTTTGATAGTAAATTATGTTACAAGTTTGTTTATCTGTGTAAACATCAAAATCTACATAAAAACTTAGTTTCATCCAGACATAAATGAAGGTTTATTTCACAATATTTAGAATCAATTACATATGAAAAACTAAAATATATATCAGGAGAAATGTAAATGAAATACTTATTACAAAATTGTTATATCACAATGTATGTCAAAAATTCAATGCTTACCATACAGATTTTCTTATCCCCCCCACCAACTTGGTTTATAAGCCAGCAAATATGAAGAAATACATTTCATTTGTATTAGTGTATTGTCCTTAATTTTAAAGGAAAAAAGTCAGACTTTTCAGTTTTAAGCCTCAGTTGCCACTTTGTTAAATTTGTCTCATAGTTTGAATATTCTTCATGTGATACCTGACATGAGTGCATCTGGGGTGTAGGATGTGAGGTGACGCATTAAGTAAAGAAAGCAAATGAGAGATTGCCAATCTTAAATACAAACTAGATGCTGCTCTAGAAAGTGTGATATGAAGCACAGGGAAAGTAACTTTCTTTAGTTTTATAAAAGGAACCATGTAATGTTCCTTATCTAAAAGGCAGAATATTAACCTAACAGCGTATGTGACTTTTAACTGACACTCAAAGTGAGAAATTTCTGAGAACATTCACTCCTATCCATAGGATTGGGGGAATTCAAACATTTTTTAAATTATGAATTAGGGCCTTTACCAATGTTCCTCACCAGTACCCCATACTTGGAATTCAGGTCCTTTAGGAAAATCAGTGAAGCAGATAAGACTAGTTTAGCCTGTTGTCCCCTAAGCTATTAAAGGTAAGGCCCAAAATGTTTTGGTCTAGCTGTTCATTTCAAATTAAAACCAGTACACACATCATTAAAAATTATTTTATTTAAATATATTTTTATTTTTACTAACATCATTTTATACATTAAAAACAAAACCCAAATCACACAGTGACAGAGATACAATAGCTGACCTCCCATAATACTGAATATTGCCCTAATAATATGTGTATAAATATATATATAATTATCTGATATATAGCTTCAATATATAATTTTAAATTTTATGTTATATATATGCATATATATGAAACTATATTCATATGTCCTGTATTATAATAGTAAAAACATTAACTAGTCTGAGGTAAATTATAGATACTATCAATTAAGGTTTGGACACATATGAAACTTTAGTTTTATCATCAGCAGTTTCCATATATTGTACTAGAGGCCCAGTGCACAAAATTTGTGCATGGGGGAGGGGATGTCCCTCAGCCCAGCCTGAACCGTCTCCAATCTGGGACCCCTCGAGGGATGCCTGACTGCCTGTTTAGGATCGATCCCACTGGGCAGTCAGACATCCCTCTCACAATCCAGGACTGCTGGCTCCCAACCGCTCACCTGCCTGCCTTCCTGATTGCCCCTAACTGCTTCTGCCTGCCAGCCTGATCACCCCCTAACCACTCCCCTGCCAGCCTGATTGATGTCTAACTGCTCCCCTGCCGGCCTGATTGCCCCTAACTGTCCTGCCCTGCAGGCATGGTCACCCCCAATGGCCCTCCCCTGCAGGCCTGGTTGCCCCCAACTGCCCTCCCTTGGAGGCCTCGTTCCTCCCAACTGCCCTCCCCTGCAGGCCTTGTTCCTCCCAACTGTCCTCCACTGGATGTCTGGTCACTCCCAACTGCCCTCCCCTACTAGCCTGGTAACCCCTAACTGCCCTCCCCTGCTGGCCATCTTGTGGTGGCCATCTTGTGTCCACATGGGGCGGCCATCTTTAACCACATGGGAGCTGCCATCTTGTGTGTTGGAGTGATAGTCAATTTGCATATTACTCTTTTTTTTTTTTTTAGATAGGATTCCTTAAGTAAAGAAAATAATACTTTTGAGCTCATTACTCCAAATGTATATCCATCAGCACCACCTCTATGCATAACACTAAGAAGCCCCAAGATATCAAGAATATTCAAACAGTCAATACTTTCTGGTTACAGCACATGTTAAGAATACAAAACCAAAAAAGAAATAAATGTGTTGCTCAGTTGGTTGAGCATTCTCCCATGCATGGAAAGATTGCCTTCAATTCCCAGTCAGGGCATATGCCCAGGTTGCAGATTTTGTCCCTGGTAATAGGAGGCAACAGATTTATGTTTCTCTCTCTCTCCCTGCCCCTTCTGCTCTCTCTAAAATCAATAAATACATAGTTTTAAAAAATGAGGGCTAAATATATGTTGAATTTATCAAGTAATAGGATATGACATACAATCTATGATGCTACCATGACACTTAAAGAAAGAAAATTTGTTTCTTCTAATAAATTTTTTCAGTCATTATTTCAGGTAAAATGTAATCTTGTTACAAGTCTGACTAAAAAGTAAATACAATTCACATCAAATTCTATATAATAAAGAGGTAATATGCAAATTAACCCTCACGCCCTCACCTACAACCAGGCCTGCAGGGGGTTTAGTGAGGGACAACCAAACAACTGAACAAGCGGACTGCATGGGGCGACCAAGCTGATGGGGGAACCATGAGGGGCGACCAGGCCAGCAGGGGAGGCAGTTGGAGGCAACCAGGCCAGCAGGGGGGACAGTTGGAGGCAACCAGGCCAGCAGGGGGGACAGTTGGGAGTGACCAGGCTGGCAGAGGGGGGCAATAAGGGGTGACCAGGCCAGCGGGGTGGGGGCAGTTAGGAGCGACCAGTCCAGCATGGGGGGCAGTTAAGGGAAAATCAGGCAGGCAGGCAGGTGAGCGATTAAGAGCCAGCAGTCCTGGGGATCAGGCCTAAACCGGCAGTCGGACATCCACCGAGGGTGGAGAAGGTGCAGGCTGGGCTGAGGGGATCCCCCTCCCCATGCACGAATTCCATGCATTGGGCCTCTAGTTTCTAATAAACAGAAAATGCTAACTTTGATCAAATAGTATTTTAAACAGATATGTATTTTTATTTTTCTCTAATATTCATTTGACAAAAGTCATTTTATTTTGTGACTTCAGTTAATCTATAATAATAAAAGCATAATATGCAAATCGACCGAACTGCCAAACAGCGGAACGACAATCTGGATGACCTTCTGGACGAAGCTGGGGCTGCGAGGGCTGAGGCAGCTGTGGCTGCGAAGGCCTACTCTTGCACAAATTTCATTCATAGGACCTCTAGTTACTATATATTTACATAGCTTAATTGTCTCTAACTAGGAAATGAGTGTTCATATGTGTAATCATTTGAACATGTAATTATGATACCTAATTATATAAATATAGGATATATTCAAATAATCAAAATCTTCCTTATCTTATTGATTTCAAATGAGTGCTGAAAAAGAAAAGGTTCAAGTATCACTTAGATTCCCATCTTTCATATTGCTTACTTTCCAAAGTTAACTTAAGATTTGAGAGGAAAATAGGCAGAAGATAATGACATAAATCTTACATATCCTATCAGGCCACAGAATAACTTCACTTTATTACATTCTATGACATGCCAAAATGCCTATTAGTGAAATCGCACTATTACTTGACACTCACTTAATGTACTCATTTATGATTCATTTATTTGACACTCACTTAATGTATTCATTTATAAGAAAAGGTTTGTATGCCTTCTGAATAAAGGACTTTTTGTTCTGTTCTTTAGAACTAATCATAGAAAGAATACTGTGAACAACTAATAGCAACTCAAAGAATATAGGCAGAAGGGGATCATATAAATCTTTCTATTCCCCACAATCTTTGCTAAATGAATAGATTAATAATACCATCTATCTTAGTTATACCAGATCTTTTGAAAAGAGCAGGATTAAATGTTGACAATTTTTTTGGGAGGTGCAAACCCAGGAAAATAAAGATGAGGTAATATGGTGGGAAGGGGTAATTGAGGCCAGAAAGATGTGAGGCAATACAAAGGATATGTTGCTTGTGATGTGCCTTTTTTCTGTATGGCAGTATTATCTGGAAGCTTTGCTAAGGGGAAACATACTTTCATTGCAGTTCACTGAGGGGAGAAATAAAGACCAATTTATCTGCCTTATTCCCTCTTGTCTCCTGCTGCCTATTTGTCTTGATTAATGCCAAGAAGAACTAACATTTCTGAACTTCATCCCTGGTCTCAAGCCAGATTTAAAGGCCTAGAAATGGCTTTGGATATCAAGGACTTTACTGATGCCAATGCTGAGGTCCAAGAGTCAAGAAAAAGAGAGTGAACAATCAATTGTTCAGTCAGTGAAAAAGGGGTTATAAAACAAAAATCCATTATTGGGAGAAAGTGGTGTTATTACAACATAGACATTCCAAGGAACAAAGCTGAAGGATACAATTGACTTTAGTAGGAAATGTTTAGAAGTAATTGGTGTTTGAGTAAAGTCATAAGTGGATAATATTGATGAAGATTGAGAGTCATATGCTATTTCTGGGATAGCTAAATAAGGATTTTTTTCCCCATGGATTTGTAAAAACAATGAATACTGACTTGGGTAATGATGTCTTCCCAAATGCCCTCCTAGTTGTTGGGTAAGGATTGATGATGCAATGATTGCTGGCACATTATAGCACCCTATGGATGATGGTTATATGAATGAATAGCCTCTTCAATGCTTTCACAGAGGGGAATAACAGGGTAGGTTACTTTGCCCACATTAGCAAAGTATTAAAATAACCAACAATCAACTTGTTTAAAAATATTAAAAACAAGTTAATATGCTATATTTTTAGGGGGGGAGCTAATATTTCAAGAAACTTTTTCCTGAGCCAGGCTTTAAAGTATAAAGGAGAGCCTCCAGGAAAATGTACTCTTTAACTCTGCTTGCAGTACTTGTGAGGGACCAATTTAAAATTTCCCTCTGACCCAGCTCTTAGAAATTTGTTATCAAGTTATCTTTTCTTTTTAATTTCCCTAATTCTTTTTTAAATTTTTTTATTGTCTGAAGTTTTACATAAGTCTCCTTTTCCCCCAATTGACCACCCCCTCCCCCCCCCCCCGCCAGCCATTCCCACCCCTGGCAAGCCCCTACTGCCCCAGTGTCTGTGTCCATTGATTATGCAAATATACATGCATATAAGTCCTTTGGTTGTTCTCTAATATAACTTAATAGTACAAACACCCTGAATATGCAGTAGTTACAATATTCAGGTTCCTATAAAAATAGCTATTGCCTCCCCTAGAGTGAGGCTAGCTTTCCCTTTCCTACAACCTAAATGTAATTTAGATAGACTTATTATTAATTCAGAATGCTAGAGAATCTGGTGAATAAAAAGGAGAGCTTTGCAAAGGAAAAGTCACACTTCTTGACCTGATCCAAAAAAGTAAATTCTAATATATAAAACATCTTAGTTTTCTGATTTAAATAAAAGTTAAATTAAGCAAATTGAAGACTAATTTCTGACATGATTAACTTATTTGTAACACTTATACCCACATTTCTCAAGCAGATCTTCCAGGCCTTACTTTAACACAACTTTTTCTTTATACCCCAAAACTCACCTGAAGCAATGTAGTACAAATTACTCTGAAGGAAGAGAATGGCTTATAAACATGATTTTATAGGATATGTTTCTCTTCACTCATTAAAACTTAGGGTGAAATGAAAACAAGAATCAAGATAATCTTTCTAAAATGAGTCACAGATTATCACTTTGCACCACAAAATTATTAGAAACCAAAGATTTGACATGGAAATATCTCTATGGATAATAGATATAGACGTCACTGACGTTTACTGTCCAAAAAATTAGTAAAGCAAAACTCCTTTTCTGTGTATATGGTACTCTCTTTTCACCCAGTTCCTCAGACCAAATTCTGAATTATTTTTGACTATGCTCACTCATTCTCTCACCCTCATGTCTAACCCACCAACAAAACTTTCACTCAAAATATATGTGACCTATTCTCTTCCCACCTCCAAACCTCATTCCCCTAGCAAATTTCCCTATCATCTCTCCCTGAACGGAGCACCCAGCTTCCATTCTCAATCCCTCTCATTCATTTCCCAGGTGCAGGCAAAGTGATCCTGTTAAAACACAAGGTACATCCTGTACCTTCACTTAAAACCATCCGTGACTTTCCATTGCAAGTAAGATGGAACCCAACTCCTACACATCAGGCCCCATCTCCTTCACCTCCCATTAATTACCCTGCAGTCATTGCACTCTAGCTACAGGAACCTCCTTCCTCAAATACACCAATGTTCCTCTTGCTTCAGTACCTTCGCCTTCCCTGTTTTCTTTCCTCTTAACTTCACTCATGGCTCTGCTTAAGGGCAGTTTCATCTTTGTAGCCTTCCCTGACCACCTCCCAGTGCCCCCCCCCCCCCCATATAACACAATGGTTTCTGTTATTCTCAATCACCTTATCTAGTACATTTCCTTCAGGACACTTAGTCAATAAAAGAAATCCGAATATAGATTGATTTACTTAGTGACTGTTTTTCCCTAAGAAATATAACCTCTATGAGGCCTAGGATTTGGTAGGTTTTTTTATTGTCTATCTCAGAACCAAAATGGTGCCTCACTCTTAGTAAGTGCTAAATGCTCCTGTCCTTTCAGATGGTATCCAGCTGCCTTTCTTTACAGCTCCCTGGGTAATCATTAGAACACTAAAGGCCCAGTGCACGAAATTTGTGCACGGGGGGGGGGGGGGGGAGGGGGGGCGTTGTCCCTCAGCCCATCCTGCAACCTCTCCAATCTGGGATACCTCTCCTAATCCAGGACTGTCTGCTACCAACTGCTCACCTGCCTGCCTTCCTGATTGCCCCTAACTGCTTCTGCCTGCCAGCCTGATCACCCCCTAACCACTCCCCTTCCAGCTTGATTGATGCCTAACTGCTCCACTGCCAGCCTGTTTGCCCCCAACTGCCCTCCCCTGCAGGCCTTGTCCCCCACAACTGCTCTCCCCTGCAGGCCTGGGTCCCTCCCAACTGCCTTTCCCTGCAGGCCTGGTCGCCCCCAACTTCCCTCCTCTGCCAGCTTAGTCACCCCTAACTGTCCTCCCCTGCAAACTTGATCGTCCCCAACTGCCCTCCCTTGCAGGCCTGCTCCCTCCCAACTGCCCTCCCCTGCTGGCCATCTTGTGTCCACATGGGGGCAGGATCTTTGACCACATGGGGGCAGCCATCTTGTGTATTGGAGTGATGGTCAATCTGCATATTACTCTTTTATTAGATAGGATAGAGGCCTGGTGCACAGGTGGGGGCCAGCTGGTTTGCCCTGAAGGGTGTCCTGGATCAGGATGGGGGTTCTCTTGGGGCGTGGGGCGGCCTGGGAGAGGGGCCTGTGGTGGTTTGCAGGCCGGCCATGACCCCTGGCGACACAAGTGGAGGCCCTGGGATCTGGGGTTTATTTATCTTCTACAGTTGAAACTTTGTAGCCTAGAGCTGAGCCAAGCCTTGGGCTTGCTCTGATGTGGCAGCCATTTCTGTTGGGATTTATGTATCTTCTATAATTGAAACTTTGTAGCCTTAACTGGAGGCCTAGGCTGGCAAGGGCAGGCAGAAAGCTTGGCTTCCTCCATTGCAGGGGGGAACCCAAGCTTCCCTCCTGCTCTCTGTGGCCATAGCCATCTTGGTTGGGTTTATTTGCATATTCATTCCTGATTGGCTGGTGGACGTGGCTTGTGGGTGTGACTTGTGTGTGTAGCGGAGCTATGGTCAATTTGCATATTACTCTTTTATTAGATAGGATGGTTATTTTATAGAATGTTCACTAACAACACTCCTGAAATCCTATTTTAAAAAAACAAACATTGCCAACCCAAGGTTATTTATCTTGGAAAATGTTTCTTACCAATAATAGTGTCTGTCCTCTCATTATTCTTGGTGAAATCACTGTGTTTTATCAGATACTTGAATGGCAAAATTAGAATAACTGCCCTAGCTGGTTTGACTCATTGGATAGAACGTCAGCCTGCAGACTGAAGGGTCCCTGGTTCAATTCTGGTCAAGGGGGCATGCCTGGTTTTTAGGTTCAATCCCCAGTAGGGGGCGTGCAAGAGGCAGCCAATCAATGATTCTCTCTCAGTATTGATGTTTCTATCTCTCTCTCCCTCTCCCTTCCTCTTTAAAAAAAAAAAAAGATTAGAACAACCAAATGTGTCCAAGATTTTTCAAAAAATGAAATGTTTAGAGAGAAAGATTGCTGCTATACTTCAGAAGAGAGTAAAAAGGTAATGTAAAATTTTGATTTAAAGTCCATTGTTTCAAAAACAATAGATTAAATTGCAATAGGAACAGTGTTTGTGAACACATAATGCAATATATAGATAATGTCTATATATATAAAAGGTTAAGTGACCAACCATACTTCTGTCTGACTGTCCAACCAACCAACCGAGCAGCTGGTACATATGACACGCACTGGCAATTTAAAATAAACATTGACTCATGCATGCACAATACATACAAAGCTCTCGCTGGTGCCTTTTTCATGCGTGTGTTTCAATCTGTCATTGTTGATGGTGAATTTGGTTGTTTTTGTTGACATTCTAAAGCTGAAAGAAAGCAGCGTCATAGACAGAATATGTCTGAAGACCAGCTATTGACACAACATACCTCTGAAAGTGTTTTAATGTGCTATACAGGGAGATATGAGTAAGTTTAATCATGTTATTAGTCATTGTTTTTATCAATGTTGTTTTTATATCATGCTTTGTTGTTGTTATATCATGTTGTTATTATTTATTAATTGATTTATATATTATTTTCATATACATTTTACTAATTTTCTTTCATCTCTGACATTTCTATTATAGAGAAAGGGCGAATAGCAATATTAAAATATTTCTTCTAATTGATTTCCTTTCAATGTGCATGAATCCATGCACTGGGCCACCAGTATTATATAATAGTACACTTGAAACCTATATAATCTTATTAACCTGTTACTGCAATAAATTCAATTAAAGTTTAAAAAATAAAAATTAAAAACCAATAAAAGAAATTGTGTTTATGAAGGGAAAACTTTGTTCTTAAAAATGTTTATTAAAATGGTGGCTTTTTAGGCAGATAATTTAGAGTGATTTAATTTGTCAAGCATTGAAAATCTTTTTTTTGCCCCCAAGGAAGATAAATTATTTTATTACAAAAGTAATAAAATAGCCATTTGACTTACAGATCCTTTTTGGTGCATGTTCCCTTGAAATATTAAAAATGAACAAACATCCTCCTTAATTAAAATTGCATGCCCATTATCTGTTTTATATGACAGAGGCCTTTTATGTTTCACATTGAGTTGATCAAAGCATATGCTTATCTTTTTCTATGCAAAGACTTCTTGTTGAGAAGGCTGATTTTTTCTCATCTAAGAAAGTTTATAAATCATTTTCTACAATGTGTAGTAATTTACATTATGTATATTAAGGTAGAAGCCTTACTGAAATATTTATTTTTAAAATAATGATACTTTTTTTCATCTCAGTGATATTAGTCCATAAAACTAATGCTATATGACAAAATTTGTCCATAACTTAAGTGAGTACTTATCAAAGCCTTTTTCTTATGAAATTGGGCTTCCTTATACATTATGTTCATCAGGATCACAGAGTACGCTTTATTATACCAAGCCAGTATGCAGCCCACATTAGGCATTCGATAAAATGTTGGTGATGGCAATAGGTAAGAGCACTCAAATTTGTGGCAGATAATTATTTGATAGTATTCCTAGAAAAACCTGCTATCTAAATTCTGATACTGAAGTTTTTGGTAAAGAATAAACAAATAATTACAGAGCTGGTCACAGTTAATTCACCTCAAAAACATAGATATTATTTTTCATTTTGCCCTTTCTATCTCTTAACTCATCTTTACATCCCATTAATTTGAAAATATTCTTCTAAATTATTCTGTATTATTTGTAGTCCTCTGGATTAGTCATGTTTTACTAAAAATTGAGGGTTTTTTTTATAAGTTTGTTTTCATTTTTACCTCATTAGATGTGGAGATGCTAGTGGAATATATTTTCCTTTTGTTACTGAGCTTTCACTTTATTTTCTTCCTATAACTGCTGAGCTTTAAAGTATTTTCATAAAACTTCTTCAGTGAATAAAATGTCCTTCTGGGAACACGGTGTTTTCAATTTATTAGGAAGAGTCTATAGGGTAACTTAAACCACAAACATTTTAATTATTAATGTTGATTTGTTATTATTATTGCTGAATGGGTAACCTGTTTTTTTCTAAGCATATAAGAAGTTAAGTTTCTTAAATAGAGTGCAGATTTCTCTCAGAATTACATGAGTGTTAATGAGGCTATTTATATCCTATCTAATAAAAGAGTAATATGCAAATTAACCATCGCTCTGTTACACCCACAGCCACGCCCTCAAGCCAATCAGGAGACAGTATGCAAATTAACCCAACCAAGATGGTTGCGGCCACCGAGAGAGCAGGAGGGAGGCAGTCGGACATCCCTCGAGGGGTCCCAGATTGGAGAGGGTGCAGGCTGGGCTGAAGGACACCCCGCCCCCCATGCACGAATTTCATGCACTGGGCCTCTAGTTATTAAATAAAGGGTAACTTGGTAATTAGAGGGATTTAGGAAGCATAGTGCATTGCCAGAAGGAAGGAAGGGACCATCATATGTGGCTGTAAATATCCCAGTGTGAGAAGGTACAAATCAACAATGGAAAGAAGCATAATGTTGTAGTGGAGAGAAAGAAAATTGAAAATAAATAATGGACAAAAATGAATAATTATTGCTATGGAAGATAGTACATGTTTTAGATTACTAGCATACACAAGTGAGAGGTTTTAGATCAAAAGTACATTTCCCAGAAAGGAAAATGTAGAGCAGAAGCATCAAATTGAATTACTGCTGCTTTATTCCTGACCCACCAGGTAGGGAGTGCTTACCAATTCTCCTGAAAGCAAATGCTTCTGAGGAGTGTGGTGTCACTTAATTATTCATACTTTACCATCACCTGCTTTAACCAGATGCTTTCTTCATATCACTCAATGGAGTCACTTGAATTGTATACATATAGCAAGTATGAAGAGGTGTGTGTGTGTGTGTGTGTGTGTGTGTGTGTTCATTTGATAGTGGAAAATGGATTATTTGGAGGAAGTCTGGCTTAAATACAGTTGCTGAATCATAGATTTTAAATTCTCTTTACCTAATCCTTATGACTGGATGCCCAATGCAGGAGATGGGCTTTTATGGTATCTTGAGGTTTCATGGTTGAGCATTTAAAATGCTACTCCAATGCTCCCTTAAACAGGTGTAACTCAATAGTTAGGAACTTTTGTATATATTGGGGGAGAGGTAGTACATAAGGAATTATAACAAAAGCCAAGTGTGTGCTTTAAAGTGGGTCTTAACCACAGACAAAATAGTGAAACCATTGCTCTCATTCAAGTTCCTCTCTCTCTTTTCCATGGAAACCAAACCATCTCATACTGCTTCAGGCTATCTTGTCAGAGGCCCTACCACATAGATCCAGAAAAATTTTATCTTCCCCATTAAAACATCAATTCCTTCTTGGGCCAAATATTTATATACTTAATATTTATATTTGTTAAAGATGGAGATGAGCAAAATTGCTTGTCTTAGCAAGGGTGTTTCCTTTAATTAAAGATCAGTCACTGAACCAAAGGATTAGGTCTCTTGTGAATACTTGTAGTCCAAAATCCTATATAATAAAAGGCTAATATGCAAATAGACTGAATGGCAGAACAACCGAAACAACCAAACAACAGGTCACTATGATGTGCACTGACCACTAGGGGGCATGTGCAGAACATGGCAGGTGTCGGCCACGGTGGGATGGTGGAGCAGGTGATTGGGGGCACCAGACCAAGGCAGAGTGGCAGTTGCTGTCATCAGGGCAAGCCTCTGGTGGTTACTAAAAATTCTTTGCGCCTGCACGCTGCAGTTCTGCCCAGTACTTGTACCTGCTGCCTGTGGCCAGAGCCGGTTCCAATAGCTTGGCCCCATCAGCAGATGTGAGCAGTGGCTGCCAGGCCCGATCACCCCTCAGGGCTTCTCCACCTCCCCCTGCTCCTGAGGGGCGATCAGGGCAGCAGCTGCCGCTTGCACCTGCTGATGGCGCCGGCCCCAATTGCTCTGTGCCATCAGCGGATGCAAGTGGGGCCAGCACCTTCAATGCATGGGAGCAGGGGCAGTGGGAGTGGGGCTGCTGGCAGACAGGGGACCAGGGCTGCAGCAGGAGGGGCTGGGTGGAAGCACGGAGGATGGGCTGAGACCCGCCCCTGTGCCTACTGCAGCCTCTCGGCCCACAGTTCCTTCCAAGGTGCACAAATTTGTGCATTCGGCCCCTAGTATTTGTATAAATTGCTAAGGGGAGTGAATATGAGGGTTTCCCAAACCAGGTGTATCCTCCAATCTCATTTTCTCTAATTGTCCTTCTTTCCAGAATATATAATCTATAATAATCTATAATAATAAAAGTGTAATATGCTAATAAGACCAAACATCTTTCCTATTGTCCTTCCAGATGACCTTCCAGATGAAGGTGGGCCTGTGAGGCAAACCCGGGTCCCAGGTGCCAGAGGAAATCTGGTCCTGGCAGCTGGGGGAAGGAAGGCCTACTCTTGCATGAATTTCATGCATCAAGCCTCTGGTTGTATCATAAAACCCTAAAAATTTTCCATTGGGGTAAAAAGAATGTTTAGTATCCAAATTAATACAGTGATGTTTACACATGAATACCTTTTTTTTTAGGCAGGGAATAAACAAGACAAATTAGAGATTGCTAATATAAAATGCTAGGTTTAAATCACATTTCTACATGAAATTGTTTATGATTCTGGAAAAATTACTCTTTTTTTTCTTGAACTTCATAATTCCATACCAGTAAAATGAAAACCATTAAACTCCACTCATGGATTATTTTGAAGAAGAAAAAATGAGATAGTGTATAGAAAATGGGGATAGGGAGTATTTTATTCACTTAATCTCCTTACTGCTTTCCTGGAACTTAGCAAAACTCACTAAATGTTTTCTTCTATTTTTTTTTCTAATAAAATATTGTTTTATTGTTTGAAGTATTACAAATAGTAGTACATATGTCTCCTTTTTTTTTTCTCCAGTGACCTCCCCCCCGGCCTCCCCTACCCCCCAGTACATGCCTTTACCTACCCCCTCCCCCCCCACCAGTGTCTTGTATCCATTGGTTATGCTTATATGCATGCGTACAAGTCCTTCGGTTGATCTCTTACAGCCCCCCCCCAACCTCCCCTGCCTTCCTGCTGTAGTTTGACAGTCTGTTCAATGTTTCTTTGCCTCTGTATCTATTTTTTCCCCATTTCTTCCCTTTAAAAAATCTTGCCTCTGCAGACTAGAAATAAACATATAATAACAAAAAATGTTTGAGTCCCAATTTCAATGTCCAACAGTTCTGAGTCCCCATTTCAATGTCAAACAGTTCCTTATGTGTACATGTCAGCAATGATATCTGGATGGTGGGCACATGGTGGCAATGCAGGTCCGACCCTCTCTGGTTTGATCCTAGGCTAAAAGCCTATTACTATTGCTAATATATTTTAAAAACTTATTTTTATTGTTGAGAGTATTACAGATGTCCTCCATTTTCTCCTTTCTCCCCCCTCCACCTTGCTCCCATCCTATCCCAGGCCTTTACCTCTATTGTCTGTGTGCACGGGTTATGCGTATATGCATATAAGTTCTTTGATTAATCCCTTCCTTCCCTACCTCCCCTCTCCCCTCTAAGAGCTGTCAATTTGTTCCATGCTCCATGTTCTGGACCTATTTTGTTTGACAGTTTATTTTGTTCATTAGATCCATAGATGAGTGAGATCATGTGATATTTGTCTTTCTCTGACTGGCTTATCTTACTTAGCATAATAACCTCCAGGTCATCCATGATGACACAAAGGGTAAGAGATCCTTCTTTTTTACAGCTGCATAGCATCCCATTGTTTAAATGTACCACCATTTTGTCCACTCATCTACTGATGGGCACTTGGGCTGTTTCCAGATATTATCTATTGTAAACAGCACTGCTATGAACATAGTGGTGCATATATTATTTCCGAATGGTGTTTTGGGATTCTTAGGATATATTCTCAGTTCCATTTTTAATATTTTGAGGAAATTCTGCACTGTTTTCCATTGTGGCTGCACCAGTCTGCATTCCCACCAGCAGTGTACTAGGATTCCTTTTTCTCCACATCTTTGCCAGCACTTGTTGTTTGTTGACTTATGAATGTTAACCATTCTGACAGGTGTGAGGTGATACCTCATTGTCCTTTTAATTTGCATATCTCTGGTGATTAGTGGCATTGAGCATTTTTTCATGTCACTTGGCCATGTTTATGACCTCTGTGGAGAAGTGTCCATTCAGATCCTTTGCCCATTTTTAACAATTGGATTGTTTGTCTTCCTTTTGTTGAGTTGTATGAGTACTTTATATATTTTGGAAATTACCCCTTATCAGATGTATCATTGGCAAATATGTTTACCCATACCATGAGTTCCCTTTTCATTTTGATGCTGGTTTATTTTGCTGTGCAGAAGCTTTTTAGTTTGGTGTAGCCCCATTTGTTTATTTTTTCCTTTGTCTCTCTTGCCCTAGGTATTGTATCAGAGAAACTTCTATGTGAAACTTCTATGTGATATTTTGCTGCCTATGTTATCTTGTAGGAGATATATCAGTAAAAATTCTGAGATGTCTGAGGTTTTGCTGACTACATTCTTCTAGGATTTTTATGTTTGCCAGACTTACATTTAAGTCTTTTATATATTTTGAGTTTATTCTTGTGTATTATGTAATTTGGTGGTCTAATTTCTTTCTTTCTTTTTTTTTTTTGGCATATACCTGTCAAATTTTCCCAATACCATTTATTGAACAGACTCTCTGCTCCAATGTATGCTTTTGCCCCCTTTGCCAAATATTAATTGAGCATAATGGCTTGGGTTCTCTGTTCTGTTCAATTGATCTATATATGCCTGTTCTTGTGTCAGTATTCTGGTCCCTCCAACTTTGTTTTTCTCAAGATTGCTGCTGATTTTCGGGGTCTTTTATGATTTCATATACATTTTGGGGGTATTTTTCTAGATCTGTGAAATATGCCATTGGTAGTTTCATAGGGATTGCATTGAATGTATAGATTGCTTTGAGTAACATGGACATTTTAATGATGCTAATTTTCCTAACCCATGAACATAGTATATACTTCCAATTGTTTGTGTCTTCCTTTATTTCTTTTTTTCAATGTCATATAGCTTTCTAAGTACAGGTCTTTTACTTCCTTGGTTAAGATTATTTCTAGGTACCATATATTTTTTTGTTGCAATAGTAAATAAGATTTTTTGTTTGTTTGTTGTTTCTTTTTCTGAGAGAGAGTTCATTATTGGTCTATAAAAAGGCCACCAGTTCATGGATGTTAATTTTGTATCCTGCTTCTTTGCCATATTCATTTATTAAATCAAGTAGTTTTTTCTTGGTGGAGACTATAGGGTTTTCTATGTACATTATCACATCATCTATAAAGAATGACAGCTTTACTTCCGCCTTTCTAATTTGGATGCCTTTAATTTTTTCTTCTAGTCTTATCACTGTGGCTAGGACTTCCAATACTATGTTGAACAAGAGTGGTGAAATTGGACAACCCTATCTTCTTCTGCTTCTTAAGGGAAACGCTTTTTGTTTTTGCTCACTGAGTATTTTTTGGAAAATTGTTCAATTAAAGTGTAACCTCTGCCTCACACCTTATAGTTCTTTGTTTCAATAATTTTTCAATTATTGAATGACTTGGTTAAATACATAGATGACATTAATCTCTTCTGGAACCAAACACTCCAACCATTTCATGTGGTAACTAGAGACTGCATGGCAGGGCTTTTGGAACATGCATATAATTTATTTATTTATTTATTTATTTATTTATTTATTTATTTATTTATTTTTGCCTATGTCTCTACCTACACTGTTATTCTCTCTGTGCTTCATTTTACTGGTCTATAGAAAATTAGATGACCACAGCAGTTTTTTCAACCTTTGCAGTTGCATAATTCTAAAATGTAGGGTCTATGAATAACCTGTTCCTGTCCTGATGACTTTCTGTGGATGGCATTTACAATCCTCTAATAAATGATTCTCTGTCTATCTGTGTCTGGCCTGAGATTCTGCCTTTGAGAGCAGAAAGATGTCTCTCCTGCATTATTTTTCCTCAGCAGCTAGCATAATTGCTGACACAGAGTAGTTTTTTAAAAACTACCTGTGGAGGCCTAGCAAGTTTGACTCAGTGGATAGAAAGTCAGCCCACAGACTGGAGGGTCCCTAGTTCAAATCTGGTCAAGGGCAGGTACCTTGGTTGAAGGCTTGTGGGAGACAACCAATCAATGTGTTTCTCTCACATCTATGTTTCTCTCTCTCTGTTTCTCCCTCTCCCTTCTACTCTCTCTAAAAATCAATGGAAAAATATCCTCAGGTGAGGATTAACAACAACAATAAAAACTACCTGTGGAATTGTAACAATTAGTTTAATGATAAACACATGCCCAGTATATTGAAGTAGAGAAAATAAAACAAGTCTAATAATTTTAATGTTATATTTCTTATTTGCTTTAAAACAGTGTATTTTCAGTAGAAGTTCTTCACCTTCTGGAAATTAATAAATAAGACTCTACATATGCAATTTGATACTCTTGCTATTTTTTATTTACATGTTAATATTTTCTACTATTCTTTCTTAGCTCTGAAGTCTTATCTCTGGCCTTCAGTATCTAACATATTTTTGGTTATATATAATCCTATCGAATAAAGAGGGAATATGCTAATTGACCATCACGCCCACACAAATATGGTGGCGCCCACAGTCAATAAGGAGGGAATATGCTAATTGACTGCCACACCCTCAAAGATGACAGCACCCACAGCCTCAAAATGGTGGCACCCAGTCCCCTCAGCCCCGCCGGGGCAGCAGGCATGCAGCACTGCCAGGCCTGCCCCCAGGTGGGCCCAGCTACTCCACGCGCCTGCCTCTGGAGTCCCCCAGTCTCCTCAGCCCCCCAACTACACAGGGCTGGCCCAAGGCTCAGGCAAGCCTTGGATGGTGGCTTCCCAGCTGCCCAGGGTTGGCCCGAGGTGCAGGGAAGCCTCGGATATTGGCAGCCCAGCCACCCAGGGTTGGCCCGAAGCACAGGTAACCAGGGCTGGCCAAGGCTTGCATTGCCAGCAGTGGCAACAGCAGAGGTGTGATGGGGGCATCGCCTTCCCCTGATCGCTGGGTTGCCTTATGCCCCTGAGGGCTCCCAGACTGTAAGAGGGGGCTGGCCGGGCTGAGGGACTCACCCTCCAGTGCATGAATTTTCATGCACCGGGCCTCTAGTACTAAATAAATGTCCATTAAAAGGATCTTATTTACATCTTTACAAATATAGTTGTCTGAAAAGTTTAGAATGTTTCTTCTATCACTTCAATTTGATTTTTATACCAATGTCAATACTTATGAGTATCTTATAAGTAGAGACAAACCTTCATGGAAAATGTATTGTTGTCTAGTTTGGAGCACACAAACCACCTAGCAATTCTCATTGACATGATGCATTGATTATAGGTGTAGAAGATGGTATCTTGGGAAAAGGTCATTGAAAACGTAGATTCTGTGTCTTTATATTTTTATGTACATTTATACAAACAGTGTTTGGTTCTTTTGGTCTCTTACAAATAATATTGTGTTATGAAGAAAACAGAATAAGCACAAATGGTTTCCTCACCATTAAGTTAAGGATAAAGAACAGAGGAAAACTGAGAGAGAAATATGAGCTAATATTTTGTAACTAACTTTTACATAAAAATTTTCTGTTGACAGTCACAGATTTAAAGATATATTTAATATATGAATTCATTTTGCTTATTTAAACAAAAAGTAATATTATATACATATTTTTCTCTCCACATGCCCCTTCTTGTGTTTGCATTTTAAAGTTAAGTTAGGTTGGCAGGTGAACTATTGCCACACTGGTGCCAGACCTTCTCCTACCCATTAAAAAGATGATATTCATGTTTCTCACCCTTACTTCCTAAAGAAACTAATTCTGGGACAAATAGGGCTAAAGGCAACAATGTAGGATTCTTGTAATCTTTGCTTGTGGTATTTCTCCAAATTCCTGAATAAGACAACAAAACACAAAAATTCATTTTTAGAAGTAACAGGGGTTTTTAAAGGAACTCCCCACCCCATGATTTAGTTCTTAAAATTCAGTTTAGTTTCTAGTAATCTGCAAGTTATAGAAAACCATGCACTTTTCCCTTATAATTTTGTTTTATAACAATTATATGTATAATTTAGCATTAAATGACTTTAAGATATTTGTTTTTAAAATACAAATGCCACACAAAGCCCTGTAAACTCATTTAAGGAAATAGTTTTCAACCATTTCAGCATATTTTATACTGTCATAAATCCAAGTAACATATTTATACCTTTTCTTCGTTTCTTTGTTTGGGGCATTCTGTACTGGCTTTCCATTAGTGGAATATGGGGATTTGGGTCTCCTGCATTACCCAGTATCACTCACCTCCACCACAAAAGCACACACATGCACAGACATAGGACACACTTCCTATCCCCAGAAGTTCCCAAATACAGTCATATCCTCCTTTCAGTTTAATCACTACTCAGCGTTTTTTGTATTATTACCCCATGAATGCTATTCACTGCTGAGTCAATAGAACACTAGGTAATTTTTCCTTTTTTGCACCACTTTTGGTTTTCCTTAAAGAATACTGATTTTTTCTTTGATACTATTTTACATAGTTATCATTAATTCACTTTCAACTCATCAGAGTACTTCTCTGTCTCAGAATATACAAATACATTAAGCATTTTATTCACTTCCTTTTGTGGAAGAGCTTCTAGCTTTCCACTCTGGACAGGCTGCTTTCTGAATCAGCTCAGCAGCTGTAATCTCTGAATATCCCTGCACCATTGGCAATTTCCACTAGCTTCTGTCCTGTGTTCTCTCCTTACATTCTGGGAAAGTTTCTTATCCTGATTCTTTGATAATTAATTTTCTTTATTGTTACTCTCCACCTTTTTTCTGGGACTTATATTATTCAAGTTACAAGCCTCCTGGAATAATTCTCTATTTTTTTCTCCTAATTTCCATTTCATAATCTGTTTACTCTACTTTATGAGAGATTTCTTTAATTTCTTAACCTCCTATTGAATTTCCCTCACAACTATCTGATCTTTAATTGTCAAAAGCTCATTTATGCTTGTTAATTATTTTTAACAGCAAACTATTCCTGGATGCAAGAGTATGTTTAACAATCTGAGATTAGTAATAAACAGTTTCAAAAATAACTTTACTCCCTCTTTAGCATCTCTCTTTCCATACAACTTTCTGTTTCTTCCCCTCCATCTTTCATCTGAGATGCCTTTCATAAATATGTACTGGTCCATAGCTGTCTACTCATTATGAGAGTAGAACACTAAAAACTGTTTGGAAATTCCATGCCCATAGATGGTAATTGTTAACTGCGGTCTTCATTATATGATGCTCTCCTGGGCCATTTGCTTGGGGACCTCTGATGAAAGTAGTTTTAGGATTCTCTCCCCATCCACCCCATGTTTCCTGGGAAATTATCTTCCAGGATGTACACTATGTTTTCAGCATCCTGGAGCTGTGGTAGCAGGAGAATACTGGATGTTTCAACTTTATCAAATCAATGGTCATTTACTCACCCTGTTTTAAATTACTATTCTCATTTACCTGAGCAGAGACTCTATAATTTACCCTTTCCAGAATACAAAACTTGCTTTTTCTTTTGGAGTGTGAGAGGGGCTACCACTCAACTATGCAGAGTTGAGGAGAGAGAATTAGGATCTAATTGCTTTTCAAAGAGATTTTTAGCCAATTCTCCCAGTTTTTTTTTTTAATTTAATAAATCTTTATTGTTCAGATTATTACAATTGTTTCTCCTTTTCCCCCCCATAGCTCCCCTCCACCTGATTCCCAGCCCACCCTTTGCCCTTACCTCCCCCCACACTGTCCTCATCCATAGGTGTACGATTTTTGTCCAGTCTCTTCCTGCACCCCCATACCTCTTTCCCCCTGAGAACTATCAGTCCACTCCCTTTCTATGCCTCTGATTCTATTCCATTCACCAGTTTATTCTGTTCATCAGATTTTTAATTCACTTGAATTTTAGGTTCACTTGTTGATAGATATGTATTTGTTGTTCATAATTTTTCTCTTTACTTTTTTCTTCTTCCTCTTCTTAAATACCTTTGAGCATTTCATATAATACTGGTTTGGTGGTGATGAACTCCTTTAGCTTTTTCTTATCTGTGAAGCTCTTTATCTGACCTTCCATTCTGAATAATAGCTTTGCTGGGTAGAGTAGTCTTGGTTGTAGGTTCTTGCTATTCATCACTTTGAATATTTCTTGCCACTCTCTTTTGGCCTGCATAGTTTCTGTTGAGAAATCAGCTGACAGTCATACGGGCACTCCCTTGTAGGTAACTAACTGTTTTTCTCTTGCTGCTTTTAAGATTCTCTCTTTGTCTTTTGCTCTTGGCATTTTAATTATGATGTGTCTTGGTGTGGTCCTCTTTGGATTCCTCTTGTTTGGGGTTCTGTGCGATTCCTGGACTTGTAAGTCTATGTCTTTCACCAGGTAGGGGAAGTTTTCTGTCATTATTTCTTCCAATAGGTTTTCAGTATCTGCTCTCTCTCTTCTTCTGGCACCCCCATAATTCTGATGTTGGTACGCTTGAAGTTGTCCCAGAGGCTTCTTACACTATCTTCAACTTTTTGGATTCTTTTTTCTTTTTTTCTGCTTTTCCGGTTGAGTGTTTTTTGCTTTTTTGTATTTCAAATCTTTGACTTGATTCTTGCGTTCCTCTAGTCTGCTGTTGGGTCTCTGTATAATATTTTTTATTTCAGTCAGTGTATGTTTAATTTCTAGTTGGTCCTTTTCATATCTTTGAGGGTCTCGTTATATTTATCGGCCTTTTCTAGGATATTCTTGAAGAGCCTTGTAACCATGGTTTTGAATTCTATATCCAGTCGTTTGTTTTCCTCCATTTCTTTCGTTTGTGATCTGTTTCTTCGTCTCCCCATTTTTCATTGCTTCCCTGAGTTGTGTGCTAGGTTTCCTATATGGCCCAGTGGGTCAGCCTCCCCAGTTAACCTGAGGTGGACACTCTTGGTGCACCCCTTGTGGACTGTGTGTACAGCCTTGTTGTAGTTAAGTCTTGATTGTTGTTGGTATCACTGGGAGCAATTGACCTGCAGGCCAGTTGGCTGGGAGGATCAGCTGTGTCTACACTGGGAGATTTTCGGTGCTGGAGACAGCCTTATAGGATTAGCCTTGCCAGATTACAAAAGCCTGTATGCTCAGCTTGGAAGGGGTGGAGTCTCAGGGCGGGGCAGACAGTCTTGGCTTCCCGTCAACCCTGCCCTTGCGCACGAGTCTCCAGACCTCTGCCTTCTGCAGTTCCCGAGTTTCCACCTTACAGTCCAGATTTCCCCCGTAAGAGTGTGGGTCCCCAGGGGCTCGCCCGGAACTGCAGTTCAGTGCAGTCGGAACTGGGGTTCAGTGCCGTCAGGAGCTTCCGACTCCCTTCGCTAGGGAATGCCTGCAGCAACCTCCGCATTCAGTCTTTGTGCACACTGGCGCCTCCAGACCCCTGCTGCTACGGCTCCCCTGAGTCTCCGTGTGCCTTTCTCTGTACCTAATAGTCCAGACTCCCCCTGTATGAGCCTGGGTCCACAGGGTTTCGCCTGGAACTGAGGTTCAGTGCAGTCAGAACTAGGGTTCAGTGCAGTCGGGGGCTTCTTTCCCCCTCCCGCCAGAGAAAGCCAGCCAGGCACTCCGACGCCCTTTCTCTCTGCGTGCACGTCTCTCTGTACCTCAGCTCTTTGCCGCTCCTTCTCCGTGAGATTTCCTCTTTCCTTCTAGTTGTAGAATTTCCACTCAGCCAGCTTTCCTGTGGTTCTGGATGGTGTCTGTTTTATCTTTTAGTTGTAGTTTTGAAATTGTTGTGCGGGGCAGCAGTTTAGGTGCTTACCTATGCCGCCATCTTGGTTTCTCCTCTCCCAGTTTTTTTAATCTTGCCTTCTCCTCTATAACCACAGACACTTGATACAGTAATTCCTTAAGCCTTAGTGTTGGGAAGAGGGGTTAGAGGATTCTGTGATATAAATCACATTTCTTCTCTGTCTTAACGTTGGCTCAGAATTCAGCTTTATTTTCCCTTTTCAGCTGACCAGATGCTGTTTACATTCCAATGATTTGTTTGCTGAAGTCTCCTTCCCCATTATAACTGTCATTTTTACAACTTTATGACAAAAGTCTTAATATATGTGTTTAATCCATTATTTTTAACTGAGTTTTAGAAGATTTATTACTCCATATTTACTTTTGCCATTGCTATATTTCAGGTGATTACACAGATTTAGGTTTTATCCACTATAAAGAATTCAGGTTATTATGAGTAGCAAGAGCTATTTTCTCTTTGGGGAGGAAAAAGTCACTCTAAACAACAAAAGAACCAGATATTAACTATGACTCGTTGTATAGGGTTGCAAATTACACATTGCAACAAGGAATCTAAAGAACTGTAGTTCTTCTAAGAAGTACATTCAATCCATGATATGGAGGGAAAATGGTGGATTAAACTATTTCAAACTCCACTCCTAACTCTAAACAACCATCAAAATGGTGAAAACTTTATGTCCTGACATGGAAAAATACCCAAATAATTTAAGTGAAAAAAGAAAATTGTAAAACTGTAGCTTTAGAGTAGTCATAGTTTTGTAAATATATAAAATGTTTAATTTATTCTTATTACCAATATAAAAATACTTCTACAATACAGTAAAATAGCTCATTACCTTGTTAACAGTCTCATTAAATATTATCTTAACCCTTTTTAAAAAATTTTTATTGATTTTTTAGAGAGAGAGGATGGGAGAGAGAGAGAGAGACATGGATCAGTTGCAATCTGGGCATGTGCCCTGCCCAGAAATTGAACTGATGACCTTTTAGTGCAGGGATGACGCTCAACCAGCAATACTGGCCAAGGCTATCCTACCCTTGTTTGCAACCATTTGTTTAAATAATGGTTGCAATTTGAATAATAATAGCAATTTGTATATAACTCTAAAGCAATTTGTATATAACTCTAAAGCTGCAATAGTATTTTTAAAGAGTTTTATAAACATTAAATCATTTAACACTCATAACAACTCTATGAAGTATTTGCCATTACTACTCCTAATTTGCAGATGAGGAAATTGAGGTCAGGTGAGATCAAGTGTCTTGTTCATATTTACATAGAGCTAATGATGAGTGGAGTTTGGCTTTAACCTGAGGCTCCCCCACTACACTGAGCTGCTCGATGCTCTTCAATCTACTGCCCATTCAGAATGTTAACTTATGCTCATGCTGACTGGCAATTTTATTTTATGTTTACTTTCTGCCCATTTACTTTATAATATACATTGAACAACAAGTATGTACAAAGCGTTGCTTGATAGTCTTGTTCAGTTGTTCAATTTGCTCCCTTTACAACTAGCCCAAAATTTATCAGTCTTCCTTAAAGTCCTGATCCAATCATATCACATCTATTTCTAAATCACCACTGTTGGTAAAAAACTAGAGGCATTCACAGACTACTCTAAGACATGTAGAAACACATTCAATACATTCCAGGAAGCTACAATTTCCCAAACTCCCTTTATGCAACCCAAAATGTTCATGTGTCAGAACAGTACTGTACACATATCTATAGTGAAGTGTTAGAATGAATTGCTAATAACAGTATGGTCATTACCAGAGGAAAAAGGGGGGGGGGTAGGGAAAGACAGGAGGGGGTAGAGGAGGGATAAATGGTGATGGAAAGATACATGACTTGGGGTGGTGAACACAAAATACAATATACAGATGATGTATTATAGAACTGTACACCTGAAACCTATATAATTTTTTAACCAATGTAACCACAATAAATTCAATTAAAGTGAATTAAAAACCTAAAAATAATAATAAACAAAATTAAAACTGTTAAAAAAAAAAGAATTGCTGATAGATATGGAATGCTGAACTAGATAACTTCTGAAGTTCTTAAAATAATTGTGGAATGAGCCCATTACTTAATATCTCTCTGGCCATTAAATAATACTTTCCCCAGAAATGAGGTCTCATAATATGGTCAGCAAAATGCATGGGTAGGACCCCCTTTTTGTATTTCAAGTTGTAGAAGGATTTCCAAGAGAAATGAAAAGAAAGGTAACAGGAAAGAACCAGAAACTGGTGAATTTAGCAGATGATGAAAACAAAACAAAACAACACTCCAATGTATCAATGAAAAGCTAGAGGACCCCTGAGAGTACAAAATCTGGTAGAAGGCAAATCCCCAGTCCTGGGTTTAGGGGACAAGAAGAATCCCAATCTTCCACTGTTGCCTGTGGGCAATACTAGCAGAGGTTATTGCTGCTATTTTGTGGGATCCTTAGTTAACAGATACATAGTGCAGACTTTTTGTTGTTGATATATTTTTATTGATTAAAATTACTTTATTTTTCTAATGTTGAGACTTTTCTTCAGACTGTATCTGAACTAGTTGGTTGGTTCCAGAACCATTTTGGTCACAAAGAAAATAAAATCCTTGTGGACAAGAGGCGCTGAGTCTTTACACCTTTGACCTGAGGAAAAAGGGTAGCATTTAAGCAAAGGAACCCAATGAGGAAGTCTACCAGGAGCGAGAGGGACAGAAGTAAACAGAGTGCCTTGTAGTGTAAAATTCATAGCGTCAATATATATCTGTTAGATAGGTGAAAGCATAAACAAATACAAGAAAGAATAAACATATATAATGCGAGGAGTAGAAGAGAATACACTGATGAATTCATCTTAAAAAAATACATAGTCATGAGATGGACAATAGCAAGAATAAAGCATAACATAAAAAGCATATCTTTTTCTGCATCTTATGTAAGTTTTACCAAAGAGATAGGGGTAATGTCATTTTAGAAAATAATGAAAAATATAATTTTCTCTATGAATTTACAGAAAATCATTGCTAGACAGTAGCCACAAGGAAGTGATTCAGATATGATAGTTCTTAGAGCCCAAAATAAAATTATATTTTAAAAGATATATAATAAATACCTAATGTCTTAATGAAGTTATACAGTTTTATAGTAATAAACTGAGTAAAAATTGGCAGATGGTTGGCATCAGTCAAATTACAGTGACTCAGTCTTATTTATTTTTGTTAGTTTTGCTTTGCTTTTATAAAATAAACAATTCTTGAGCATCATAATAATTGTAAATCTTAGTGATTGAAAGGCAAAATAGTTTGCTTAAGAGCAACATATTTTTAGGGTTGTCAAAGTAATAAAAAGTCTTGGTTGATTTTCTCTAATACCTAGAAAATAAGTTCAATTAACACAGGTAAAGTAAATTCAATTGACCCTGCTATAAGGACTTAGACAAAATTAGTATATTTGAAATCCAAAAGTTAAATTTATGTTTAGATTCATCTTTTCTACCAAAATTCTTATGCTCACTCTACATTCTTCAGAGTTTGTTGTTAAATTAATCATAGACTACCTTATGTCTTTTTTAGATGAACAGATTTATATATTCCTATAAAAAATAGGACAAGGATGAATTCAAGGACTGAGGGGTAAGACACTCACTGAATAAAAAATATATATAATTTTAAAGTCGGTTCCTTTTATTTCCCTTTGTGTTGCAAATACTGTTCCTGAAGAACTGATAACTAGAGAAAGTAAGGGGAGACAACTTGGCTCTTCTAGAGCAGGGAAACATTCACAGTGTAGGAAAAACTATCCAGGGGGCCTCAGAAATGTCTTGAAAAGTCTCAAGAGGATGTGTCAGAGATACAGGATTTTCAAGGGAAATTCTGGGGCAGAAGGGGGTATGTCTCAGTCCCTGTGGTATTGATCTGTCACCATACTTTACATTAGTTTAGAGTCAGAGTATCCCTACCCAATGACTGCAACAAAGAATGCAACCTCAGCCTGGACCCATGCATGGGAATACTTCACTGCTAAAGCCAGAACAATTATCTGGACTTTTAGAGAGCAGAATACTCAGTATCTGCAACAGATAATGCTGTGTTCAGGGAGCAGGACTACCATTGGTAAATTTTGTATGGCAGTGATTTTAAGTTTTATTATTAATTTATTTACATACTTATCCTCCATTTAATAAATTAATACATCCTTCCATACAAATATTTGTGTATTATCAAAAAATAGGACTTAAGGTATTGTTGCAATTTTAAAACATTGGGGTTTTTTTGTTTTATCTTTATTGTTGATATTATTATAGATGTCCCTCTGTTTTTCCTCCATAGCTCCCCTCCACCCAGTTCCCACTCCACCCCAGGCTCTTGCCACCCTATTGTCTGTGTCCATTGGTAATGCATACATGCATATAAGATCTTTGTTTAATCTCTTCCTACACACTCTCACATCCCCTTCCCTCTGAGAATTGTCAGTGTGTTCCATTTCCATGCCTCTGATTCTATTCCATTCACCAGTTTATTCTGTTCATCAGATTTTTTATTGATTTGATTTTTAGATTCACACTTGTTGCCAGATATGTATTTGTTGTCACTTTGTTGTTCATAATTTTTTATCTTTACCTGTTTCTTCTTTCTTTTCTTAAAGAATACCCTTCAGCATTTCATATAATACTGGTTTGGTTGTGATGAACTCCTTTAGCTTTTTCTTGTCTGTGAAGCTCTTTATCTGACCTTCAATTCTAAATAATAGCTTTGTTGGGTAGGGTATTCTCAGGTGTAGGTTCTTGCTATTCATCACTTTGAATATTTCTTGCCACTCTCTTTTGGCCTGCATAGTTTCTGTTGAGAAATCAGCTGACAGTCATACGGGCACTCCCTTGTAGGTAACTAACTGTTTTTCTCTTGCTGCTTTTAAGATTCTCTCTTTGTCTTTTGCTCTTGGCATTTTAATTATGATGTGTCTTGGTGTGGTCCTCTTTGGATTCCTCTTGTTTGGGGTTCTGTGCGATTCCTGGACTTGTAAGTCTATGTCTTTCACCAGGTAGGGGAAGTTTTCTGTCATTATTTCTTCCAATAGGTTTTCAGTATCTGCTCTCTCTCTTCTTCTGGCACTCCCATAATTCTGATGTTGGTACGCTTGAAGTTGTCCCAGAGGCTCCTTACACTATCTTCATATTTTGGATTCTTTTTTCTTTTTGCTCTTCTGGTTGGGTGTTTATTGCTTCCTCATATTTTAAATCATTGATCTGGCTCTCGGGATCCTCTAATCTACTGTTGTATCCCTATATATTATTCTTTATTTCAGTCAGTGTATGCTTAATTTCTGACTGGTCCTTTTCCTTTTTATTATTATTATTATTATTTTGGGCATTCTCACTAAAATCCTTGAAAGTCTCACTAAGTTCTTTGGAGGTTTTTAGAAGATTCTTGAGTAACCTTATAGTTGTGGTTTTGAACTCTATATCCAGTAGTTTGCTTTCTTCCATTTTTTTTTTGTTTTTCATTTGTGACATGTTTCTTTGTCTCCACATTTTGGCTGCTTTCTATGTATTGAGTAGCTGCTAAGTCTCCTTGAGTTGATAGAGTTGCCTTGTGTAGTAGGTGTCCTATAAGGTCCATTAGCTCAGCCTCCTCAATCACCTGAGGTGGACACTCTTGGTGCACCCTTTTGTGGGCTGGGTGCACAGTCTTGTTATAGTTGAGCCTTGATTGCTGTTGGTATCACTGGAAGGAATTGACGTCCAGGCCAATTGGCTGTGGGACCAGCTGCAACTACAGTGGGAGAGCTGCTGTGCAGGAGACACCCCTATGGAGCAGGACTTCCTTCAGTAGGGCTTTGGTGCTCACTGAATCTGCCCCTTGGGTGTGTCACTTATGGATGTGAAGAGTTGTAATCTGATATGGTCTCACACTAACCACTGGGTACACTGGCTCTTGGGTCTCCAGGGAGATGCAAAGTCAGCCACTGCCTGGGGCCACCCAGCAGGATATACAGAGAGATCTGCAGATTCCTCCTCTTTGTATCTGGTTTGGAAGTGCCCAGACAAGGCTCAGCTGTGAAGCTAAGCAGACTGGTGCTGGTGCTGACCTTAGGCCTTTTATTAATAGGGTTGAGGCTCCCTGACCCAGTTGCAGGTTTTAGGCTGAGAAAGGACAGGCCATTCATACACAAAAGCCACTGCACACAGCTTGGGTGGGTTGTAAATTGGGTGGGATGGGATCTCAGGGAATTTCCAGGGTGGAGAGAACAGAAATGTCTGCCAGTCAGCTCTGCATCAGGGTGGTTCCAGCACAGGAACATTGACCTTTGCAAGCACCTCCATCTGGAAGAAAGCCACCCCTGAGCTCCTGCCCCAATGCCAGACAGTCCAGTTTCTCCCTGTATATGTCTGGGTCCCCCAGAGCCTCACCAGGAGCTCAGAGCAAGAGGGAGCTTGTAAATTCAGTTCGTGGTGCTGGCCTTTTAAGAGGAGCAGCTGGATCTCCAGCAGCCTGTGTGTCACTCAGCCCCAATCTGCACTGGTTTTTAGAGTCTGTAGTTCTTACTGCCCGTGGGGACTTCTTTCCCCAGCTCTGGGACCTTGGGCTGGGGGTCTGGTAGGGGCTGGGGTTCCTTGCTCCTCCAGGCAGCCTTCAAAGAGGCGATCTCCCACCCGATTAAAAAAGTGTCACACCTGAGTGCCAGACCAGCCCGTTTCATGCCTCCATACCTCCTACCAATCTCAATTTGCTTTCTTCATTACCTATCTAGTTGTAGTACTTCCACTCAGCCAGGTTCCCATGGTTCTGCATGATAGTTGATCTGTATTTTAGTTGTAATTTTGATGTGGTTGTGGGAGGCAACAAGAATAGGTGTTTACCTATGCCGCCATCTTGTTTCCTCCTCAAAACATTGTTATAAATTCCTTGCTCCTCCTTGTCCTGAGCCCCCAGGCCCAATTGAAAGATGAGGGTTTTTTTCATTGTTTGTGGTGTTTTTTGTTCAATTTTTTTTCCTGCTAAAGGCCGAGCATACACCTAATTAATGTTGCAAACTAAATATGGTCCTAAATACTTTAACATATATCTTTTAACATGTAAGATTTAAACATGAGCCAATAGATTGTTGGACATTCTTTAAGGAAAACTGTGGAGCACAGAGAGAAAAAAACCACCTCTACCAGAAAGTAAAGAATATCTATGGGGAGGGTCATGATTCACCTCAGGAAACTTCTGAATTTGTTTTAATGCCCAAATGAATGAGTGATTAAATCCCCCCCAGTTCTATTCCAATTATGTAAATTATTATAAATTATTTTGAAGATCACCTTTAAGATATTTATGCATGAACACCAGGATCAAAAAGAATTTATATTTTCAACAAGAGTTATCTGATTGGCCTTAGTTGGATATAATTATAAACTTTCTGACTGGGTAATTTATCCAAAATAATTTGTAGAAAATGAATTATTCCCTTCATGTTATAACTTACAAATATTTTGATCATTTTTTATTATATTTCATCAATTTATTTGTTGATTAATGTTGATTTTGATGCTTATTGATTTCCCAATGTGAAGTTTATCATTGTATTGCCATGCAATACACAGTGAGAACGGCAACAATAATCTTTATATATAAAAAACTAATATGCAAAGTGTCCCTGCGGGAGTTGGACCAGGAGACCAGGAGTTCTATTGCTCATGATGACATATGCTGACCACCAGGGATCAACGTGGAATGAAGGAAGGCCCCAGCCAGCAGCTGGCAGCCATCAGGCTTAGGGACCCTACCCGTGCAAGAATTTTGTACACCGGGCCTCTAGTGATAATATAAATAATATCATTTTTAACATTTAATCTGTAGTGTATGGAGAGAATTCACTGTGTTAAAGGATACAAAGTTTCATGTATATTAAAAATTTATTGAGCACAAAATACATGCTATGAACTGTGCTAAATATTTTCAGAGAAGCATCAATCAGACCATCAAACCTCAGAGGAAAGGTAGGGGAGGGTGGGGGTAAGGGGCAGAGATCAACCAAAGGACTTGTATGCATGCATATAAGCCTAACCAATGGACCCAGACACCAGGGGGGTTGTGGGGTTGGGGGGGCAATGGGGCAATAAGGACACATATGTAATACCTTAATCAATAAAGGAAAAAAATAAAATTATTTTCATATATAATAGCTCATTTTATCATTATTAAAATTCTTTGTACTATTATTTCCTTCACTTTGAACCTGAGGAAACACATATAAAGAAGAGTAAGTGATGTTTTCAAAATCACAATAAACTAAATGGAAAAAGCTGGGATGAAAACTAAAATCTTCCAAAGAGTGTCTAGTCTTGCTTGCTATTTTATTTTATAACCTGAACATCCAGTAAGTTACACAATTATAGGAGTCATTTTTTTATCCTTCTCTAAATCTCTCAGCAATTCTGTTTATTCAACTTCTAAAACATATCCCAATCTAACCATTTTGCAACTAGGCCATTATATCATCTCACCTGAAATATATCAATAGCCTCTTAAATGTTGCTTTGTTTTAATATTTTTTCTACTGTGGTCCATTTTTCTTAAAAGAAAAATAATAATATAATTAAACACAATCAAAATATCTTAATTATAACCTTGCTTAAAAGTCTTCCCATAACTCCTACCTATTTATTAAGCTTTAGGGTGCCTACAGCACATTTTGTTTTCATATATATTTACATTTCTGTTCATGAATGAAAGAAATATTGGGCTTTGCCTATTATGACTCACTGGCCATATATGCTATATCTTGGGTATTGTTACACTACACATGAAGAAACTATCATACAAGTCATGGTTATATTCTGTCAGTAAAATAATGGCTACCATGAGTGAACATCACTCATTCATTGTTTCCACACAAACTGCACCAAGATATTTCAGTTCCCATGAACCATTAAGACTTCCATAATTTCATAGAAACCACTTTGCAGCTGTTTGGAAATAAAACAATATCACTCAAGATAAGACAGCATATACTTATTTATAAAAACAACAACAGTTCAGGCTAAAAAACACAAGATTTAAAGCAGAATACCTGGGTTTAATTTTTATCTACATCCATGTATTAGTAGGGTATCTTAACAAGTATTTTAACTTTTAAGTTAGTTCCACTTAGAAAATAGAGAAAATAATAGTACCTGACTCATAGATCAGGGAGGTTTCCCTTGTAATTACTATTATTCATTGCATTATTGTTAATATTATTATTCCATTCATGGTAATTAGGAGGAAACAGGTTATTAAAAATAGGAGAAGTGACTATAGTGCCCAGAGCCATGCCTCAGCACTGTCACTGTCAATCCAGATTTATAAAACGGTTAGATGGTGTCATTCCTTACTTGATCAGACCCTTTTACACATAAAGAGAAAGAGGAGAGAGAGAGAGTACTTTGATGAAAAGTAAAGATAAATATTAGAAAATTTAGAATCCTAAATATAAGAGGTTCATGAAGTATAGAAACATTGTTAAAATACGATATCCTATCTAATAAAAGAGTAATATGCAAATTAACCATCACTCCACTACACCCACAAGCCATGCCCACAAGCCACGCCCACCAGCCAATCAGGAGCAAATATGCAAATAAACCCAACCAAGATGGCTACGGCCACAGAGAGCAGGAGGGAGGCTTGGGTTTCCCCGGCAATGGAGGAAGCCAAGCTTTCCGCCTGCCCTTGCCAGCCTAGGCCTTCACTCAAGGCTACAAAGTTTCAATGATAGAAGATACATAAACCCAAACAGAAATGGCGGCAGCCACGGAGCTGGAAAGAGCAGGAGGCTAGGGTTGCCCCCAGTGATGGAGGAAGCCAAGCTTTCCGCACACCCTGGCTGGCCCAGGCCTCCACTTAAGGCTACAAAGTTTCAATTATAGAAGATACATAAATCCCAACAGAAATGGCTGCCACCACAGAGCAAGCAGAAAGCTTGGCTCCGCTCCAGGCTACAAAGTTTCAATTGTAGAAGATAAATAAACCCCAGATACCAGGGCCTCCACTTGGGTCGCCGGGGGGCATAGCCGGCCTGCAAACCACCACAGGCCCTTCGCCCAGGCCGCCTCACGCCCCAAGGGAACCCCCACCCTGATCTGGGACACCCTTCAGAGCAAACCAGCTGGCCCCCACCCGTGCACCAGGCCTCTATCCTATCTAATAAAAGAGTAATATGCAAATTGACCATCACTCCAACACACAAGATGGCTGCCCCCATGTGGACACAAGATGGCCACCACAAGATGGCCAGCAAGGGAAGGCAGTTGGGGGCGATCAAGTTTGCAGGGGAGGGCAGTTAGTGATGACCAAGCCGGCAGAGGAGGGAAGTTGGGGGTGACCAGGCCTGTAGGGAAAGGCAGTTGGGAGGGACCCAGGCCTGCAGGGGAGAGCAGTTGGGGGTGACCAGGCCTGCAGGGGAGGGCAGTTAGGGGTGACCAGGCCTGCAGGGGAGGGCAGTTGGGGGGGACCAGGCCTGTAGGGAAAGGCAGTTGGGAGGGACCCAGGCCTGCAGGGGAGAGCAGTTTGGGGGGACCCAGGCCTGCAGGGGAGGGCAGTTAGGGGTGACCAGGCCTGCAGGGGAGGGCATTTAGGGGAAAACAGGCTGGCAGGGGAGCAGTTAGGTATCAATCAGGCTGGCAGGGGCGTGGTTAGGGGGTGATCAGGCTTGCAGGCAGAAGCGGTTAAGGGCAATCAGGAAGGCAGGCAGGCGAGCAGTTGGGAGCCAGCAGTCCTGGATTGTGAGAGGGATCCCAGATTGGAGAGGGTGCAGGCTGGGCTGAGGGACACCTCCCCCCCGTGCACGAATTTCATGCACCGGGCCTCTAGTTCTTATAATAAATAACAAATTTTTAAGTTTATTGAGGCAGATCACTTTCAGAATGGAATTGAGTTGTAAAATATTTCATTGTGGAAAGCATCAATATTTTTACATAAAATACATGGACAATATACATATGCAGGTTCTGTCTCAAAAAAATAACCATAAAACATTTAATCACAATTGTGTATATTTTTTAAAAATATTTTTATTTATTTCAGAGAAGAAGGTAGAAGGAGAGAGAGATAGAAACATCAATGATGAGAAAGAAGCATTGATCGTCTGCCTCCTGCATGTCCCCTACTGGGGATAGAGCCCACAACCCAGGCATGTGCCCTGACTGGGAATTGAACCCTGACCTCCTGGTTCATAGGTTGACACTCAACCACAGAGCCACACTGGCTGGGCTGTGCACATTTTTATTAATGTGGGTTAGCTACTCATTCTTTCATAATCTAGTGAGCTAGTGTGAGCACTAACAGACAAAAATTATCTATGGACAAAATATGTAGAAGGAAGAAAGTTTAACCTGGCAGACTTAGTGTATCCAGAGAAATGTGAACACACCCAAATCACTCAGCCTCCAACTTAACTTATATTAATTAACTTACAGGTATTCATATGATAACTGTCCTTAATTAGATAAGATGTCAACTGGATCCAAGAATATATAATTTGCAGCGCTTATATTGGTTTAGAATATAAAATTTTAAGGTCTTCCAACACTGAATTAAAACATTTCAGTAAAGTCATACCACTTTCTTTCAAAAAAAATAAAGAAAATTTAATCTGTTAACCCACTGTGCTTTTCCTCCAAATTGAGACATAACATCATTATTCTATTTTAGTGATAAAACATCAGTGTTAACAGGAGCACAGTTTGGAAGTGACAACCTGAATCCAAAGCTAAATGGTATCACATGCTAAACATATATGTTAGGATACAGATATGTTTATTTTTTATTTTTTTTAAAATATATTTTATTGGTATTTTACAGAGAGGAAAGGAGAGGGATAGAAAGCTAGAAACATCGATGAGAGAGAAACATCAATCAGCTGCCTCCTGCACACCTCCCACTGGGGATGTGCCCGCAACCAAGGTGCATGCCCTTGACCAGAATCAAACCCGGGACCCTTCAGTCCGCAGGCCGACGCTCTATCCACTGAGCCAAACCGGTTTCAGCTACAGATATGTTTAGATTAGCAAACGGGTAAAAAGAAGGACAAGGTGAAAGTGACATCTTAATAAAGGAAGAAAATAACATTTATATTAATTTTGCAAGGAAACGCTTCTAACAAGAATATCTTATGAAGAACAGAAATGTCTGAAATAGGAAAAAGCTAACATATGGTCAATATTTCAGCAGCTTTACTTTATGAAATTGAGAAAATAACTTGCTATTCAATCTCAGCCACCTGTGAGTAATGTTCATGAAAATTAAATGTCTTCTATTTACAAAACAATTAATGGGTTAAAAAACTCATATTGGCACAGAAAAACCCTACTACCTAAGAAATATGATGTCTGTGTACTTCCAAGTGGTTTCACTGTGTTGTGTCTTGTTTCCCATAATATAGTATATACTAGTATATTAACAAATAGTCAAAGTTTTTAGTCTTTATTCATTCATTTGTGAGTAATGTGTGCTAGGCATGTGTTATGGTTCTTTCATTACCAAGCTATACAGATGCAAAGGAGACTAGGACTCCAATTCTGCCTTTATGGAGTATACATTCTTTTTTTTTAATTTTTTTAAATATATTTTATTGATTTTTTTACAGAGAGGAAGGGAGAGGGATAGAGAGCTAGAAACATCAATGAGAGAGAAACATCGACAAGCTGCCTCCTGCACACCCCCCACTGGGGATGTGCCCGCAACCAAGGTACATGCCCTTGACCGGAATCGAACCCGGGACCCTTCAGTCCACAGGCCGACGCTCTATCCACTGAGCCAAACCGGTTTCGGCAGGAGTATACATTCTTGTGGGAAAGATAAATGTTGTTATATAACTAGAGGCCCAATGCATGAAAATTTGTGCAAGAGTAGGCCTTCCTTCCCCTGGCTGCTGGCATCAGCTTCCCTCCAGCACCTGGGACCTTGGCTTGCCTCCTCTGGCCACTGGCAGGCTCCTGGAACTCGGACCAGACTGCTTCCCTCCTCCAGCCTCCCACAGGCACCAGGGACCTGGACTGCTTCCCTCCTTGGGCCACCTGCAGGCACCCGGGACCTGGGCTGGCTTCCCTCGGGCTGCCTGCTGGCACCTGGGACCCAGGCTGGCTTCCCTCTGGCCCCGGCTTTGTCAGGAAGGACGTCTGGAATGACGTCCAGAAGACATCTGGTCTAATTAGCATATTACCCTTTTATTAATATAGATGGGACAATTGCTACTAGAAATTGGAATAAATTAGCAAAGGGTTTGGGATAAGGACAAGGTAAGTGTAAAGTCTCAGTAAAAACAAAACTAACAACTGTATTTTCCATGACTTTTCTTAACCATTTTAACAATTTTTAATTGTACACTTCAGTGATATTAAGCATATTCACATTTCTATACAACAGATCTCCTGAACTTCTTCATCCTTCAAAAGTGAAATTCATATCAACTAAACAACAACTCCCCATTTCTACCTCTTCCTAGTCCTTGGCAATCACCATTCTATTTTCTGCTTCTATGAATTTGATTACTTTGGAAAACTCATATAAGTAGAATCACATATTATTCATCTTTGTGTGATTGCTTATTTTAGTTAGCATAGTATCTTTAATTTTCATCCATATTATAGCATGTGACAAGCTTTCCTTCCTTTTTTAGGACTAAATAATATTTCATTTTGTTTATCCATTCATCTGTTGATGGACATGAATTCTTTCACTTCTTGTAAATAATGCTATTATGAACATGGGTGTGCAAATATCTCTTTGATATCTGGCTTTAAATTATTTTGGATATACACCCAGATATGGAATTTCTGGATTACATAGTAATTCTATTTTAATTTTTTGAAGAATCTTTATACTGTTTTTAATAGCAGCTGTATCATTTTATATTCTTATCAAATCTCTCAGATATCATCTCTCACATTCTTAAAAGCTCACACCAGGTCAGCCACACTGACCTTTACTCATTAATTATTATTGTAATCTTGCAAATGGCCAAGACAAATATTAAACAAAATGTTCAAAGTCATTAATCATCAGAGAAATGCTTACTAAAACCACAATGAGATATCACCTCAGTTCTATCAGAATGGCTCTCATGAAAAAATCAACAAACAACAAGTGCTGATGAGGATGTGGAGAAAAGGGAACACTAGTTCCCTGCTGGTGGGAATGCAGACTGGTGCAGCCACTTGGAAAACAGTATGGAGTTTCCTCAAAAACCTAAAAATGGAACTTCCATTGGGTCCAGCGATTCAACTTTGGAAATATATCCTAAAAACCCCAAAATACCAATCAGAAAGAATATATGCACCCCTATGTTCATAGAAACATTACTACAATAGCTAATATTTGGAAACAGTCCAAATGCCAATCAATAGATATGTGGGTAAAAAGCTGTGGGACGTTTACACAAAGGAGTACTATGCAGCTGTAAAGAAGAGGGATCTCTTACCCTTTAGGACAGCCTGGATAGACCTGGAAAATATTATGCTAAGTGAAATAAGCCAATCTGAGAAAGTCAAATATCACATGACCTCACTTATTTGTGGCATCTAATGAATAAAATTAATTGACCAACAAAACAAGACCTGAAGCATGGAGGCATGGAACAGACTGACATAACTCAATATGGGGTTGGGTGGACAAGAAGAGAAAAACCAAAGAACTTATATACTTACTAGAGGCCTGATGCACGAAGACTCGTGCAAGAATGGGCCTTCCTTCCCCATGTCTGCCGGCACCACCTTCGCTCCGGACGGAGCCGCCTTTCTGCCTTTGCTCCAGCCTGGAGCCGCCTTTCTGCCTTCCCATGCTGCCCAGAGGCCCAGAGCAGCTGGGGTGATGCAGAACACCCTACCCCCAGCTGCTCTGCACCTGCATATGCAAATTAACTCACCATCTTTGTTGGGTTAATTTGCATACTCACTCCTGATTGGCTGGTGGGCATCACAAAGGTACGGTCATTTTGCATCTTTCTCTTTATTAGTGTAGACTAGTGTTCCCTTTTCTCCACATCCTGCAGCAATCAGGCTGAAACCAGCAGTCCAATGCTGCCTGCTGCTCCTGCCTGCTGTTCCCGCTCATCCCAGCCCTGCTGCACCTGCCACAGGCCCACTCCCAGTCAGTCCTGATAGGGTGAGGCTCATGCCGAGAGCCCCGCCTCTGGTGCCTGTAGGTCAGCTGAGCAGTGCTCCCACTGTGGGAGTGCACTGACCACCAGGGGGCAGCTCCTGCTTTGAGCGTCTGCCTCCTGGTGGTCAGTATGCTTCATAGTGATGGGTCAACCAGTTGTTCGGACGTTTGGTCACTTAGGCTTTTATATATATAGACTAGAGGCCCGATGCATGAAATTCATGCAAAGGGCTGGGCCCTCACAGCCGCTGCAGCTTGCCTTGGCCCTCACAGACATGGCTTTGTCTGGAAGCTCATTCAGAAGGACATTCGGAAGGTTGTTCAGCTGTCCAGTCTAATTAGCATATTATGCTTTTATTATTATTGATATGCATAGCCCATGTAATGGACAGTAGAGCAGTGAAGACCTGGGAGGGGGGTAGGAGCTGGGAGGAGTGGGGTAAAGGTGGGTGGGAAATGGGGACGATATCTGTAATACTATCAACAATAAAAATATATTAACAAATAATTAGTGTGATCTTATCTCAGTGATCTTGTCCTTGCTGTTTCCTCTTCCAGAAATATTTGACACACTCCTATACTTCTTTCAGGTATTTATTCAAATACTAGAGGCCCAGTGCATGAAAATGCATGCACTTGGGGGGGTCCCTCAGCCTGGCCTGCCCCCTCTCACAGTCTGGGAGCCCTCAGGGGCGGGAGGTGACCTAGCGATCAGGGGAAGGTGACGCCCCATCTCACCTCTGCTGTTGCCACTACTGGAAGCGCAAGCCTCAGCCAGCCCTGGTTACCTGAGCCTCGGGTGGCTCTGGGTGGCTGGGCAGCCACCATCCGAGGCTTGACTGTGCCCTGGGATGGCCCTGGGCATCTTGGGGGCTGAGGGGACTGGGGGACACCGGAGGCAGGCGCACATGTGCCTGCTGCCCCAGCGGGTCTGTGGGGACTGAGCACCGCCATCTTGTGGCTGTGGGCACCAACATCTTTGAGGGCATGGCAGTCAATTAGCATATTCCCTCCTTATTGGTTGTGGGCACTGCCATCTTTGTGACAGTGTGAAGGTCAATTAGTATATTCCCTCTTTATTAGATAGGATCAGCTTTTCATTGAAATTTTCCCAAAACATTTTATTGAAACTTAAATTATCTTGGACTACTTCTTTCAGTTCTCCCATCTACTACATTTACATTTTACTTATATATTTGTCCATGGTCTGTGTCCCCTTTTCAGAATGTCCATGAGAACAGGAATTTTTTGTCTTCTCATTCACTGCTGGTATGTCCAGTGCCTGAAATTGTGCCTGGTACATAGAGTTGCTCAATAAAATTTTTGTAATGATTGAACCCCAAGCTATTAGCAGCTATCTAAACTAACTGTATAATTAATCCATTATAGTTCTTCAGCAACTTCACTAAGAAACAGCCGCATAGCCTGAGAAGAGAGGAAGGACATGGAAACCTGGGAACCAAAACACAAACCTGAAGTCATATCAGATCAATGCTTTCCAAACAGTGTAACATAGAATTGTGGCCTTTAAACATTTATTGCCCACAGAGACCCTGAAATACTTCTGAAAAACAAGGTAACCCTCACATATTTTTTGGTTAACATCTAACATTATTCTCATAGTTTAATTGCAAAGAACCATTGTAATACTAACATTAGAAAATAACATGGTTACACCGTTTTTTAAAAATGTATCCATCGATTATGAAGAATTAAAAGTGTACATATTAAAAGGGTGAGTTTTATGGTATATGAATTATATCTTATTTCAAAATGTTTGACATGAAAAAAGAAAAGAAAGCAGGTATATCGGCCCTTTCTTAAAATTTCCTCCTTTCTAATAACTACTTTTAACAATAACATCTTTGATATTGTACAATTAACAAGACCTATTCTTTTAGATGAGATGGGAAAAGTTTTGTAACTATTTTTATTATTAAAAGATTGCAGCATTTAAAAAATTGGTCCATAGAATATACAATTTATACTCAATCTAGTAAAAATTTTAAAACATGCTCTTTAATAGTCAAATTTTACATCATTTTTTTTGTCCTTAAATCATGTTTCATTCCACTTTTCTCCACAGAATTTTATCTTGAGATATTATGTTTAAATACTTGAAAATCATTTACTGATCAATATTTTATAATACCCATGTAAGTATATTTGAAGTTGAGATTAAAGTTATTCTTTGAGTCATCACTAAAAGTATGTTAGCACATAATTGATAAATCATGCTAACATACTTTTAGTGATGACTCAAAGAATCATCAATACAATATGTCATGTATTTTAGAAAAGTACTTATTGGAAATTCATCTTTTAATCCAGGGGTGGGCAAACTTTTTGACTCGAGGGCCACAATGGGTTCTTAAACTGGACCAGAGGGCCGGAACAAAAGCATGGATGGAGTGTTTGTGTGAACTAATATAAATTCAAAGTAAAGGAGCGGAGGGGAGAGCAAGAGAACCCTCCGCTCTTTCGGCTCCGTGGGCCAGATAGAACAGCCGAACGGGCCGGATCCGGCCCTCGGGCCATAGTTTGCCCACGGCTGATGAGTGGGACTATTTTTCCCCAATTAATTCATGTATACTGAATGATCATGACATTGCTAGAATAAAACTAAGATTTCACATAGCTCATTTCTATTTTTCATTTTCCTAATTAAAAACTGAGAAACTTGCTCACATAAATAAGAACATGGGAAGTATAATTCTTTGAAATTCTTCTAAGATTTGGAAAGACTATCTCATAGTGCTATGCTACATAATCACAAATTATTTCCAGTAGCCTGAGCACTGACAACTCTATGAGGTCCCTCTTCAATTTTATTGAAAGCAAAAAGGATTGAAAACCACCCTAGTTGCAAAAGAATTTGCTACCCAAATATAAGTCATTCACTTTTTCAGTAACAGAATAATTCCCATTTGTTTGGTGTCCTGGAAGTTTTTTTTTACCTTGAGGTAATATACCAATAAAAAAGATTAAAGTTGTTAACTATATTATGTTTTTTTTTTCTTTTCTTTTCTTTTGTAAAAAAGGATAACAGTGATTATCATGGGTCGGGGGAAATAACTTAAATCCCTTATCAATTTTGGGAAAGTATACACATAAAGATTAAAATATTAAGGTTAATTTCACACTACCCCTCTACTCACAGGCCCTCATTTGAAGGTTGTCCCTTATAAAAACGAGGGTGGCTCATAAATGAGGGTCTTAAAATATTTAACAAGGTAAACATGTTTCACAATACTGCTTTTTTCCTTCCACTCATAAGAGATTTACAATATTAATAGTTCAGTGGTGCTGAAACCTGTTTGCTTTGCTTAAAGTCAGGCTTCCTAAGTCACCTGTGAACAAAGAACCCTTTTCCCTTGTAGTAATATTTGACAAGTCACAGAATTAATAATCTGGTGGTAATGTTTAACAGTATGCTAAATGTTGCTTCTGAAAGACATATTTACCAAGTAGGAAGTTTGAGAAGAAAAATGGCATTAGAAATAAGGCTCTGGCATAAGAAAGTGAATTCTGACAACTAAAGAATCTGAGAGAGTATAGAAGGGTGCAGGAGCTGAGCAGGATACTGCATTTTCAGAACAGAAAAGGGCCTAGTTCAAGAAATATGGGGGAAGGGAGAGGACTCAATGTCACCACCAAGTTATGTAAGTGAGTGACAAGATTTTCTAAATTCTAGGACACTTCATACATATTCAACAGATAAGCTGCTGCTGATAATAGAGTGTTCTTTCTTCTGGAAAGTGGGGGTGGGAGCCTAGACAGAAAATAACTCTGCATCTCCAGAGATAAAGGGAGAAAATTCTTTCAGCCTCAACTGGTGCGAGGTGGAAAAAAAGATAACTTAGGGAGAAAAGAATACCATGGCCCCAAATATAATCCTATGTGGACAGATGAACTACCTGGAGATAAAGATTTAAAAGTGCAGATGAGAGTAATGAGTTATTTAAAGAAATGCAACATGAACTCATATCTAAGATGAGGAAAATTATTATACTAATTTTAATTAGTATAATACATCAGCTTTCTCTCAAATTGCATAGAACTATAATTAAATTTTGTGTGTTCAATGTGGTGCACATATTTTTTGGAGAGATTGACAAAAGAGATGTAAAAGAGGACAGTCCGGCTTTAGGCAGAAGGTGATATCTTTACTGAGACCCTAGGTAGCAGAAACAGAAGTCCCAAGACACAGAGCATAGGATGTATCTAGGAGTCATCTCATAAAAAGCTTCCTTGAATATTTCTTTCTTCTCAATACTCAGAGTGTAGTTTTAAAAACAGTTTAGAAACATTATAAAAATCATTGCAAAGGTAAGTAAAAGAGAAAAACAGCATAGAAAATACCTAGAGTGAATAAATACAAGTGAAAAAACTAAAACTTGTCAGGCCAGTCAGAGGCGCAGGGAAGATGAGATGCTGTAGTTGCCTAGTGATCCTGCGGCCTGCTCTGTGGCACGGGCACCTTAAAGATCGCCACATGGACGAAAACACAGCTGCTCTGGAAGCCAACACCTGTCATAAAATTAAACATTATTTTGGTGATTTCAATTTGCCACAGGACAGATTTTTAAAAGAACAAATCAAACTGGATGAAAGCTGGGTACCTTTGGAACTAATGATAAAATAAACCATCTAACAACAGACTTTAATGTAAAAGCATTGAGCAAATCAAAGGCAGAACTCATGGGAATAAGTGAAGATAAGACTAAAATCAGAAAGTTTCCAAACAAACTCCTCCCTGAAGTGACTGATGAGTATAAAAGTCATGTAACAAACAGATCTGTTTATATTAAAGACTTCTCTGCTGATGCAACCCTTGATGACATAAAAGAATGATTAGGCCTGACTGGTGTGGCTCAGTGCTTGAGCATTGACCTATGAACGAAGAGGTCGCCTGTTAGATTTCTGGTGAGGGCACATGCCCAGGCTGCGATCCCCAGTAGGGGGTGTGCAGGAGGTAGCCAATAGATGTTTCTCTCTCATGGATGTTTCTATCTCTCTATCCTTCTCCCTTCCTCATTCTCAAAAATCAATAAAAACAACAACAAAAAAGAATGGTCAGAAGATAAAGGTCAAGTACTAAATATTCAGATGAGAAGAACATTGCACAAAGCATTTAAGGCAAGCATGTCACACTCAAAGGCTAACATGGGCCAAATAAACAAGGTTTAAGTTTAAGTGGGCCGCAAAAAAACAAAAGCTTCAATTTTCATAGAAACATAGGTTTATTTTGATAGAAACATGCTGAAAACAAAGGGCTGAAATAAATGAGTAATCATTAACATAAAATAATAGAACATTTTAATAAAAATTAATTTTTTTCTTTAACATTAACTTACCAAACACTGAATAGCTACACAAATTAATAAGCATAATGCAAATAAACCTATTTTTCTTGTTCTCCAAAAGCAAAGTATTTCCTGTTGCACACACCAAACAAGTCAGTCCAAGACTATGACATGGCAATGGGCTGTTAAAATATCCGCTGCTAGTATCAGTGGAGAGAAATGGTGCACCTGAGTGTAAGGTGGGTAAGGGAAATGAATGCAACACAATTGTAGTAATCAGTCAGTGAACATTGTAGTTCATTATTAGTAACTAGAGGCCCAGCGCACATGAAATCGTGTGCAAGTAGCTCCCTTCTTCTTGCCTCAGCTGGCCACTCCACTCATTGCAGCTCGTAGCTCACACCCCACCTTCTGCTGGTCATAGCTCTCCACCTCTAGTAGCTCACACCCCACACCGCCCACCAGAAAAGCCACTGCTCGTTTGGTAGTGACGCCATTACGGCATCACGGCCACAGGCCTTTATGATATAGACTAGAGGCCCATGCACGAAATTCATGCATGGGGAGGTGTGTCCCTCAGCCCAGCCTGCACCCTCTCCAATCTGGGACCCCTCTCCAATCTGGGACCCCGGTAGGATCAGGCCTAAACGCCAGTCGGACATCCCTCTCACAATCCAGGACTGCTGGCTCCCAACTGCTCGCCTGCCTGCCTGCCTGATTGCCAATAACTTCTTCTGCCTGCCAGCCTCATCACCCCCTAACCACTACCCTGCCAGCCTGATTGATGCCTAACAGCTCCCCTGCCAGCCTGATTGCCCCCAACTGCCCTCCCCTGCTGGCCTGTTCACCTACAGCTGCCCTCCCTTGCAGGCCTAGCCCCTCCCAACTGCCATCTTGGGTCCACATGAAGGAAGCCATCTTTGACCACATGGGGGCAGCCATCTTGTGTGTTGGAGTAACAGTAAATTTGCATATTACTCTTTTATTAGATAGGATAGAGCCTGGTGCACAGGTGGGGGCCGGCTGGTTTGCCCTGAAGGGTGTCCCAGATCAGGGTAGGGTTCCCTTGGGGCGTGGGGTGGCCTGGGTGAGGGGCCTGTGGTGGTTTGCAGGCTGGCCACGCCCCCCTGTGACCCAAGCAGAGGCCCTGTTATCTGGGATTTATTTATCTTCTATAATTGAAACTTTGTAGCCTTGAGTGGAGGCCTAGGCCTGCCAGGGTGTGCAGAAAGCTTGGCTTCCTCCATTGCCCAGGAAACCCAAGCCTCCTGCTCACTCCGTGGCCGCAGCCATCTTGGTTGGGTTAATTTGCATACTCGCTCCTGATTGGCTGGTGGGCATGGCTTGTGGGCTTAGCGGAGGTACAGTTAATTTGCATGTTTCTCTTTTATTAGTGTAGATTATGTATAATGAGATATTGTAAAAATTAAGTTAAAAATTTTGATTAAAACGTTTTTTACATACCGTTATATTTGTTGGGCTGCATGTGGCCAGCAGGCAGCAAGTTTGGCATGCTTGAT